>NC_092713.1:176337077-176639577 GCF_047496885.1 Scyliorhinus torazame
CGTTCTTACCCTCTCTGGCTCTCAGTAACACTGCGTTCTTACCCTCTCTGGCTCTCAGTAACACTGCGTTCTTACCCTCTCTGGCTCTCAGTAACACTGCGTTCTTACCCTCTCTGGCTCTCAGTAACACTGCGTTCTTACCCTCTCTGGCTCTCAGTAACACTGCGTTCTTACCCTCTCTGGCTCTCAGTAACGCTGTGTTCTTACCCTCTCTGGCTCTCAGTAACGCTGCGTTCTTACCCTCTCTGGCTCTCAGTAACACTGCGTTCTTACCCTCTCTGGCTCTCAGTAACGCTGCGTTCTTACCCTCTCTGGCTCTCAGTAACACTGCGTTCTTACCCTCTCTGGCTCTCAGTAACGCTGCGTTCTTACCCTCTCTGGCTCTCAGTAACGCTGCGTTCTTACCCTCTCTGGCTCTCAGTAACACTGCGTTCTTACCCTCTCTGGCTCTCAGTAACACTGCGTTCTTACCCTCTCTGGCTCTCAGTAACACTGCGTTCTTACCCTCTCTGGCTCTCAGTAACGCTGCGTTCTTACCCTCTCTGGCTCTCAGTAACGCTGCGTTCTTACCCTCTCTGGCTCTCAGTAACACTGCGTTCTTACCCTCTCTGGCTCTCAGTAACACTGCGTTCTTACCCTCTCTGGCTCTCAGTAACGCTGCGTTCTTACCCTCTCTGGCTCTCAGTAACGCTGCGTTCTTACCCTCTCTGGCTCTCAGTAACACTGCGTTCTTACCCTCTCTGGCTCTCAGTAACACTGCGTTCTTACCCTCTCTGGCTCTCAGTAACACTGCGTTCTTACCCTCTCTGGCTCTCAGTAACACTGTGTTCTTACCCTCTCTGGCTCTCAGTAACGCTGCGTTCTTACCCTCTCTGGCTCAGTTACGCTGCGTTCTTACCCTCTCTGGCTCTCAGTAACACTGTGTTCTTACCCTCTCTGGCTCTCAGTAACGCTGCGTTCTTACCCTCTCTGGCTCTCAGTAACACTGCGTTCTTACCCTCTCTGGCTCTCAGTAACACTGTGTTCTTACCCTCTCTGGCTCTCAGTAACGCTGCGTTCTTACCCTCTCTGGCTCTCAGTAACACTGCGTTCTTACCCTCTCTGGCTCTCAGTAACGCTGTGTTCTTACCCTCTCTGGCTCTCAGTAACACTGCGTTCTTACCCTCTCTGGCTCTCAGTAACACTGCGTTCTTACCCTCTCTGGCTCTCAGTAACGCTGTGTTCTTACCCTCTCTGGCTCTCAGTAACACTGCGTTCTTACCCTCTCTGGCTCTCAGTAACACTGTGTTCTTACCCTCTCTGGCTCAGTTACACTGCGTTCTTACCCTCTCTGGCTCTCAGTAACGCTGTGTTCTTACCCTCTCTGGCTCTCAGTAACACTGCGTTCTTACCCTCTCTGGCTCTCAGTAACACTGTGTTCTTACCCTCTCTGGCTCAGTAACACTGCGTTCTTACCCTCTCTGGCTCTCAGTAACGCTGTGTTCTTACCCTCTCTGGCTCAGTAACACTGCGTTCTTACCCTCTCTGGCTCTCAGTAACACTGCGTTCTTACCCTCTCTGGCTCTCAGTAACGCTGTGTTCTTACCCTCTCTGGCTCTCAGTAACGCTGTGTTCTTACCCTCTCTGGCTCTCAGTAACACTGTGTTCGCCACGATATTCTCCAACTCCATTTGCAGGTTCCTGCGGGCTTCGCCCTGGCGGCGCCCGGAAGCGCCGCTCCCATTGGCTGCCTGTCTGCCGCGGACCGCCCTCTCACTCTGATTGGCCGTCCGATCGGCAGGCCAGTTGGAGGAAAGTTGGGGTGCATGCGGAGGGGCTGCTCTGAGGGAGGAGGGGAGGGAGGGAGGGGGGGGGTTGCTGCTGCTGGGGAGGCTGAGAGAGCTGGGGGCTGGGGAGAGGCTGAGAGGACTGGGGTGGCAGAGGGGGGGGGGGGTCTGAGATGGCGGTGGGTGTGGTATGGGGACGCTGGGGGGCGGGAGTGGGGCTGAAGGGGCAGGGGCGGCTGATGGGATGGGGGGGCTGCGGTGAGGCTGGGGGGGCTGCGGGGTGTTGAGGATGCTGGGAGTGGCTGGGGGGGCGTGAGTGGGCTGGGGGTTGGCTGGGGGTGGCTCAGGGTGGGTTGGGGCTGGGCTAGGGGTGCTGACGTGCAGAGGCCGTGGGGGCTGGGGAGGCGCTGACAGGGCTGAGCGGGCTAGGGTGGGAGCTAAGGGGGCTGAGGGTTGGGTCCGGGGCTTGGGGGCTGAGGGGGCTAGGTCTGGGGGCAGAGGGGGTTGGGTGGTTTGAGAGCAAGGGACATAGACAGACAGAGTGGGTTGGGGGGGGGTCAGAGGGTGGATGAGTGTGTGGATGTCATGCTGGGGGTGAGGATGTGTCAGTGGGCTATGGGCGTGTGGGGTGAAGTTGTGTGGATGAGAGTGGGTCAGTGGGTGGGGGTGTCTTATTGAGGTGACGACGTGTTGTTGGGGGTCAGGCTGTGTGGGTGGAATGATGATATGTGGATTGGCGCCAGGGTATGAGTGATGGTGTGTGGGTGAGAGTGTGATTGCCACGTGTACCGAGGTACAGTGAAAAGATCTGTTAGTGTGTGTTCTCAGACTTTTGTATCTCGTTGCAGAGGGAGGAGTCAAGTCCTAGGTTTTGGAGTTTTGATATGAGCTTGGCTGGGATTATGGTGTAGAATGCAGAGCTGTAGTCAATGAATAGGAGTCTGACATAGGAGTCCTTGGATTAGTGTAGGGCCACAGAGATGGTGTCTGCTGTTAGTAGCGGTATACGAATTGCAGTGGACCAAGGCATTCTGGGAGTATGGATGTGGTAAACCACTGTAGTATATAATATGTGTATTGTGGCAAACTGCTAATCTATTACATGTAATGTGGTAAACCACTGCCTGATGGCCCCGTCTCCCCTCGGGCTCGGTATAAAGGTGGCTGGTCTCTGCCCCTGCCCCAGTTCGGGATCAGAGGCCAGGAGGCTTTCAGTTTAGTTTATTAAAGCCTCAGTTACGTTCACTACTCGTCTTGTGTTCATTGATGGCACATCAATTTAATAAGCTAAACTTCTAAGATGAATTCATCGCTGAAGCCTGATCGCCTGGAGCTGGACGCATAGGCAGCCGACGCCACTGCAACATTCGAGCACTGGCTAAGCTGCTTCAAAGTGTACCTTGGATCCTCCGCCGAAGACTTCACCGACCTCCAAAAACAGCAGATACTCAACTCACGGGTGAGCCTGCAAGTTTTCCTTCTCATTAGGGACGCCCCCTCGTCTACGGAGGCTATAATGATGCTGAAGGGACAATATGTAAAGTCTGTAAACGAGGTGTATTCTTGCCACGAAGTGACAACGCCCTGGGGAATCACAAGCCGAATTCCTGCGTGCCTTGCGGGTACTCGGCCGGAACTGGGCTTGCCAGGCCGTATCGGCTACCCAACACACGGAGCTGTTGATCAGGGACGCCTAGGTCGCAGGCATTAAATCGAACTGCATCCGCCAGCGATTGCTAGAAGGGGGTACACTCGGCCTCCCAGAGACCGTGCAGCTCTCAAACTCGCTGGAGGTGGCCTTCCAGAACATGGAGGCCTACACCTCCGATGACGAGGTGACGAATCAGCTCCGAGTCCAGCCCGCACAGCTCCGAGCCCAGCCCGCACAGCTCCGAGCCCAGCCCGCACAGCTCCGAGCTCAACCCGCACAGCCCCGAGCCCAGGCCGTACAGCTCCGAGCCCAGCCCGCACAGCTCCGAGCCCAGCCCGCACAGCCCCGAGCCCAGCCCCAATCCCAGACCACACAGCCCTGAGCCCAGTCCTCACAGCCCCGAGCCCAGCCCGCATAGCCCCGAGCCCAGCCCGCACAGCCCCGAGCCCAGCCCGCACAGCCCCGAGCCCAGCCCGCAAAGCCCCGAGCCCAGCCCGCACAGCCCCGAACGATGCCCGCACAGCTCCGAGCCCAGCCCGCACAGCCCCGAGTCCAGCCCACAGAGCTCCGAGCCCAGCCCGCACAGCCCCGAGTCCAGCACGGACAGCTCCAGGACCAGCCCGCACAGCTCCGGGACCAGCCCGCACAGCCCCGAGTCCAGCCCGCACAGCCGCGAGTCCAGCACGGACAGCTCCAGGACCAGCCCGCACCGCCCCGAGCCCAGCCCGCACAGCGCCGAGCCCAGCCCGCACAGCCCCGAGCCCAGCCCGCACAGCCCCGAGACCAGCCCGCACAGCCCCGAGACCAGCCCGCACAGCCCCGATCCCAGTCCGCACAGCCCCGATCCCAGTCCGCACAGCCCCGATCCCAGTCCGCACAGCCCCGATCCCAGTCCGCACAGCCCCGATCCCAGTCCGCACAGCCCCGATCCCAGTCCGCACAGCCCCGATCCCAGTCCGCACAGCCCCGATCCCAGTCCGCACAGCCCCGATCCCAGTCCGCACAGCCCCGATCCCAGTCCGCACAGCCCCGATCCCAGTCCGCACAGCCCCGAGCCCAGCCCGTACAGCCCAGAGCCCAGCCCCGAGCCCAGCCCGCACAGCTCCGAGCCCAGCCCAGCCCGCAAAGCTCCGAGCCCAGCCCGCACAGCCCCGAGCCCAGCCCGTACAGCCCAGAGCCCTGCCCCGATCCCAGACCGCACAGCCATGAGCCCAGTCCTCACAGCCCCGAGCCCAGCCCAGAGCCCTGCCCGCACAGCCCCGAGCCCTGCCCGCACAGCCCCGAGCCCTGCCCGCACAGCCCCGAGTCCAGCCCGCACAGCCCCGAGCCCAGCCCGCACAGCCCCGATCCCAGACCGCACAGCTCCGAGCCCAGCCCCGAGCCCAGTCCTCACAGCCCCGAGCCCAGTCCTCACAGCCCCGAGCCCAGCCCCGATCCCAGCCCGTACAGCCCCGAGCCCAGCCCGTACAGGCCCGATCCCAGACCGCACAGCCCCGAGCCCAGCCCGCACTGCCCCGAGCCCAGCCCGCACAGCCCCGAGCCCAGCCCGCACAGCCCCGAGACCAGCCCGCACAGCCCCGAGACCAGCCCGCACAGCCCCGAGACCAGCCCGCACAGCCCCGAGTCCAGCCCGCACAGCCCCGATCCCAGCCCGCACAGCCCCGAGCCCAGCCCGCACAGCCCCGAGCCCAGCCCGCACAGCCCCGAGCCCAGCCCGCACAGCCCCGAGACCAGCCCGCACAGTCCCGAGACCAGCCCGCACAGCCCCGAGAACAGCCCGCACAGCCCCGAGACCACCCCGCACAGCCCCGGGACCAGCCCGCACAGCCCCGGGACCAGCCCGCACAGCCCCGAGCCCAGCCCGCACAGCCCCGAGCCCAGCCCGCACAGCCCCGAGCCCAGCCCGCACAGCCCCGAGCCCAGCCCCGATCCCAGACCGCACAGCTCCGAGCCCAGCCCCGAGCCCAGTCCTCACAGCCCCGAGCCCAGTCCTCACAGCCCCGATCCCAGCCCGTACAGCCCCGATCCCAGCCCGTACAGCCCCGACCCCAGCCCGTACAGCCCCGAGCACAGCACCGATCCCAGCCCGGAGCACAGTCCGCACATCTCCGAGCCCAGCCCGCCCAGGCCTGAGCCCAGTCCGCACAGCCCCGATCCCAGTCCGCACAGCCCCGATCCCAGTCCGTACAGCCCCGATCCCAGCCCGTACAGCCCCGATGCCAGCCCCTACAGCCCGGAGCACAGTCCACACATCTCCGAGCCCAGTCCGCACAGCCCCGATCCCAGTCCGCACAGCCCCGATCCCAGTCCGCACAGCACCGAGCCCAGCCCGCACAGCTCCGAGCCCAGCCCCGAGCCCAGCCCTCACAGCCCCGAGCCCAGCCCGCACAGCCCTGAGCCCAGCCCACACAGCTCGCACAGCTCCGAGCCCAGCCCGCACAGCCCCGTGCCCAGCCCGCACAGCCCCGAGCCCAGCCCGCACAGCCCCGAGCCCAGCCCGCACAGCCCCGAGCCCAGCCAACACAGCCCGCACAGCTCCGAGCCCAGCCCGCACAGCCCCGAGCCCAGCCCGCACAGCCCCGAGCCCAGCCCGCACAGCCCCGAGCCCAGCCCGCACAGCTCCAAGCCCAGCCCGCACAGTCCCGAGCCCAGCCAACACAGCCCCGAGTCCAGCCCCGAGCACAGCTCCGAGCCCAGCCCGCACAGCCCCGAGCCCAGCCCCGAGCACAGATCTGAGCCCAGCCCAGCCCCTCCAGCTCCGAGCCCAGCCCACACAGCTCCGGGACCAGCCCGCACAGCCCCGAGCCCAACCTGCACAGCCCCGAGTCCAGCCCGCACAGCCCCGATTCCAGCCCCCACAGCCCCGAGCCCAGCCCGCACAGCCCCGGGACCAGCCCGCACAGCCCCGGGACCAGCCCGCACAGCCCCGGGACCAGCCCGCACAGCCCCGGGACCAGCCCGCACAGCCCCGGGCCCAGCCCGCACAGCCCCGTGCCCAGCCCGCACAGCCCCGGGCCCAGCCCGCACAGCCCCGTGCCCAGCCCGCACAGCCCCCGGGAGCACTTGCAGCTGGAGCTTGTTAATTAGTTAATTGGATCAGGCCAGTTTTTCAGAGGCTAGATTCACAGTATAAAAGTGATCCCCTACAGCACTGAGTGCTGAATTTGGTGCTTTTTGAGTGTGATAGTGAGAGTTTGGTGACCGAGGGAGTGCTGAATTTGGTGCATTTGAGTGCGATAGTGAGAGTTTGGTGACCGAGGGAGTGCTGAATTTGGTGCATTTGAGTGCGATAGTGAGAGTTTGGTGACCGAGGGAGTTAGGTGAGGAGGGAGTAAGGTGCTCCTTTCATTTTGTTTCCGACATTTCCGCAAAGAGTGCGAAGAGAGCCAGGAGTTTACAGGAAGTGTAGCTGACTGGGAGCAGAGTCGGAGGGCGGAGATCTAGTTAGTCCACACAGCAGATATATTCTGTAAGGTAAGAGGGGATGGAGGCTAGGCCAGTTACATGCTCCTCCTGTAGGATGTGGGTGGTGAGGGATACCACCGGTGTCCCCGCTGACTATACCTGCGGGAAGTGCACCCAACTTCAGCTCCTCAAAGACCGTGTTAGGGAACTGGAGCTGAAGCTGGATGAACTTCGGATCATCCGGGAGGCAGAGGGGGTGATTGAGAAGAGTTACAGGGAGGGAACCACACCCAAGGTACAGGACAAGAATAGCTGGGTTACAGTCAGGGGGAAAAAAAACAAACAGGCAGACAGTGCGGGGATCCCTCGTGGCCGTTCCCCTTCAAAACAAGTATACCGTTTTGGATGCTGTTGGGGGGGATGACCTACCGGGGGAAGGCCCTAGCGGCCAGGTCTCTGGCACTGAGTCTGGCTCTGGGGCTCAGAAGGGAAGGGGGGAGAATAGAAAAGCAATAGTTGTAGGAGATTCAATGGTTAGGGGAATAGATAGGAGATTCTGTGGTCGCGAGCGAGACTCCCGGAAGGTATGTTGCCTCCCGGGTGCCAGGGCCAGGGATGTCTCGGATCGTGTCTTCAGGATCCTTAAGGGGGAGGGGGAGCAGCCAGAAGTCGTGGTGCACATTGGTACCAACGACATAGGTAGGAAAAGGGGTGTGGAGGTAATAAACAAGTTTAGGGAGTTAGGCTGGAAGTTGAAAGCCAGGACAGACAGAGTTGTCATCTCTGGTTTGTTGCCGGTGCCACGTGATAGCGAGGCTAGGAATAGGGAGAGAGTGCAGTTGAACACGTGGCTGCAGGAATGGTGTAGGAGGGAGGGCTTCAGGTATTTGGATAATTGGAGCGCATTCTGGGGAAGGTGGGACCTGTACAAGCAGGACGGGTTGCATCTGAACCAGAGGGGCACCAATATCCTGGGAGGGAGGTTTGCTAGTACTCTTCGGGAGGGTTTAAACTAATTTGGCAGGGGAATGGGAACCGGATTTGTAGTCCAGCAACTAAGGTAGCCGATATTCAGGACGCCAAAGCATGTAATGAGGCAGTGGGGAAGGGAACACTGACAAAGGAGAGTGTTTGCAGGCACGGAGATGGGTTGAAGTGTGTATACTCCAACGCAAGAAGCATCAGGAATAAGGTGGGTGAACTTAAGGCATGGATCGGTACTTGGGACTACGATGTGGTGGCCATCACAGAAACTTGGATAGAAGAGGGGCAGAAATGGTTGTTGGAGGTCCCTGGTTATAGATGTTTCAATAAGATTAGGGAGGGTGGTAAAAGAGGTGGCGGGGTGGCATTATTAATTAGAGATAGTATAACAGCTGCAGAAAGGCAGTTCGAGGAGTGTCACCCTATTGAGGTAGTATGGGTTGAAGTCAGAAATAGGAAAGGAGCAGTCACCTTGTTAGGAGTTTTCTATAGGCCCCCCAATAGTAGCAGAGATGTGGAGGAACAGATTGGGAAACAGATTTTGGAAAGGTGCAGAAGTCATAGGGTAGTAGTCATGGGCGACTTTAACTTCCCAAATATTGAGTGGAAACTCTTTAGATCAAATAGTTTGGATGGGGTGGTGTTTGTGCAGTGTGTCCAGGAAGCTTTTCTAACACAGTATGTAGATTGTCCAACCAGAGGAGGGGCAATATTGGATTTAGTACTGGGTAATGAACCAGGGCAAGTGATAGATTTGTTAGTGGGGGAGCATTTTGGAGATAGTGACCACAATTCTGTGACTTTCACTTTAGTAATGGAGAGGGATAGGTACGTGCAACAGGGCAAGGTTTACAATTGGGGGAAGGGTAAATACGATGTTGTCAGACAAGAATTGAAGTGCATAAGTTGGGAACATAGGCTGGCAGGGAAGGACACAAGTGAAATGTGGAACTTGTTCAAGGAACAGGTGCTACGTGTCCTTGATATGTATGTCCCTGTCGGGCAGGGAAGAGATGGTCGAGTGAGGGAACCATGGTTGACAAGAGAGGTTGAATGTCTTGTTAAGAGGAAAAAGGTGACTTATGTAAGGCTGAGGAAACAAAGTTCAGACAGGGCATTGGAGGGATACAAGATAGCCAGGAGGGAACTGAAGAAAGGGATTAGGAGAGCTAAGAGAGGGCATGAACAATCTTTGGCAGGTAGGATCAAGGAAAACCCCAAGGCCTTTTACACATATGTGAGAAATATGAGAATGACTAGAGCGAGGGTAGGTCCGATCAAGGACAGTAGCGGGAGATTGTGTATTGAGTCTGAAGAGATAGGCGAGGTCTTGAATGAGTACTTTTCTTCTGTATTTACAAATGAGAGGGGCGATATTGTTGGAGAGGACAGTGTGAAACAGATTGGTAAGCTCGAGGAAATACTTGTTAGGAAGGAAGATGTGTTGGGCATTTTGAAAAACTTGAGGATAGACAAGTCCCCCGGGCCTGACGGGATCTATCCAAGGATTCTATGGGAAGCAAGAGATGAAATTGCAGAGCCGTTGGCAATTATCTTTTTGTCCTCACTGTCAACAGGGGTGGTACCAGGGGATTGGAGATTGGCGAATGTCGTGCCCCTGTTCAAAAAAGGAACTAGGGATAACCCTGGGAATTACAGGCCAGTTAGTCTTACTTCGGTGGTAGGCAAAGTAATGGAAAGGGTACTGAAGGATAGGATTTCTGAGCATCTGGAAAGACACTGCTTGATTAGGGATAGTCAGCACGGATTTGTGAGGGGTAGGTCTTGCCTTACAAATCTTATTGAATTCTTTGAGGAGGTGACCAAGCATGTGGATGAAGGTAAAGCAGTGGATGTAGTGTACATGGATTTTAGTAAGGCATTTGATAAAGTTCCCCATGGTAGGCTTCTGCACAAAGTAAGGAGGCATGGGATAGTGGGAAATTTGGCCAGTTGGATAACGAACTGGCTAACCGATAGAAGTCAGAGAGTGGTGGTGGATGGCAAATATTCAGCCTGGATCCCAGTTACCAGTGGTGTAGCGCAGGGATCAGTTCTGGGTCCTCTGCTGTTTGTGATTTTCATTAATGACTTGGATGAGGGAGTTGAAGGGTGGGTCAGTAAATTTGCAGACGATACGAAGATTGGTGGAGTTGTGGATAGTAAGGAGGGCTGTTGTCGGCTGCAAAGAGACATAGATAGGATGCAGAGCTGGGCTGAGAAGTGGCAGATGGAGTTTAACCCTGAAAAGTGTGAGGTTGTCCATTTTGGAAGGACAAATATGAATGCGGAATACAGGGTTAACGGTAGAGTTCTTGGCAATGTGGAGGAGCAGAGAGACCTTGGGGTCTATGTTCATACATCTTTGAAAGTTGCCACTCAAGTGGGTAGAGCTGTGAAGAAGGCCTATGGTGTGCTCGCGTTCATTAACAGAGGGATTGAATTTAAGAGCCGTGAGGTGATGATGCAGCTGTACAAAACTTTGGTAAGGCCGCATTTGGAGTACTGTGTACAGTTCTGGTCGCCTCATTTTAGGAAGGATGTGGAAGCTCTGGAAAAGGTGCAAAGAAGATTTACCAGGATGTTGCCTGGAATGGAGAGTAGGTCTTACGAGGAAAGGTTGAGGGTGCTAGGCCTTTTCTCATTAGAGCGGAGAAGGATGAGGGGCGACTTGATAGAGGTTTATAAGATGATCAGGGGAATAGATAGAGTAGACAGTCAGAGACTTTTTCCCCAGGTGGAACACACCATTACAAGGGGACATAAATTTAAGGTGAAAGGTGGAAGATATAGGAGGGATATCAGAGGTAGGTTCTTTACCCAGAGAGTAGTGGGGGCATGGAATGCACTGCCTGTGGAAGTAGTTGAGTCGGAAACATTAGTGACCTTCAAGCAGCTGTTGAATAGGTACATGGATTACGGGAAAATGATATAGTGTAGATTTATTTGTTCTTAAGGGCAGCACGGTAGCATTGTGGATAGCACAATTGCTTCACAGATCCATGGTCCCAGGTTCGATTTCGGCTTGGGTCATTGTCTGTGCGGAGTCTGCACGTCCTCCCCGTGTCTGCGTGGGTTTCCTCCGGGTGCTCCGGTTTCCTCCCACAGTCCAAAGATGTGCGGGTTAGGTGAATTGGCCGATGATAAATTGCCCTTAATGTCCAAATTGCCCTTGGTGTTGGGTGGAGGTGTTGAGTTTGGGTAGGGTGCTCTTTCCAAGAGCTGGTGCAGACTCAGGGGGCCGAATGGCCTCCTTCTGCACTGTAGATTCAATGATAATCTATGATTAATCTAGGCCAAAGGTTCGGCACAACATCGTGGGCCGAAGGGCCTGTTCTGTGCTGTATTTTCTATGTTCTATGTTCCATGTCCACCCCGCACAGCCCCGAGCCCAGCCCGCACAGCCCCGAGCCCAGCCCGCACAGCCCCGAGCCCAGCCCGCACAGCCCCGAGCCCAGCCCGCACAGCCCCGAGCCCAGCCCGCACAGCCCCGAGCCCAGCCCGCACAGCCCCGAGCCCAGCCCGCACAGCCCCGAGCCCAGCCCGCACAGCCCCGAGCCCAGCCCGCACAGCCCCGAGCCCAGCCCGCACAGCCCCGAGCCCAGCCCGCACAGCCCCGAGCCCAGCCCGCACAGCCCCGAGCCCAGCCCGCACAGCCCCGAGCCCAGCCCGCACAGCCCCGAGCCCAGCCCGCACAGCCCCGAGCCCAGCCCGCACAGCCCCGAGCCCAGCCCGCACAGCCCCGAGCCCAGCCCGCACAGCCCCGAGCCCAGCCCGCACAGCCCCGAGCCCAGCCCGCACAGCCCCGAGCCCAGCCCGCACAGCCCCGAGCCCAGTCCTCACAGCCCCGAGCCCAGCCCGCACAGCCCCGAGCCCAGTCCTCACAGCCCCGAGCCCAGCCCGCACAGCCCCGAGCCCAGTCCTCACAGCCCCGAGCCCAGCCCGCACAGCCCCGAGCCCAGTCCTCACAGCCCCGAGTCCAGCCCGCGCAGCCCCGAGTCCAGCCCGCGCAGCCCCGAGTCCAGCCCGCGCAGCCCCGAGTCCAGCCCGCGCAGCCCCGAGTCCAGCCCGCGCAGCCCCGGGTCCAGCCCGCGCAGCCCCGGGTCCAGCCCGCGCAGCCCCGGGTCCAGCCCGCGCAGCCCCGGGTCCAGCCCGCGCAGCCCCGGGTCCAGCCCGCGCAGCCCCGGGTCCAGCCCGCGCAGCCCCGGGTCCAGCCCGCGCAGCCCCGGGTCCAGCCCGCGCAGCCCCGGGTCCAGCCCGCACAGCCCCGAAGCCAGCACCGAGCCCAGCCCAGCCCGCATAGCTCCGAGCCCAGCCCACACAGCCCCAAAACCAGCCCGCACAGCCCCGAACCCAGGCCGTACAGCTCCAAGCCCAGCCCCGAGCCCACCCCGCACAACTGCGAGCCCTGCCCGCACAGCTTCGAGTCCTGCCCGCACAGCTTTGAGTCCTGCCCGCACAGCTTTGAGTCCTGCCCGCACAGCTTTGAGTCCTGCCCGCACAGCTTTGAGTCCTGCCCGCACAGCTTTGAGTCCTGCCCGCACAGCTTCGAGTCCTGCCCGCACAGCCCCGAGCCCAGCCCGCACAGCCCCGAGCCCAGGCCGCACAGCTCCAAGCCCAGCCCCGAGCCCAGCCCGCACAGCCTCGAGCCCTGCCCACACAGCCCCGAGCCCAGCCCGCACAGCCCCGAGTCCAGCCCGCACAGCCCCGAGTCCAGCCCGCACAGCCCCGGGTCCAGCCCGCACAGCCCCGAGCCCAGCCCGCACATCCCCGAGCCCAGCCCGCGCAGCCCCGAGCCCAGCCCGCGCAGCCCCGAGCCCAGCCCGCGCAGCCCCGAGCCCAGCCCGCGCAGCCCCGAGCCCAGCCCGCGCAGCCCCGAGCCCAGCCCGCTCAGCCCCGAGCCCAGCCCGCGCAGCCCCGAGCCCAGCCCGCACAGCCCCGAGCCCAGCCCGCACAGCCCCGAGCCCAGCCCGCACAGCCCCGAGCCCAGCCCGCACAGCCCCGAGCCCAGCCCGCACAGCCCCGAGCCCAGCCCGCACAGCCCCGAGCCCAGCCCGCACAGCCCCGAGCCCAGCCCGCACAGCCCCGAGCCCAGCCCGCACAGCCCCGAGCCCAGCCCGCACAGCCCCGAGCCCAGCCCGCACAGCCCCGAGCCCAGCCCGCACAGCCCCGAGCCCAGCCCGCACAGCCCCGAGCCCAGCCCGCACAGCCCCGAGCCCAGCCCGCACAGCCCCGAGCCCAGCCCGCACAGCCCCGAGCCCAGCCCGCACAGCCCCGAGTCCAGCCCGCACAGCCCCGAGCCCAGCCCGCACAGCCCCGAGCCCAGCCCGCACAGCCCCGAGCCCAGCCCCGAGCCCAGCCCGCACAGCCCCGAGCCCAGCCCGCACAGCCCCGAGCCCAGCCCGCACAGCCCCGAGCCCAGCCCGCACAGCCCCGAGCCCAGCCCGCACAGCCCCGGGCCCAGCCCGCACAGCCCCGGGCCCAGCCCGCACAGCCCCGAGCCCAGCCCGCACAGCCCCGAGCCGAGCCCGCACAGCCCCGAGCCCAGCCCGCACAGCCCCGAGCCCAGTCCTCACAGCCCCGAGCCCAGCCCGCACAGCCCCGAGCCCAGTCCTCACAGCCCCGAGCCCAGCCCGCACAGCCCCGAGCCCAGCCCACACAGCCCCAAAACCAGCCCGCACAGCCCCGAACCCAGGCCGTACAGCTCCAAGCCCAGCCCCGAGCCCACCCCGCACAACTGCGAGCCCTGCCCGCACAGCTTCGAGTCCTGCCCGCACAGCTTTGAGTCCTGCCCGCACAGCTTTGAGTCCTGCCCGCACAGCTTTGAGTCCTGCCCGCACAGCTTTGAGTCCTGCCCGCACAGCTTTGAGTCCTGCCCGCACAGCTTCGAGTCCTGCCCGCACAGCTTCGAGTCCTGCCCGCACAGCCCCGAGCCCAGCCCGCACAGCCCCGAGCCCAGGCCGCACAGCTCCAAGCCCAGCCCCGAGCCCAGCCCGCACAGCCTCGAGCCCTGCCCACACAGCCCCGAGCCCAGCCCGCACAGCCCCGAGCCCAGTCCTCACAGCCCCGAGTCCAGCCCGCACAGCCCCGAGTCCAGCCCGCACAGCCCCGGGTCCAGCCCGCACAGCCCCGAGCCCAGCCCGCACATCCCCGAGCCCAGCCCGCGCAGCCCCGAGCCCAGCCCGCGCAGCCCCGAGCCCAGCCCGCGCAGCCCCGAGCCCAGCCCGCGCAGCCCCGAGCCCAGCCCGCGCAGCCCCGAGCCCAGCCCGCGCAGCCCCGAGCCCAGCCCGCGCAGCCCCGAGCCCAGCCCGCGCAGCCCCGAGCCCAGCCCGCGCAGCCCCGAGCCCAGCCCGCGCAGCCCCGAGCCCAGCCCGCGCAGCCCCGAGCCCAGCCCGCGCAGCCCCGAGCCCAGCCCGCGCAGCCCCGAGCCCAGCCCGCGCAGCCCCGAGCCCAGCCCGCGCAGCCCCGAGCCCAGCCCGCGCAGCCCCGAGCCCAGCCCGCGCAGCCCCGAGCCCAGCCCGCGCAGCCCCGAGCCCAGCCCGCGCAGCCCCGAGCCCAGCCCGCGCAGCCCCGAGCCCAGCCCGCGCAGCCCGAGTCCTGCCCGCGCAGCCCCGGGTCCAGCCCGCGCAGCCCCGGGTCCAGCCCGCACAGCCCCGGGTCCAGCCCGCACAGCCCCGGTTCCAGCCCGCACAGCCCCGGTTCCAGCCCGCACAGCCCCGGGTCCAGCTCGCACAGCCCCGGGTCCAGCCCGCACAGCCCCGGGTCCAGCCCGCACAGCCCCGAGCCCAGCCCGCACAGCCCCAAGCCCAGCCCACACAGCCCCAAAACCAGCCCGCACAGCCCCGAGCCCAGGCCGTACAGCTCCAAGCCCAGCCCCGAGCCCACCCCGCACAACTGCGAGCCCTGCCCGCACAGCTTCGAGTCCTGCCCGCACAGCTTCGAGTCCTGCCCGCACAGCCCCGAGCCCAGCCCGCACAGCCCCGAGCCCAGGCCGCACAGCTCCAAGCCCAGCCCTGAGCCCAGCCCGCACAGCCCCGAGCCCAGCCCGCACAGCCGCGAGCCCTGCCCACACAGCCCCGAGCCCAGCCCGCACAGCCCCGAGCCCAGTCCTCACAGCCCCGAGCCCAGCCCGCACAGCCCCGAGCCCAGCCCGCACAGCCCCGAGTCCAGCCCGCACAGCCCCGAGTCCAGCCCGCAGAGCCCCGAGTCCAGCCCGCAGAGCCCCGAGTCCAGCCCGCACAGCCCCGAGTCCAGCCCGCACAGCCCCGAGTCCAGCCCGCACAGCCCCGAGTCCAGCCCGCACAGCCCCGAGTCCAGCCCGCACAGCCCCGAGTCCAGCCCGCACAGCCCCGAGTCCAGCCCGCACAGCCCCGAGTCCAGCCCGCACAGCCCCGAGCCCAGCCCGCACAGCCCCGAGCCCAGCCCGCACAGCCCCGAGCCCAGCCCGCACAGCCCCGAGCCCAGCCCGCACAGCCCCGAGCCCAGCCCGCACAGCCCCGAGCCCAGCCCGCACAGCCCCGAGCCCAGCCCGCACAGCCCCGAGCCCAGCCCGCACAGCCCCGAGCCCAGCCCGCACAGCCCCGAGCCCAGCCCGCACAGCCCCGAGCCCAGCCCGCACAGCCCCGAGCCCAGCCCGCACAGCCCCGAGCCCAGCCCGCACAGCCCCGAGCCCAGCCCGCACAGCCCCGAGCCCAGCCCGCACAGCCCCGAGCCCAGCCCGCACAGCCCCGAGCCCAGCCCGCACAGCCCCGAGCCCAGCCCGCACAGCCCCGAGTCCAGCCCGCACAGCCCCGAGTCCAGCCCGCACAGCCCCGAGCCCAGCCCGCACAGCCCCGAGCCCAGCCCGCACAGCCCCGAGCCCAGCCCCGAGCCCAGCCCGCACAGCCCCGAGCCCAGCCCGCACAGCCCCGAGCCCAGCCCGCACAGCCCCGAGCCCAGCCCGCACAGCCCCGGGCCCAGCCCGCACAGCCCCGGGCCCAGCCCGCACAGCCCCGGGCCCAGCCCGCACAGCCCCGGGCCCAGCCCGCACAGCCCCGGGCCCAGCCCGCACAGCCCCGGGCCCAGCCCGCACAGCCCCGGGCCCAGCCCGCACAGCCCCGGGCCCAGCCCGCACAGCCCCGGGCCCAGCCCGCACAGCCCCGGGCCCAGCCCGCACAGCCCCGGGCCCAGCCCGCACAGCCCCGGGCCCAGCCCGCACAGCCCCGGGCCCAGCCCGCACAGCCCCGGGCCCAGCCCGCACAGCCCCGGGTCCAGCCCGCACAGCGCCGGCTCCAGCCCGCACAGCCCCGTCTCCAGCCCGCACAGCCCCGGCTCCAGCCCGCACAGGCCCGGCTCCAGCCCGCACAGCCCCGGCTCCAGCCCGCACAGCCCCGGCTCCAGCCCGCACAGCCCCGGCTCCAGCCCGCACAGCCCCGGGCCCAGCCCGCACAGCCCCGGGCCCAGCCCGCACAGCCCCGGGTCCAGCCCGCACAGCCCCGGGTCCAGCCCGCACAGCCCCGGGTCCAGCCACCACAGCCCCGGCTCCAGCCCGCACAGCCCCGGGCCCAGCCCGCACAGCCCCGGGCCCAGCCCGCACAGCCCCTGGTCCAGCCCGCTCAGCCCCTGGTCCAGCCCGCACAGCCCCGAGCCCAGCCCCAATCCCAGACCACACAGCCCTGAGTCCAGCCCGCACAGCCCCGAGTCCAGCCCGCACAGCCCCTGGTCCAGCCCGCACAGCCCCTGGTCCAGCCCGCACAGCCCCGGCTCCAGCCCGCACAGCCCCGGCTCCAGCCCGCAGAGCCCCGAGTCCAGCCCGCACATCCCCGGGTCCAGCCCGCACCGCCCCGTGTCCAGCCCGCACATCCCCGGGTCCAGCCCGCACAGCCCCGAGTCCAGCCCGCACAGCCCCGTGTCCAGCCCGCACATCCCCGGGTCCAGCCCGCACAGCCCCGAGTCCAGCCCGCACATCCCCGGGTCCAGCCCGCACCGCCCCGTGTCCAGCCCGCACCGCCCCGTGTCCAGCCCGCACCGCCCCGTGTCCAGCCCGCACAGCCCCGAGTCCAGCCCGCACATCCCCGAGTCCAGCCCGCACATCCCCGAGTCCAGCCCGCACAGCCCCGAGTCCAGCCCGCACAGCCCCGAGTCCAGCCCGCACATCCCCGAGTCCAGCCCGCACATCCCCGGGTCCAGCCCGCACCGCCCCGTGTCCAGCCCGCACCGCCCCGTGTCCAGCCCGCACCGCCCCGTGTCCAGCCCGCACAGCCCCGAGTCCAGCCCGCACAGCCCCGACACCAGCCCGCACAGCCCCGAGTCCAGCCCGCACATCCCCGTGTCCAGCCCGCACCGCCCCGTGTCCAGCCCGCACAGCCCCGTGTCCAGCCCGCACAGCCCCGTGTCCAGCCCGCACAGCCCCGTGTCCAGCCCGCACAGCCCCGGGTCCAGCCCGCACAGCCCCGGGTCCAGCCCGCACAGCCCCGGGTCCAGCCCGCACAGCCCCGGGTCCAGCCCGCACAGCCCCGGGTCCAGCCCGCACAGCCCCGGGTCCAGCCCGCACAGCCCCGGGTCCAGCCCGCACAGCCCCGGGACCAGCCCGCACAGCTCCGGGACCATTCCGCACAGCCCCGAGCCCAGCCCGCACAGCCCCGAGCCCACCCCGCACAGCCCCGAGCCCTGCCCGTACAGCCCCGAGCCCTGCCCGCACAGCCCTGAGCCCTGCCCGCACAGCCCAGAGCCCTGCCCGCACAGCCCCGAGCCCTGCCCGCACAGCCCCGAGCCCAGCCCCGATCCCAGCCTGCACAGCTGCGAGCCCATCCCACACAGCCCCGAGCCCAGCCCGCACAGCCCCAAGCCCAGCCCGCACGGCCCCGAGCCCAGCCCGCTCAGCCCCGAGCCCAGGGACAGGAATGGTTGTTGCAGGTTCCGGGGTTTAGGTGTTTTAGTGAGCTCAGAGAAGGAGGCAAAAGAGGGGGAGGTGTGGCGCTGCTAGTCAAGAACAGTATTACGGTGGCGGTGAGGATGATAGATGGGGACTCTTCTTCCGAAGTAGTATGGGCTGAGGTTAGAAACATGAAAGGAGAGGTCACACTGTTGGGAGTCTTCTATAGGCCTCCAAATAGTTCTAGGGATGTAGAGGAAAGGATGGCGAAGATGATTCTGGATAAGAGCGAAAGTAACAGGGTAGTTATTATGGGAGACTTTAACTTTCCAAATATTGACCGGAAAAGATATAGTTTGAGTACATTAGATGGGTCGTTTTTTGTACAGTGTGTGCAGGAGGGTTTCCTGACACAATATGTTGACAGGCCAACAAGAGGCGAGGCCACATTGGATTTGGTTTTGGGTAATGAACCAGGCCAGGTGTTAGATTTGGAGGTAGGTGAGCACTTTGGGGACAGTGACCACAATTCGATGACGTTTACGTTAGTGATGGAAAGGGATAAGTATACCCCGCAGGGCAAGAGTTATAGCTGGGGGAAGGGCAATTATGATGCCAATAGACATGACTTGGGAGGGGTAGGTTGGAGAAGTAGGCTGCAAGTGTTGGACACACTGGATATGTGGAGCTTGTTCAAGGAACAGCTACCGCGTGTTAATGCGGGGAGTACGAGGGCATCTTGCATCTAGTGATATCGAAACAAACCTGTTGGACTTTAACCTGGTGTTGTAAGACTTCGTACTGTGCTCACCCCAGTCCAACGCTGGCATCTCCACATCATGGCTACCATCGACACCGCAAACTGCCGGCTCAAAGTGGAGAGGATCTCCAGGAAGATCGCGCATATAGACACTGACATTAAGTTTCTACAAAGATGCAAGAAAGCAGACAAGATCCCGAAAGGGCTACAGATCACAAACCCACTCAAGTCGACCTACAACACAGACTTCGCTGAGAGACTCTGCCGTCGCACCTCTCTCACACTCCTCAACCACCTCATCCGCCAGCTCTACAGCAGACGACGCAACCTGGAAACCAAGATAGAGGCCATATTCTCAACTTGCGCTCAGGACGCAGCAGACCAGCTGCGGAACACCGCCAAACAGATGAGACAACAATACTATGCCACCTATATGCATACCAAGAACAGAAAGCTTGAGAAACTTGGCATCACCACCGGCAGCAACCAAGCCACCCCCGGTGTCACAGTAGAAAACAATACAGGGAAATCTATTGTCAACTTGTCAGACTACACCCTTCAACCAGATGAAAACGAAGTCCTCAGCAGAGGGCTTAATTTCTGCACCACCACCAAAATGGACCCCATCAGTCTCGCGGCAGACACGGAGGAATTCATCAGGCGAATGAGGCTCCGGGAATTCTTCCACAGACCCCAAGAGGCCAACAGCGAACCCAAGCAGACTACCAATGAACTGGAACAGCAGACCGAGAGATCTGCGGTGCGGCAACCGAAGAGGAAAGAGTCGAATTGGACCCCTCCGGAAGGCCGCTGCCTTAGACTCGACATGTATGCTCAAGCCGTCAGGAGTCGCGTCAATGCCAGATTCATCAGTCGCATTCACAAGACAGCCCCGAACGTCACCCAAGCACAACGCAATGCCATCCGCGCTCTCAAGACCAACCACAGCATCGTCATCAAACCAGCAGACAAAGGGGGGGCCACTGTTGTACTGAACAGAACGGACTACTGCAAAGAAGTATACCGACAACTGAACAACCAAGAACACTACAGACAGTTACCCGCAGATCCGACCAAGGAACACAGCCGCCAACTTAACAGACTGATCAAGACCTTGGATCCAGATCTTCAGAGCACCCTACGTGCTCTCATCCCACGTACTCCCCGTATTGGAGATCTCTACTGCCTCCCGAAAATACATAAGGCCAACACACCAGGCCGCCCTATCGTTTCAGGCAATGGGACCCTGTGTGAGAACCTCTCTGGCTACATCGAGGGCATCTTGAAACCCATCGTACAAGGTACACCCAGCTTCTGTCGCGACACGACGGACTTCCTACAGAAACTCAGCACCCATGGACCAGTTGAACCAGGAACATTCCTCGTCACAATGGACGTCTCGGCACTCTACACCAGCATCCCCCATGACGACGGCATTGCTGCAACAGCCTCAGTACTCAACACCGACAACTGCCAATCTCCAGACGCAATTCTGCAACTCATCCGCTTCATTCTGGATCACAACGTCTTCACCTTCGACAACAAGTTCTTCATCCAGATGCACGGAACAGCCATGGGGACCAAATTCGCACCCCAATACGCCAACATCTTCATGCACAAGTTTGAACTGGACCTACTCACCACACAGGACCTTCAACCGATGTTATACACCAGATACATCGATGACATTTTTTTCCTTTGGACCCACGGCGAAGAATCACTGAAACGACTAGACGATGACATTAATAAGTTCCATCCAACCATCAGACTCACCATGGACTACTCTCCAAAATCATTTGCATTCTTGGACACACTCGTCTCCATCAAGGACAGTCACCTCAGCACTTCGCTTTACCGCAAACCCACGGATAACCTCATGATGCTCCACTTCTCCAGCTTCCACCCTAAACACATTAAAGAAGCCATCCCCTATGGACAAGCGCTCTGTATACACAGGATCTGCTCAGACGAGGAGGAGCGTAACAGACATCTACAGACGTTGAAAGATGCCCTCGTACGAACGGGATATGGCACTCGACTCATCGATTGACAGTTCCAACGCGCCACAGCGAAAAACCGGACCGACCTCCTCAGAAGACAAACATGGGACACAACCGACAGAATACCCTTCGTCGTCCAGTACTTCCCCGGAGCGGAGAAACTACGTCATCTTCTTCACAGCCTTCAACACGTCATTGATGACGATGAACATCTTGCCAAGGTCATCCCCACACCCCCACTACTTGCCTTCAAACAACCGCGCAACCTCAAATGAACCATTGTTTGCAGCAAACTACCCAGTCTTCAGAACAGTGACCACGACACCACACAACCCTGTCATGGCAATCTCTGCAAGACGTGCTAGATCATCGACATGGATACCACTATTACACGTGAGAACACCACCCACCAGGTACGCGGCACATACTCGTGCGACTCGGCCAACGTTGTCTACCTCATACGCTGCAGGAAAGGATGTCCCGAAGCGTGGTACATTGGCGAGACCATGCAGACGCTGCGACAACGAATGAACGGACATCGCGCAACAATCACCAGGCAGGAATGTTCCCTTCCAGTCGGGGAACACTTCAGCAGTCAAGGGCATTCAGCCTCTGATCTCCGGGTAAGCGTTCTCCAAGGCGGCCTTCAGGACCCGCGACAACGCAGAATCGCCGAGCAGAAACTTATAGCCAAGTTCCGCACACATGAGTGCGGCCTCAACCGGGACCTGGGATTCATGTCGCATTACATTCATCCCCCACCATCTGGCCTGCGAAATCCTACCAACTGTCCTGGCTTGGTACAATTCACACCTCTTTAACCTGGGGTTACCCCATCTCTGGATCTGTAAAGATTTAATCACCTGCTAATGCTTGCATTCCTAGCATTTTTTGGCATCTTTGAATTTGTCTATATATGTGTTTCTGGAACAGACCTCTTCATTCACCTGAGGAAGGAGCAGCGCTCCGAAAGCTAGTGACATCGAAACAAACCTGTTGGACTTTAACCTGGTGTTGTAAGACTTCGTACTATGTGAAGATGAGGTGTGAAGTTTCAGTTGGGGCGCTTGATAGTTACAAGGTAGCGACGAAGGATCTAAAGAGAGAGCTCAGACGAGCAAGGAGGGGACATGAGAAGTATTTGGCAGGTAGGATCAAGGAAAACCCAAAAGCTTTCTATAGGTATGTCAGGAATAAAAGAATGACTAGGGTAAGAGTAGGGCCAGTCAAGGACAGGGATGGGAAGTTGTGTGTGGAGTCTGAAGAGATAGGCGAATTACTAAATGAATATTTTTCGTCAGTATTCACTTAGGAAAAAGAGAATGATGTGGGGGAGAATGCTGAGACCCAGGCTATTAGAATAGATGGTATTGAGGTACGTAGGGAAGAGGTGTTGGCAATTCTGGACAGGCTGAAAATAGATAAGTCCCCGGGGCCTGATGGGATTTATCCTAGGATTCTCTGGGAAGCCAGGGAAGAGATTGCTGAGCCTTTGGTTTTGATTTTTATGTCATCATTGGCTACAGGAATAGTGCCAGAGGACTGGAAGATAGCAAATGTGGTCCCTTTGTTCAAGAAGGGGAGTGGAGACAACCCCGGCAACTATAGACCGGTGAGCCTCGCGTCTGTTGTGGGTAAAGTCTTGGAGGGGATTATAAGAGACAAGATTTATAATCATCTCGATAGGAATAATATGATTAGGGATAGTCAGCATTGCTTTGTGAAGGGTAGGTCATGCCTCACAAACCTTATCGAGTTCTTTGAGAAGGTGACTGAACAGGTAGACGAGGGTAGAGTAGTTGATGTGGTGTATATGGATTTCAGTAAAGCGTTTGATAAGGTTCCCCACGGTAGGCTATTGCAGAAAATACGGAGGCTGGGGATTGAGGGTGATTTAGAGCTGTGGATCAGAAATTGGCTAGCTGGTGGTTGATGGGAAATGTTCAGAATGGAGTTCAGTTACAAGTGGTGTACCACAAGGATCTGTTCTGGGGCCGTTGCTGTTTGTCATTTTTATAAATGACCTAGAGGAGGGCGCAGAAGGGTGGGTGAGTAAATTTGCAGACGACACTAAAGTCGGTGGTGTTGTCGACAGTGCGGAAGGATGTTGCAGGTTACAGAGGGACATAGATAAGCTGCAGAGCTGGGCTGAGAGGTGGCAAATGGAGTTTAATGTAGAGAAGTGTGAGGTGATTCACTTTGGAAGGAATAACAGGAATGCGGAATATTTGGCTAATGGTAAAGTTCTTGGAAGTGTGGATGAGCAGAGGGATCTCGGTGTCCATTTACATAGATCCCTGAAAGTTGCCACCCATGTTGATAGGGTTGTGAAGAAGGCCTATGGTGTGTTGGCCTTTATTGGTAGAGGGATTGAGTTCGAGAGTCAGGAGGTCATGTTGCAGCTGTACAAAACTCTGGTCCGGCCGCATTTGGAGTATTGCGTACAGTTCTGGTCACCTCATTATAGGAAGGACGTGGAGGCTTTGGAATGGGTGCAGAGGAGATTTACCAGTATGTTGCCTGGTATGGAGGGAAAATCTTATGAGGAAAGGCTGATGGACTTGAGGTTGTTTTCGTTAGGGAGAAGAAGGTTAAGAGGAGACTTAATAGAGGCATACAAAATGATCAGAGGGTTAGATAGGGTGGACAGTGAGAGCCTTCTCCCGCGGATGGAAATGGCTAGCATGAGGGGACATAGCCTTAAACTGAGGGGTAATAGATATAGGACAGAGGTCAGAGGTAGGTTCTTTACGCAAAGAGTAGTGAGGCCGTGGAATGCCCTACCTGCTACAGTAGTGAACTCGCAAACATTGAGGGCATTTAAAAGTTTATTGGATAAGCATATGGATGATAATGGCATAGTGTAGGTTAGATGGCTTTTGTATTTTGACTTCCCATGTCGGTGCAACATCGTGGGCCGAAGAGCCTGTACTGCGCTGTATCGTTCTATGTTCTATCTCTTAACCATGATGGTATTGATTGGAACGGGCTTGATGGGCCAAGTGATCAACTCCTGTTTCTATCGGTTTTGTCTTTCTATGTATTCTTCTTCTGGTGCAATCCCTTGGGGTTGTTGATTACTTGTTTCCACATTAAAAATGAGTTCTCCGATGACTGAGGCATCCAATGCGTGGTCTGCAACGGTGGTTGGGGGAGTGAGTGGGTGGGCTTCTCTGGTTGCCACGCGCTTCCTTCGCTGTGGGTAGTTGGCTTCAGTTTGTTTTCCGCAATGTACTTAGTGTGTTCATTCTGGATGCTTTTCCTCCACTTCGGACAATCTTGTGCCAAGGATTCCCAGCTGTCAGTGAGGACGTTGCAGTTTTGCGAACAGTCATTCAGTGTGTCCACGAAACGTTTCCTCTGCACTCCTGGGTCTTGCTAACCGTGTTGATTTTCTGAGTAGGGCCCTTGTTTTGGCAGTCCCACCACTAAAGGTGGTTCACCTCCTTTCCCAGGACAATTAAGGATGGGCAATAAATGCTGACCTTGCCAGCAATGCTCTTGTGCCATGAATGCCTGGCAGTGAGCGTTAATCCTTTGACTAAGGCTGTCGTGTCGTTGTTACATTTCCTGGATCTTCCCCCACTTTGTCACTAACCAAGTCTCCAAACTCCAGGGAAAGCAATGGAAAAGACAATGGCATTGTCAGAGTGATTGCAGATGGAGCTGCCACATGGCAACTGAATGAGGTGAAGAGAACAAACTCTATTCTCTCATGGACCAGGGTGACCAGTTGCAACTGACAGCTACCTCTTGAAGCCAGCTCTGGTTATGTCAGCTGCAGCTATAATTATAGCTTTTCAATGAATGAGAATTATCAGCCCATGGAGCGCACGACTCCAACAAAATTCGGCACAGCCCTCAGCTCTATAAAAGCTTTGGAAAGTGAACCAGTGTCACATTTGATGAATATTATCAAATCTCAATCCTTTGCCACCACAGTGAAAGTTTGTTTGTTCTGAGTGTGTCTTCACTCAATTATTTGCAGTGTTTATGATGTATGGGCTGCTGTGCGAGAGCCTACATGACTTCATCAAAGAATCATACGGCGATGATGTCTGGAAGCTGGTACGAGAACGGGCTGATGTCCGGCTTCACTCCTTTGTAACTCATGAGGTAAACCATCAGTGACTTCAATCGTTATTTGTATCCACCCAGAAAATTTTAATAATTTCTATTGCGCATCCTAAATCTCTCTGCTTCTCCACATGTCGAAAATGTAAACCTATCTTTCTTTGCTCGACTGTGCATGACCTCACATTTCCCACTTTAAACTCCATCTGTTAAGTTTTGCTCACTCACAGAAATTATTAATATCCTTTAGAAAGTTTCCACTCCTATCGGCACTATTTACATTCCTACACGATATAGTGTTATCAATGGATGGAGAGACATAGCTCTCTGTTTACCATCCAGGTGGGGAACTTAGCTTCGCTCAATGTGTGTCTGGGATGAGGAGGTTATCGTACGAGTACGTCCTCTGTATTCTCTGGAGTTTCAGCGAATGAGAGGTGATCTCATTGAAACATACAGCAAGGTTTGATGGGGTGGATGCTGAAAGATTGTTTCTGCTGTTCGGGGAATTGAACACGGGCACAGTGTCAGGACCAGGGGCCATTTTTTTAGGTCTGCGAAAACAAACAAAGAAACGTACATCTACGCACAGGAATAAGCTCTTAGGCTATTAAAATGTGTGCCGACCATGCTGCCTGTCTAACCTAAACCCTTCGACACTTCCGGGGTCCGTATCCCTCTAACCCCATCCTATTCATGTATTTGTCAAAACGTCCCTTAGACGTGACTGTGGTTTCTGCTTCCACCACCTCCTCCCGCAACGAGGCACCCACTATCCTCTGTGTAAAAAAACTTCCCTCACCTATCGCCTCTAAACTTTGCCACTTGAACCTGTTATGGGCCAGCGTTTAGAGAACCCCAAAGTGTATCATGGAGTTCACCTGACCCACAACTTTTAATAGATTGTGGCATGGGGCCCACACTACAGGTGTGGTACAGCAGAAATAGACAAGTTTTTTTGAGCAAAACAATGGCTATTCTATGAACCCAAGTTAACCTTTTAAAAACATACAGTGAACATCTTAGCAACCATTAATTAAAATACAACCCCCAAAGAAAATAACACTAACTAATCCTTACTTTCCTTTTAACATCCATAACCTTTTAACAGAAGCACGCCAGGTTTAAATTCACTACTGAGAGCAGTTACCACGTTGAAATCAATAAATGAACATTCATAAGCTTGCAGAGATTCATAAACATCCTGGTGTGATTTAAGCTTCTCCAAAACTAAAATGAAACCAAACGCACCCTGCAACAAAATGCCGAAAGCGAAAGTAAAAAGCTGACAGACAGCCCAGCTCCACCCACTCTCTGGCATTACTGCAATAATAAACACCCATTTCTTAAATGTATTCTCAATACAGATTCTTAAATACACACCCATTTATAAACACCCATTTCTTAAAGGTACTCTCACATGACAAATCTTAAATCTATGTCTTCCAGTAATTGTCTCTTCCACTCTGGCAAAAAGCTTCTGACAACCACCCTCATTGAGGCCTAAATCGCTGGCTTTGAAAGCAGACCAAGGCAGGCCAGCAGCACGGTTGAATTCCCGTACCAGCCTCCCCGAACAGGCGCCGGAATGTGGCGACTAGGGGCTTTTCACAGTAACTTCATTTGAAGTCTACTTGTGACAATAAGCAATTTTCATTTTCATTCATTTCAGACTTCTATCAGGTCGCCCTCTCGACCTCCATCGTTCCAGTGAGAATAAACCGAGTTTATCCAACCTCTCCTCATTGCTAATGCCCTCCATACCAGGCAACATCCTGGTGAACCTCTTGATGAACATAGAACATAGAACAATACAGCGCAGTACAGGCCCTTCGGCCCACGATGTTGCACCGAAACAAAAGCCATCTAACCTACACTATGCCATTATCATCCATATGTTTATCCAATAAACTTTTAAATGCCCTCAATGTTGGCGAGTTCACTACTGTAGCAGGTAGGGCATTCCACGGCCTCACTACTCTTTGCGTAAAGAACCTACCTCTGACCTCTGTCCTATATCTATTATCCCTCAGTTTAAAGTTATGTCCCCTCGTGCCAGCCATTTCCATCCGCGGGAGAAGGCTCTCACTGTCCACCCTATCCAACCCCCTGATCATTTTGTATGCCTCTATTAAGTCTCCTCTTAACCTTCTTCTCTCCAACGAAAACAACCTCAAGTCCATCAGCCTTTCCTCATAAGATTTTCCCTCCATACCAGGCAACATCCTGGTAAATCTCCTCTGCACCCGCTCCAAAGCCTCCACGTCCTTCCTATAATGTGGTGACCAGAACTGTACGCAATACTCCAAATGCGGCCGTACCAGAGTTTTGTACAGCTGCAACATGACCTCCCGACTCCGGAACTCAATCCCTCTACCAATAAAGGCCAACACTCCATAGGCCTTCTTCACAACCCTATCAACCTGGGTGGCAACTTTCAGGGATCTATGTACATAGACACCTAGATCCCTCTGCTCATCCACACTTTCAAGAACTTTACCATTAGCCAAATATTCCGCATTCCTGTTATTCCTAATGAGGAGGAATTAATTCACTAAAGGGTTGTGAATCTTTGCAATTCTCTACCCAATAGGGTTGTGAGTATTCCATTGTTGAATATATTTAAGGTTCGAATAGACACATTATTGGTTTCTTAGGGAATTACGAGAACTTTCGATCATCCTGAAGACTTGTGCTCCAGAATTTGCCGCACCCCTAGCCAAGCTGTTCCAGTACAGATACAACACTGGCATTTACCCGGCAATGTGGAAAATTTTCCAGGTATTTTCTGTACACAAGAAACAGGACAAATCCAACCTGTTGAATTGCGGTCCCATAAGGGGCCCAGAGGGGCAGCACGGTAGCATTGTGGATAGCACAATTGCTTCACGGCTCCAGGCTCCCAGGTTCGATTCCCGGCTTGGGTCACTGTCTGTGCGGAGTCTGCACATCCTCCCTGTGTGTGCGTGGGTTTCCTCCGGGTTCTCCGGTTTCCTCCCACAGTCCAAAGATGTGCAGGTTAGGTGGATTGGCCATGATAAATTGCCCTTAGTGTCCAAAATTGCCCTTAGTGTTGGGTGGGGTTACTGGGTTATGGGGATAGGGTGGAGGTGTTGGCCTTGGGTAGGGTGCTCTTTCCAAGAGCCGGTGCAGACTCGATGGGCCGAATGGCCTCCTTCTGCACTGTAAATTCTATGATCTATGATAAATTTAGTCTCCATCATAAGCAAAGTGATGGAAGGAGTCACCAACAATGCTATCAAGCAGCACTTACTCAGCAATAACCTGCTCATAGACACTCATTTTGGGTTGCACCAGGGTCACTCAGCTCCTGACCTCATTACAGCCTTCATTCAAATATGGACAAAATAGTTGAATGCCAGAGGTGACTGCCGGCGTGAGAACAGCTGGTGAGTGGTGAGTCAGTTTCAGCGGGAGCATTGCGGAAGGAGGTTGCTGGGAGGTAAGTCAACCTTTAAAAGCACTTGTCTTTGCAGGGGCAGGCCAGTCGATTTCGGCGGCGTGAGAACAGCTGGTGAGTGGTGAGTCAGTTTCAGCGGGAGCATTGCGGAAGGAGGTTGCTGGGAGGTAAGTCAACCTTTAAAAGCACTTGTCTTTGCAGGGGCAGGCCAGTCGATTTCGGCGGCGTGAGAACAGCTGGTGAGTGGTGAGTCAGTTTCAGCGGGAGCATTGCGGAAGGAGGTTGCTGGGAGGTAAGTCAACCTTTAAAAGCACTTGTCTTTGCAGGGGCAGGCCAGTCGATTTCGGCGGCGTGAGAACAGCTGGTGAGTGGTGAGTCAGTTTCAGCGGGAGCATTGCGGAAGGAGGTTGCTGGGAGGTAAGTCAACCTTTAAAAGCACTTGTCTTTGCAGGGGCAGGCCAGTCGATTTCGGCGGCGTGAGAACAGCTGGTGAGTGGTGAGTCAGTTTCAGCGGGAGCATTGCGGAAGGAGGTTGCTGGGAGGTAAGTCAACCTTTAAAAGCACTTGTCTTTGCAGGGGCAGGCCAGTCGATTTCGGCAGCGTGAGAACAGCTGGTGAGTGGTGAGTCAGTTTCAGCGGGAGCATTGCGGAAGGAGGTTGCTGGGAGGTAAGTCAACCTTTAAAAGCACTTGTCTTTGCAGGGGCAGGCCAGTCGATTTCGGCGGCGTGAGAACAGCTGGTGAGTGGTGAGTCAGTTTCAGCGGGAGCATTGCGGAAGGAGGTTGCTGGGAGGTAAGTCAACCTTTAAAAGCACTTGTCTTTGCAGGGGCAGGCCAGTCGATTTCGGCGGCGTGAGAACAGCTGGTGAGTGGTGAGTCAGTTTCAGCGGGAGCATTGCGGAAGGAGGTTGCTGGGAGGTAAGTCAACCTTTAAAAGCACTTGTCTTTGCAGGGGCAGGCCAGTCGATTTCGGCGGCGTGAGAACAGCTGGCTGGTTAGTCAATTTCAGCAGGAGATGAGAATTTTTATTTTTTTTTATTTTATTTTAAATTAGTTTTTTAGGCGGGAACAGGAAGTCGACCCGCGGACGTCTGGGAAGACCCTCCCCAATAAATTCTGGTGGAGAGGAAACCCGAGACACTACACGTGTAGTGTCTCCCACCCGCCCTCCTCCTCTAACCTAATAATAAAACCCATTGGTCTGAGGTAAGTACCATATTTTGTTATATTGTTATTATTTTTTAGCCAGATCTTGGTAGAAAGTTAGAGGAATGGCAGGGAAGGGAGTGCAATGTTCCTCCTGCAGGATGTTTGAGGTGAGGGATGCAGTTAGTGTCCCTGCTGATTTTACCTGCAGGAAGTGCTGCCATCTCCAGCTCCTCCAAGACCGAGTTAGGGAACTGGAGCTGGAGTTGGAAGAACTTCGGATCATTCGGGAGGCAGAAGGGGTCATAGATAGCAGCTTCAGGGAATTAGTTACACCAAAGATTGGAGATAGGTGGGTAACTGTAAGAGGGACTGGGAAAAAACAGTCAGTGCAGGGATCCCCTGCGGTCGTACCCCTGAGAAACAAGTATACCGCTTTGGATACTTGTGGGGGGGACGACTTACCAGGGGTAAGCCATGGGGTACGGGCCTCTGGCACGGAGTCTGTCCCTGTTGCTCAGAAGGGAAGGGGGGAGAGGAGCAGAGCATTAGTAATTGGGGACTCTATAGTCAGGGGCACAGATAGGAGATTTTGTGGGAGCGTGAGAGACTCACGTTTGGTATGTTGCCTCCCAGGTGCAAGGGTACGTGATGTCTCGGATCGTGTTTTCCGGGTCCTTAGGGGGAGGGGGAGCAGCCCCAAGTCGTGGTCCACATTGGCACCAACGACATAGGTAGGAAAGGGGACAAGGATGTCAGGCAGGCTTTCAGGGAGCTAGGATGGAAGCTCAGAACTAGAACAAACAGAGTTGTTATCTCTGGGTTGTTGCCCGTGCCACGTGATAGTGAGATGAGGAATAAGGAGAGAGAGCATTTAAACACGTGGCTACAGGGATGGTGCAGGCGGGAGGGATTCGGATTTTTGGATAACTGGGGCTCTTTCTGGGGAAGGTGGGACCTCTACAGACAGGATGGTCTACATCTGAACCTGAGGGGCACAAATATCCTGGGGGGGAGATTTGTTAGTGCTCTTTGGGGGGGTTTAAACTAATGCAGCAGGGGCATGGGAACCTGGATTGTAGTTTTAGGGTAAGGGAGAATGAGAGTACAGAGGTCAGGAGCACAGATTTGACATCGCAGGAGGGGGCCAGTGTTCAGGTAGGTGGTTTGAAGTGTGTCTACTTCAATGCCAGGAGTATACGAAACAAGGTAGGGGAACTGGCAGCGTGGGTTGGTACCTGGGACTTCGATGTTGTGGCCATTTCGGAGACATGGATAGAGCAGGGACAGGAATGGATGTTGCAGGTTCCGGGGTTTAGGTGTTTTAGTAAGCTCAGAGAAGGAGGCAAAAGAGGGGAGGTGTGGCGCTGCTAGTCAAGAGCAGTATTACGGTGGCGGAGAGGATGCTAGATGGGGACTCTTCTTCCAAGGTAGTATGGGCTGAAGTTAGAAACAGGAAAGGAGAGGTCACCCTGTTGGGAGTTTTTTATAGGCCTCCTAATAGTTCTAGGGATGTAGAGGAAAGGATGGCGAAGATGATTCTGGATATGAGCGAAAGTAACAGGGTAGTTATTATGGGAGACTTTAACTTTCCAAATATTGACTGGAAAAGATATAGTTTGAGTACAATAGATGGGTCGTTTTTTGTACAGTGTGTGCAGGAGGGTTTCCTGAAACAATATGTTGACAGGCCAACAAGAGGCGAGGCCACGTTGGATTTGGTTTTGGGTAATGAACCAGGCCAGGTGTTGGATTTGGAGGTAGGAGAGCACTTTGGGGACAGTGACCACAATTCGGTGACGTTTACGTTAATGATGGAAAGGGATAAGTATACACCGCAGGGCAAGAGTTATAGCTGGGGGAAGGGCAATTATGATGCCATTAGACGTGACTTGGGGGGGATAAGGTGGAGAAGTAGGCTGCAAGTGTTGGGCACACTGGATAAGTGGGGCTTGTTCAAGGATCAGCTACTGCGTGTTCTTGATAAGTATGTACCGGTCCGACAGGGAGGAAGGCGTCGAGCGAGGGAACCGTGGTTTACCAAGGAAGTGGAATCTCTTGTTAAGAGGAAGAAGGAGGCCTATGTGAAGATGAAGTGTGAAGTTTCAGTTGGGGCGATGGATAGTTACAAGGTAGCGAGGAAGGATCTAAAGAGAGAGCTAAGACGAGCAAGGAGGGGACATGAGAAGTATTTGGCAGGAAGGATCAAGGAAAACCCAAAAGCTTTCTATAGGTATGTCAGGAATAAGCGAATGACTAGGGAAAGAGTAGGACCAGTCAAGGACAGGGATGGGAAATTGTGTGTGGAGTCTGAAGAGATAGGCGAGATACTAAATGAATATTTTTCGTCAGTATTCACTCAGGAAAAAGATAATGTTGTGGATGAGAATGCTGAGCCCCAGGCTAATAGAATAGATGGCATTGAGGTACGTAGGGAAGAGGTGTTGGCAATTCTGGACAGGCTGAAAATAGATAAGTCCCCGGGACCTGATGGGATTTATCCTAGGATTCTAAGGGAGGCCAGGGAAGAGATTGCTGGACCTTTGGCTTTGATTTTTATGTCATCATTGGCTACAGGAATAGTGCCAGAGGACTGGAGGACAGCAAATGTGGTCCCTTCGTTCAAAAAGGGGAGCAGAGACAACCCCGGCAACTATAGGCCGGTGAGCCTCACGTCTGTAGTGGGTAAAGTCTTGGAGGGGATTATAAGAGACAAGATTTATAATCATCTAGATAGGAATAATATGATCAGGGATAGTCAGCATGGCTTTGTGAAGGGTAGGTCATGCCTCACAAACCTTATTGAGTTCTTTGAGAAGGTGACTGAACAGGTAGACGAGGGTAGAGCAGTTGATGTGGTGTATATGGATTTCAGCAAAGCGTTTGATAAGGTTCCCCACGGTAGGCTATTGCAAAAAATACGGAGGCTGGGGATTGAGGGTGATTTAGAGATGTGGATCAGAAATTGGCTAGCTGAAAGAAGACAGAGGGTGGTGGTTGATGGGAAATGTTCAGAATGGAGTACAGTCACAAGTGGAGTACCACAAGGATCTGTTCTGGGGCCGTTGCTGTTTGTCATTTTTATCAATGACCTAGAGGTAGGCGCAGAAGGGTGGGTGAGTAAATTTGCAGACGATACGAAAGTCGGTGGTGTTGTCGATAGTGTGGAAGGATGTAGCAGATTACAGAGGGATATAGATAAGCTGCAGAGCTGGGCCGAGAGGTGGCAAATGGAGTTTAATGTAGAGATGTGTGAGGTGATTCACTTTGGAAGGAATAACAGGAATGCGGAATATTTGGCTAATGGTAAAGTTCTTGAAAGTGTGGATGAGCAGAGGGATCTAGGTGTCCATGTACATAGATCCCTGAAAGTTGCCACCCAGGTTGATAGGGTTGTGAAGAAGGCCTATGGAGTGTTGGCCTTTATTGGTAGAGGGATTGAGTTCCGGAGCCGGGAGGTCATGTTGCAGCTGTACAGAACTCTGGTACGGCCGCATTTGGAGTATTGCGTACAGTTCTGGTCACCGCATTATTGGAAGGACGTGGAGGCTTTGGAGCGGGTGCAGAGGAGATTTACCAGGATGTTGCCTGGTATGGAGGGAAAATCTTACGAGGAAAGGCTGATGGACTTGAGGTTGTTTTTGTTGGAGAGAAGAAGGTTAAGAGGAGACTTAATAGAGGCATACAAAATGATCAGGGGGTTGGATAGGGTGGACAGTGAGAGCCTTCTCCCGCGGATGGATATGGCTGGCACGAGGGGACATAACTTTAAACTGAGGGGTAATAGATATAGGACAGAGGTCAGAGGTAGGTTCTTTACGCAAAGAGTAGTGAGGCCGTGGAATGCCCTACCTGCTACAGTAGTGAACTCGCCAACATTGAGGGCATTTAAAAGTTTATTGGATAAACATATGGATGATAATGGCATAGTGTAGGTTGGATGGCTTTTGTTTCGGTGCAACATCGTGGGCCGAAGGGCCTGTACTGCGCTGTATTGTTCTATGTTCTATGTTCTATATGCCCTTGATATCAGCGCAGCATTTGACCGACTATGGCATCAAGGAGCCCTAGCTAAACTGGAGTCAATGGGAATCAGGGAAAGCTCTCCGCTGGTTGGAGTCAAAATTGGCACAAAGGTAGATGGTTATGGTTGTAGAGGTCAGTGATTTCAGTTCCAGGACATCAATATGGAGTTCCACAGTGTAGTGTCCTATGTCCAACCATCTTCAGCTGCTTCATCAATGACCTTCCTTCCATCATAAAGTCAAATATGGAGAATTTTGCTTATGATTTTCCATTGTTCAGCATCATTCGCAACTCCTCAGATAATGAAGCAGTCTGGGTCTAAATGCAGCAAGACCTGGAAAATATCCAGACTTGGCCTGACAAATGGCAAATAACATTCGCACCACCTAAGTACCCGGCAATGACTATCTCCGACAAGAGAGGATCTAACCATCACCCCTTGACATTCAATTACATTTCCATCGCCTAATCCCCCACCATCAACACCCTGGAGGTAGCCATTGACTAGAAACTGAACTGGACTAGCCATATTCGTACTGTGCCTACAAGTGCAGGTCAGAAGTTTGGAATGCTATGGCAGGGTATCTCACCTCCTGACTCCCCAATGCTGATCAACAAAGCACAAGTCAGGTGTGTAATGGTAACTAAAATAAAAGGGACTCGAGAATTTGTTGTGCAGAGGAAGTTCAGTGAGAGGGGGAGGGTGATACTCCTTTGCTTTTTCTAACTTTCCACCTTATAGGAATTGGTTCTTGCTCTATTGCGAGGGAAGAACGTGGCTATTTGTGAGTATTTGGTTAATATCTGGTCGGTGAGTGGTTAAAGTCCCAAATTTACATATAGTCCAGGAATTTGTGGGAAGATTAATTGAATAAATAATTGAATAAAAGTATCAGGATGCAGGACATGTGATTTTGGACTGACGTGATGAGAAACATGTCCCTTAGAGTCCGAAATAGGAGAGTGTATAACAGATGTTATGACATCCTAGGCTAGGGAACAATTCCAGCTCCCCTTGACCTGGAGTCACAACATAAGTGAATTAACTAGGTTTTCAAGATCTTTGGCCCCAGACTTCTCCAATAATAATAATCTTTATTGTCACAAGTAGGCTTACATTGCAATGAAGTTACTGTGAAAAGCCCCTAGTCGTCACATTCCGGCTTCTGTTTGGGTCCACGGTGGGAGAATTCAGAATGTCCAAACGACCTAACGGCACGTCTTTCGGACTTGTGGGAGGAAACCGGAGCACCCGGAGGAAACCCATGCAGACACGGGGAGAACGTGGAGACTCTGGACAGACAGTGACCCAGCCGGGAATCGAACCTGGGACCCTGGCGCTGTGAACCACTGTGCTACCATGCTGCCCAGTGACTTACAGACACCAGGGGCGAAATTCTCCGGAAACGGCGCAATGTCCGCCGACTGCCGCCCAAAACGGCGCAAATCAGACGGGCATCGCGCCACCCCAAAGGTGCGGAATGCTCCGCATCTTTGGAGGCCGAACCCCAACATTGAGGGGCTAGGTCGGCGCCGGACGAATTTCCGCCCCGCCAGCTGGTGGAAAAGGCCTTTGGTGCCCCGCCAGCTGGCGCGGAAATGACATCTCCGGGCAGCGCATGCGCGGGAGCGTCAGCGGCCGCTGACAGCTTCCCACGCATGAGCAGTGGAGGGAGTCTCTTCTGCCTCCGCCATGGTGGAGACCGTGGCGGAGGCGGAAGGGAAAGAGTGCCCCCACGGCACAGGCCACCGTGGGGGCACCCCCCGGGGCCAGATCGCCCCGCGCCCCCCCTCCCCCCCCCCCCCCCCCCAGGACCCCGGAGCCCGCCCGCGCCACCTTGTCCCGCCAGTAAGGTAGGTGGTTTAATTTACGCCGGCGGGACAGGCATTTTAGCGGCGGGACTTCGGCCCATCCGGGCCGGAGAATCGAACGGGGGGGCCCGCCAACCGGCGCGGCGCGATTCCCGCCCCCGCCAAATCTCTGGTGCCAGAGACTTCGGCAACCAGCGGGGGCGGGATTCACTCCAGCCCCCGGCGATTCTCCGACCCGGCCGGGGGGGGGGGGGGGGGGTTCGGAGAATCTCGCCCCAGATCTGTAAGTAAAAACACTAACTTTATTCATAACAAAAAATAATTAAAATATGCAACAATTGAACTGGAATAATGGCCTACTAATGTATTACCTAACCCTTTGTCCAATCACACGCAAGACAGATAGGCACAGAAAAAGGGATTAAAATTTGGCAGGAAGAGAGATGCGTCCATATTGTTGATGTTGAAGTCTTTGTAGTCGGCTATCTTCTCACGATGCGAAGTGTTGAAAACCACAAGTTGGATTGTATCTTCTGGTATGTGCATTCAGTCAGAACTCTCAGTTATCAGTCTCACTGAGGTAAGATTAAAGTTCTCCAATTATCAAATTTGTTTTGCAAAATGTTTAATTCAAGGCATTTTCAGCTTATGTACAAAACACACAAACAGAAACTTTGTACAAGTATTTCTCAACAAAGGCCCTCTGACATAAACTCGACATGCCCCATTTTGATACTATGCTTTAAAGAATTACATAGAACGTGAAACATACATTGCAGAAGGAGGCCATTTGGCACATCGAGTCTGCACCGGCCCGCTTAAGGCCTCACTTCCACCCTATCCCCGTAACCCAATAACACCTCCTAACCTTTTTGGGCACTAAGGCCAATTCAGCATGGCCAATCCACCTAACCTGCACGTCTTTGGACTGTGGGAGGAAACCGGGGCACCCGGAGGAAACCCGAGCAAACACGGGGAGAACGTGCAGATTCCACACAGACAGTGACCCAGCGGGGAATCGAACCTGGGACCCTGGCGCTGTGAAGCCACAGTGCTAGCCACTGTGCTACCGTGCTTCCCTTGTTAGGACACTGTTGTAAAATCTTTGTCTGTTCTGTGTTTTCTGTTAATCCTTGAATCTACAGTCTTCTGGTTAGATGCTCCACCAGTGAGATTTCTGCTTAAACTACAAACGTTAGGCAAACTGAAACATCCCTGGTCCGATGGACTTGTCCAGGACTTTCCTTTTGGGTTCTGTGCCAGAGCCCATGATGTCAGTTTGATAGACTTGGCAATCTGCCAATCACTGTGGCTGGAATTCTGATCTATCTCCTTGTTGCTTGCAATTGGCGGAACCATTCAGAATATTCTGGGGAGTTATCTGGTTAGCTTCATTTTGTCCTCATTTCTGCAAAAAATTCAGCCTGGAAGCAGCTGGAAGACACTCTCTCTGCTCTGTTTCTGCCACGCAATTTTGAAACATAAGAACATAAGAACTAGAAGCAAGAGTAGGCCATCTGGCCTCTCGAGCCTGCTCCACCATTCAATGAGATCATGGCTGATCTTTTGTGGACTCAGCTCCACTTTCCACCATAACCCTTAATCCCTTTATTCTTCAAAAAACTATCTATCTTTATCTTAAAAACATTTAATGAAGGAGCCTCTGCTGCTTCACTGGGCAAGGAATTCCATAGATTCACAACCCTTTGGGTGAAGAAGTTCCTCCTAAACTCAGTCCTAAATCTACTTCCCCTTATTTTGAGGCTATGCCCCCTAGTTCTGCTTTCACACGCCAGTGGAAACAACCTGCCCGCATCTATCCTATCTATTCCCTTCATAATTTAATATGTTTCTATAAGATCCCTCCTCATCCTTCTAAATTCCAACGAGTACAGTCCCAGTCTACTCAACCTCTCCTCGTATCCAACCCCTTCAGCTCTGGGATTAACCTAGTGAATCTCCTCTGCACACCCTCCAGTGCCAGTACGTCCTTTCTCAAGTAAGGAGACCAAAACTGAACACAATACTCCAGGTGTGGCCTCACTAACACCTTATACAATTGCAGCATAACCTCCCTAGTCTTAAACTCTGTCCCTTTAGCAATGAAGGACAAAATTCAATTTGCCTTCTTAATCACCTGTTGCACCTGTAAAGCAACTTTCTGCGACTCATGCACTAGCACACCCAGGTCTCTCTGCACAGCAGCATGTTTTAATATTTTATCATTTAAATAATAATCCCTTTTGCTGTTATTCCTACCAAAATGGATAACCTCACATTTGTCAACATTGTATTCCATCTGCCAGACCATAGCCCATTCACTTAGCCTATCCAAATCCCTCTGCAGACTTCCAGTATCCTCTGTACTTTTTGCTTTACCACTTATCTTAGTGTCGTCTGCAAACCTGGACACATTGCCCTTGGTCCCCAACTCCAAATCATCTATGTAAATTGTGAACAGTTGTGGGCCCAACACTGATCCCTGACTGGGACTTTGATGTTGTGGCCATTTTGGAGACATGGATAGAGCAGGGCCAGGAATGGTTGTTGCAGGTGCCAGGGATTAGATATTTCAGTAAACTCAGGGAAGGTGGTAAAAGAGGGGGAGGGGTGGCATTGTTAGTCAAGGACAGTATTACGGTGGCAGAAGGGACGTTTGATGAGGACTCGTCTTCTGAGGTAGTATGGGCTGAGGTTAGAAACAGGAAAGGAGAGATCACCCTGTCAGGGGTTTTCTATAGGCCTCCAAAATGTTGCAGAGATGTCGAGGAAAGGATTGCAAAGATGATTCTGGATAGGAGCGAAAGCAACAGGGTAGTTGTTATGGGGGACTTTAACTTTCCAAATATTGACTGGAAACGCTATAGTTCGAGTACTCTAGATGGGTCCATTTTTGTCCAATGTGTACAGGAGGGTTTCCTGACACAGTACGTAGATGGGCCAACGAGAGGCGAGGCCATATTAGATTTGGTACTGGGTAATGAACCAGGACAGGTGTTAGATTTGGAGGTAGCTGAGCGCTTTGGTGATAGTTACCACAATTCGATTACGTTTACTTTAGTGATGGAAAGGGATAGGTATATACCGCAGGGCAAGAGTTATATCTGGGGGAAAGGCAATTATGATGCGATGAGGCAAGACTTAGAATGCATCGGATGGAGAGGAAAACAGCAGGAGATGGGCACAATGGAAATGTGGAGCTTATTCAAGCAACAGCTATTGTGTTTCCTTGATTATAGGGGCAGCACGGTAGCCTTGTGGATAGCACAATTGCTTCACAGCTCCAGGGTCCCAGGTTCGATTCCAGCTTGGGTCACTGTCTGTGCGGAGTCTGCATATCCTCCCCGTGTGTGCGTGGGTTTCCTCCGGGTGCTCCGGTTTCCTCCCACAGTCCAAAGATGTGCAGGTTAGGTGGATTGGCCATGATAAATTGCCCGTAGTGTCCAAAATTGCCCTTAGTGTTGGGTGGTGTTACTGGGTTATGGGGATAGGGTGGAGGCGTTGACCTTGGGTAGGGTGTTCTTTCCAAGAGCCGGTGCAGACTCGATGGGCCGAATGGCCTCCTTCTGTACTGTAAATTCTATGATAATCTATGATAAGTATGTACATGTCAGGCAGGGAGGAAGTGGTCGAGCGAGGGAACGGTGGTTTACTAAAGCAGTCGAAACACTTGCCAAGAGGAAGAAGGAGGCTTATGTAAAGATGAGACATGACTGTTCAGTTAGGGCGCTCGAGAGTTACAGGTTAGCTAGGAAGGACCTACCGTGGGCAGCACGGTAGCATTGTGGATAGCACAATTGCTTTACAGCACCTGGTCCCAGGTTCGATTCCTGACTTGGGTCACTGTCTGTGCGGAGTCTGCACATCCTCCCCGTGTGTGTGTGTTTCCTCCGGATGCTCCGATTTCCTGCCACAGTCCAAAGATGTGCGGGTTAGGTGGATTGGCCATACTAAATTGCCCATAGTTTCCAAAGTTGCCCTTAGTATTGGGTGGGATAGGGTGGAGCTGTGGACCTTGGGTAGGGTGCTCTTTCCAAGAGCCGGTGCAGACTCGATGGGCCGAATGGCCTCCTTCTGCACTGTAAATTCTATGATCTCTGTCCTCGGATGGTGATGTCTAGCACGAGGGGACATACCTTTAAATTGAGGGGAGATAGACATAACATAGAACATAGAACATAGAAAATACAGCACAGAGCAGGCCCTTCGGCCCACGATGTTGTGCCGAACCTTTGTCCCAAATTAATCATAGATTATCATTGAATTTACAGTGCAGAAGGAGGCCATTCGGCCCTTTGAGTCTGCACCGGCTCTTGGAAAGAGCACCCTACCCAAACTCAACACCTCCACCCAACACCAAGGGCAATTTGGACATTAAGGGCAATTTATCATTGGCCAATTCACCTAACCCGCACATCTTTGGACTGTGGGAGGAAACCGGAGCACCCGGAGGAAACCCACGCAGACACGGGGAGGACGTGCAGACTCTGCACAGACAATGACCCAATCCGGAATCGAACCTGGGACCATGGAGCTGTGAAGCAATTGTGCTATGCACAATTGTGCAATACCGTGACATAAGACAGATGTCAGAGGTAGGTTCTTTACTCAGAGAGTAGTAAGGGCGTGGAATGCCCTGGCTGCAACAGTAGTGGACTCGCCAACACTAAGGACATTGTCCTTAAGAAGTTAGTTGGTGGTGGTTGATGGGAAATGTTCAGACTGGAGTCCAGTTACTAGTGGTGTACCACAAGGATCTGTTTTGGGGCCACTGCTGTTTGTCATTATTATAAATGACCTGGAGGGCATCGAATGATGGGTGAGTAAATTTGCAATGCCACTAAAGTCGGTGGAGTTGTGGACAGTGCGGAAGGTGTTACAAGTTACAGAGAGACTTGGATAAGCTGCAGCGTGGGCTGAGAGGTGCAAATGGAGTTTCATGCAGACAAGTTTGAGGTGATTCATTTTGGAAGGATTAACAGGAAGACAGAGTACTGGGCTAATGGTAAGATTCTTGCCAGTGTGGATGAGCAGAGAGATCTCGGTGTCCATGTACATGGATCCCTGAAAGTTGCCACACAGGTTGAGAGGGTTGTTAAGAAGGCGTATGGTGTGTTAGCTTTTATTGGGAGAGGGATTGAGTTTCGGAGCCATGAGGTCATGTTGCAGCTGTACAAAACTCTGGTGCGGCCGCATTTGGAGTATTGCGTGCAATTCTGGTCGCCGCATTATAGGAAGGATGTGGAAGCATTGGAAAGGGTGCAGAGGAGATTTACCAGAATGTTGCCTGGTATGGAGGGAAGATCTTATGAGGGAAGGCTGAGGGACTTGAGGCTGTTTTCGTTAGAGAGAAGAAGGTTAAGAGGTGACTTAATTGAGGCATACAAGATGATCAGAGAATTAGATAGGGTGGACAGTGAGAGCCTTTTCCCTCGGATGGTGATGTCTAGCATGAGGGGACATAGCTTTAAATTGAGGGGAGATAGATGTAGGACAGATGTCAGAGGTAGGTTCTTTACTCAGAGAGTAGTAAGGGCGTGGAATGCCCTGCCTGCAACAGTCGTAGACTCGCCAACACTAAGGGCATTCAAATGGACATTGGATAGACATATGGACGATAAGGGAATAGTGTAGATGGGCTTTAGAGTGGTTTCACGGGTCGGCGCAACATCGAGGGCCGAAGGGCCTGTACTGCGCAGTAATGTTCTATGTTCAGCACCCTCCTCCAAGTAATTTATAAAAATCACAAATAACAGAGGACCCAGCACTGATCCCTGCGGTACACGGCTGATAACTGGTCTCCAGTCTGAAAAATTTTCATCCACCACCACCCTCTGTCTTCTTTGTGATAGCCAGTTACTTATCCAATTGGCCAAATTTCCCTCTATCCCACACCTTCTTACTTTCTTCATGAACCGACCATGGGGAACCTTATCAAGCGCCTTACTGTAATCCATGTATACGACATCAACTGCTCTACCTTCATCTACACACCTAGTTACCTCCTCAAAGAATTCAATCAAATTTGTGAGGCAAGACATACCCTTCACGAATCCGTGTTGCCTATCCTGGATTAAGCTGCATCTTTCGAATGGTTATTAATCCTATCCCTCCGGTCCTTTTCCATTAACTTACCAACCAGCGTGCGGCACGTGGCACAGTGGTTAGCATTGCTGCCTGCCGCACTGAGGAGCCGGGTTCGGATCCTGGCCATGTGTCACTGTCCGTGTGGAGTTTGCACATTCTCCCGGTTCTACGTGGAGTTCACCCCCACAACCCAAAGATGTGCAGGTTAGGTGGATTGGCCACGCTAAATTGCCCCTTAATTTGAAATAAAATAAATAATTGGATTTTATACATAATTCTAAATGTATTTAAAAAAAACTTAACGACCACTGAAGTAAGACTAACCGGCCTATAATTATAAGGGCCATTCCTCTTCCCTTTCTTGAACAGAGGAACAACATTCGCCACTCTCCAGTCCTCTGGCATTATCCCCGTGGACAGCGAGGACCCAACGATCAAAGCCAAAGGCTCTGCAATATCATCCCTTGCCTCCCCATGAATCCGAGGATATATCCCATCTGGCCCAGGGGACTTTTCGACCCTCAGGTTTTTCAAAATTGCTAATACATCTCCCCTCAGAATATCTACCTCCTCCAGCCTACCCGCCTGTATCACACTCTCATCCTCAAAAACATAGCCCCTCTCTTTGGTGAACACTGAACAAAAGTATTCATTTAACGCCTCTCCTATCTCTTCTGACTCCATGCACAAGTTCCCACGACTGTCCTTGACTGGCCCTAACCTCACCCTGGTAATTCATTTATTTCTTACATAAGAGTAAAAAGCCTTGTGGTTTTCCTTGATCCGACCCGCCAAGGACTTCTCATGCCCTCTCCGAGCTCTCCAAAGCCATTTTTTTTTAGCTCTTTCCTCGCTACCTTGTAACCCTCAAGCGACCCAACTGAACTTGTTTTCTCAACCTTACATGCGCTTCCTTTTTATTCTTGACAAGACATTCAACCTCTTTAGTGAACCGTGGTTCCCTCACACGGCCATTTCCTCCCTGCCTGACAGGGACATACCTATCAAGGACACGAAGTATTTGTTTCTTGAACAAGCTCCACTTTTCATTTGTGCTTTTCCCTGACAGTTTCTGTTCCCATCTTATGCTCCCTAATTCTTTCCTAATCGCATCATAATTACCCCTCCCCCAATTATAAACCTTGTCCTGCCGTATGGCTCTATCCCTCTCCTTTGCAATAGTGAAAGACACCGAATTGTGGTCACCATCTCCAAAGTGCTCTCCCAGAAACAAATCTAACACTTGGCACGGTTAATTACCCAGTACCAAATCCAATGTGGCTTCACCTCTTGTCAGCCTATCCACATATTGTGTCAGGAAATCCTCCTGCACACACTGTACAAAAACTGCCCCATCCGAACTGTTCGACCTTTGGATCAATATTTGGAAAGTTAAAGTCACCCATGACAAATGCCCTGAGACCTCCATACCAATCCATAATCTGCTTTGCAATTTCTTCCTCCACACCTCTATTACTATTTGGGGGCCGAGAGAAAACTCCTAACAACGTGACCGCTCCTTTCCTATTTCTAACGTCAGCCCATATTACCTCAGTAGGCAGATCCCCCTCGAACTGCTCCTTGCATTAAAGTAGACACACCTCAACTCTCCTTTCTGCAGCCGTTAAACTATCCTTGATTAACAATGCTAATCCTCCACCTCATTTACCACCTTCCCTACTCTTCCTGAAACATCTATACCCCGGAACTTCTGACGACACACTGGTTCATTGTCTTTGAGCACACACTTATTCATTGTCATGGTCCACACATTGGTGAACTGTTCATTGTCCACATTCTGGTACATCGTCATTGTCCACACTCTGGTTCATTGTCCACATTCTGGTTAACTATTCAGAGCCCACATTCTGGTCCATTGTCATTGTCCACACTCTGGTTCGTTGGCTCTGTCAACACTCGAGCTCCTTATCCACAGTCTGGTTGATTGTTCATTGTTTTGTCCACAATGTGGCTCATTGTCCACACGCTGGTTGATTGTCATTGGTCACACTCTAATTGATTGTTCATTGTTGACACTATCGTTAATCTTCATAGTCTGCCCTCTGCTTTATTGTTCATTGTCTGCACTCTGGTTCAATGTCTTTGTCCAAACTCTGGTTCATTGTCTTTGTCCACATTCAGGTTAATTGTTCATTGTCCACATTCTGGTTATCTATTCATAGCTTACATTCTGGTTCATTGTCATTTACCACACTCTGGTTCATCGACTTTGTCCACACTCTAGCTCCTTGTCACACTCTGGTTGATTGTTCATTGATCACACTGATTTATTTTGATATTCTGTCTTCTGATTCATTGTCTTTGCCGACACTTTGGATCATTGTCTTTGTCCACACTCTTGTTCTTTGTCATTGTCCACGCTCTGGTTCAACGACCACATTCTGGTTCACTATTGATTGTCCACACTCAGGTTGATTGTTCATTGAACACACTCTGATTCATTTTCACAGTCCACCCTCTGGTTCTATGACATTGTCCCCACTCTTGTTTATTGTTTTCATCCACACTCTGGTTCACTGAATTTGTTCACACTCTGGTTCATTGTCTAGTCCACACACTGCTTCTTTGTCCATGTCCGCACTCTAGTACGTTGCATTTGACAATGTCCACACACTTGTTGATTGTCCGCACTGTGGTTTAATGTTACTGTCAACACTCTGGTTCATTGTCAACATACTGGTTAACTATTCATTGTCCATCTGCTGGTTCGTTGTCATTGTCAACACTCTGGATGACTGTTCATTGATCACACTGTGTTTCATTATCATTGTCCACACTCTATTTGATTGTTCATTGATCACATTCTGGTTCATTGTCTTTGTCATTGACAACACACTGCTTCATTGTCCACGCTCTGGATCATTGTCAATTGTCCGCACTCTGGTTCGTTGTTATTGTCCGCACTCTGGTTCATCGTCACTGTCCACACTCTGCTTCATTGTCTTTGTCCACACTCTGTTTCATTGTCATTATCCACACACTGATTAAGTGTCAGTGCCCACACTCTGGTTATTTGACTTTTCTACACTCTGCTTTATTTCCTTTGTCCACACTCTGTTCCTCGTCTTTGTCCACACTCTGGTTCATTGTCCATTAACCACATGCTAGTTCATTGTCATTGACCACTGTCTGGTTCATTATCATTGGGCACACTCGGGTCGATTGTTCATTGATCACACTCTGGTTAATATTCATAGTTAATTGGTTAATTCTGGTTCATTGTCATGTACACACTCTGGTTGATTGTTAATTGTCCGCCCTCTGGTTCATTATTTTTATCAACACACTGGTTCATTGTCGCTGTTGACACTCTGGTTCATTGTCATTGTCCACATTCTGGTTCGTGGACCACATTCTGGTTAGCTATTCATTGTCCACACTCGGGTTGATAGTTCATTGATCACACCCTTGTTCATTGTCATTGTCCACACTCTGGTTCACTGAATTTTTCCTCACTCTGGTTCATTGTCTTGTCCACACTCTTGTTTTTTGTCAATGTCCGCACTCTAGTACATTGTCTTGTCCACACTCTTGTTTTTTGTCAATGTCCGCACTCTAGTACATTGTCATTGTCCACACTCTTGTTAATTGTCCACGCACTGGTTGATTGTTTTTGTCTGCAGCTGCACACTGGTTCATCGTTATTGTCCACACGATGGCTCATTGTCAACATTCTGGTAAATTATTGATTGTCCATATTCTGTTTCATTGCCATTGTCCACGCTCTGGATCATTGTTCAATGTCCGCACTCTGGTGCGTTGTTATTGTCCACATTCTGGTATATTGTCTCTTTTTCATTGTTCATTTTCTGCACGCTGGTTGATTATTGTTGTCCACATTCTGGTTAATTGTTCATTGTCCACATTATTTTTCAGTGCCATTATCCACACTCTGGTTGATTGTTCATTGTCTGCACTCTGGTCCATTGTCTTTCTCCACACTCTGGTTCATTGTGCACATTCTGGTTCATTTCCATTTTCCACACTCTGGTTGATAGTCCATTGATCACACTCAGGTTCATTGTGAATGTCCACATTCTGGTTCATTGTGTAGCCATTTAAGTTGGCCACCTGCAAAGGACCATGGGAATTATGGCCAACCCAGGACTCAGACAGATACAGAGCCGATGTGTATCTGAAACACAGGTTACCAGGCCTGATTGAAACCCCCACTCGTTTGCATTTCAATGGCCCATTTTCCCAGGAGAATAGAACTCCAATCAAGCAACCGGTACAGCCACAGACTGATCGGCGCCACTCCCTTTACTCAGAAAGCCCAACTGCCAAGGTCAATGACCGCTAAGGACCCGCCCAGCTACTAAGGCACCCCCCCCCCCGCCCCTTTATTGGCCGAAATTGAAGACTGTGATCAGAGCCCTTTCAAACAATTGGGCCCAAAGTTAAGGATTGCCCCAAAGAGCTCGAAAGCCCAGAGGGATAAAAGAGAGCACAGCCATGTGTTCTGTCTCTTTTGGATCCGGCCTGTGCCAACCCAATTGCAGCAGGAACAGCCAGCCAAGTTCAAGACCAACGATCGCTACCTGACGGATAAGCCCAGCAGAGACAGAGCCACTTTCTTTGAACCAGCCAAGTGAAATCCAGATAAAAGCCTTATCCATTTTCACAGTGCCGGTTGCCCTAAAGTTAAGTATAGGTTATTGTAGCTGATAGCTGTAGTTTAACTCGTAGTAGATATTGTGTTTGCATGTCGACATAACCCTCGTGTATGTAAATAAACCATCTTTTGAACTAACTAACTGGTTGTGTGGTCATTTGATCGATATAAGGGAAGGCTTGCGGTTCACCAACAATATTAAGGGAGCAACATTATTGGCGAACTCTGACGGGACTCGATTAGAAGTGACTTTGTCACTCCGAGAGAACCCACAAACTTTGAATCCAATTGTGAGAAAGAGAATGAACCACAAGTCAAAGTCCCATATCGCCCAAATAACCAAATTTCGGAAGTGTGTACTAACTGATATGTGCACCTCACAGGAAGAGTAAGGTAAACTCGTTAGAATTGTGTACAACTATCGAGGGATTGTGAGCAGGGAAATAGCTTAAGAAGTAATGGCCACTAAAGCAATGGAAAGATTGATGAATCCACAGGAACCCGAGGTGGCAGCGACCAACAGAGCAGAGCAATGCCCCATATGGGCGGAAGAGTTAAGGAAATACTTAAAGGGGAAAAGATGGCCCCATTGGTCGAATTTTTGAACTAATGATGAGTCAGGTCCAGGAAACGTAGGACAAACTTGGTGGGAGAACCTAAGCGAGGTCCACAAGAAAGATGTAGGGAAAGTCAGAAAGCCGATGGCAATAGTGTCCCGTTTGGCACAGTTGCGAGGCACAGAGGACGTCGTGAAGACGCTCCATAGGCAGTTAATTGAGAAGGAAGAAAAGAACGAGGGAAACAGTAATGAAAGGGAGAAGATAATTGAGCAACTCCGGGAACAGTTAGCAGCTAAGGGTAAAGAAATGGCCGATGTAAAACACGCACATCAATCTTGTCTAGTTCACCTTAGTAGTTTGCAGACCCAGTACGATAAAGCCGACCACGATGCACTGCGCACAGACCTGGTAAGAGAAGAAACAGAACAACAGGTCGCCCAGCTGACTAGCAAATGCGCAGATTCAAAAGCAGCTTTGAGAGCACTCCACCGCTCCACGAAGGAACAGAGACAGAGTACCGTTTCCCATGCTAAATGCCGACAGACGATATAAAAGTTACAGTCGCTACTCTCAGTACAGAATGGCTTCAGGTACACTTTCGGGCAGGATTTAGATGAGGAAGATGCTCCCGATTGGCAAGAATTAAACAAATGCGCCCAAAGATACGTAGAGGGCACGGGAAATCAAAATTGAGCCCCCCACGCCTGCACAGGCAGCACACAGCCCCACTCACAATTCGACCCCCATGAATCCGGTTACCACACAACGCAAGTCATCGGATCAGGAGGCGCCTGATATCGTTCACACCACCCCACTATCCATAACCCAATTAAGAGAAGCTTGCACGAAAATTAGTCCATTCCAGCCCACCGCAGACCCGCACAGCTTCTTTGAGGCCCGGCAACAAAAAGTTATGTACGGCCTAGACGGGAGAGAGGAAGTAAAGCTCATAGTTATGAGGCTTAGCCAGTCCGTAAGATCAGTTTTGCCCGAACCTCAAAATGTAGCAGGAGGAACCCTACAGGAAATGAAAACAGCCATATTAGATGCCATCAGGTATAACAAAGGAGATGCAGTCGAGGGTTTTAACCACTGCAGGCAAAAGAAGGGAGAGCATCCGACCGCATTTGCTGGTCGCCTATGGATCCATTTCATGGCAGTCTACGGACAATTGAACCACGCACCCCTAAATGAGGAGGACACCACAAAATGATCCCGCACCTTAGTTTTGCATGCCACAGATGCAGGTCAAAAACTGGCAGACCACACACACAATGAAGTTTGGGTATTGAAACTACTTTCTAGAGCATGGCACAAACCCTACACCGAGATAGAAGCAAACATGCACCCACTTAGGACTAGCCAGGACCCAGCATGGATAAACAAGGGTAGACACGAGGGACAGCACCCCAGAGTACAGGCACCACAAAGTTCTTACAATTGTAGCCACATGGGACATTACACCCGCGATTGCCGACAAAACCCCCCCGAAGCAGCACCGATACCAACAACCAAACCCCCCACCTAGGAACAATGTTAGACCATGCATAATGTTAGCCCCTGTTCAGCCGATTTGCCATTTAATTCCCTAGATTAACAGTGTTCGGACTCCCCAACTTGGGTCTGTGACACACGCTGGGACAAATCAGGCAGACCAGTAGTTACAGGCACAGTCCGGGGACATACAATCAATTTTCTTTGGGACACAGGAGGATCCCGCAACACTTTAAACTCCTCCACCATGTTTCAACATGACAAATGGCCCACCACAGACAGCATCACCCTGAGTGGATTCACCGGCCACATACAGCAAGTACATATCACAGCTCCCGTACCCATTCAGATAGGGAACATCAGCACCAAACACCCCGTCGTTTTATTTGACATACCCCAAACCGCAGAGCACATTTTAGGCATTGATGTTATGAGCTCCCATAACCTTTCGTTTGACCCAGTAAACAAATGTGTATGGCGAATGGCCAAAACAGCTAGGGCTCCCGCTACGCTCACAGTAGGGGATTATGAAAACAGGATTTGCTCAGTAGGGGACTATTGGTTTAATCTGCAAACAATTAGTGCAGAGCAGTCCTCATAAAACACAAAGCGTTGTTTGCACAACACAAACACGATTGTGGGAAGAACCCAGGTACAGTAAAGATTTCAGGTCCCGCTCCAAAGCCGCAAAAGCAATACGGTTTCCCACAGCAAGCCGAGGGTGAGATTTAGAAGGTTATTAACAGTTTGTTGGACCAAGGAATTATTCGACCCATAGTGTCCACAAATAATGCCCCAATTTGGCCCGTAAAAAAGCTTGATGGTTCATGGTGACTAACGATCGACTATCGAGAACTTAATAAGGTAACCCCTTTAGCAGCCCCCACTGTTGCCACGAGTCCCGCAACAATGCTGAAACAGGGAGTACAGGCAAAATACTTCACGGTGCTGGACATCAGCAATGGCTTTTGGTCCATCCCGTTAGACAGGGCCTCTCAGTATAAATTCACGTTTACGTTTCAAGGGCAGCAGTACTCGTGAACATGCGTCCCACAAGGATTCCATAATTCCCCCGCCATTTTCCACCGACAACTGGCCAACGGGCTTTCTAAATCTTCCCGACCCGAATGCCTAATACAATATGTAGACGATCTGCTCTTGCAAACGGACACAAAAGAGGAACACATGGAGTTCTTATCGGAATTACCAAGCCTACTGTGATCAATTGGATGTAAGGTAAACCCCCAAAAGGCCCAGATTTTAAAGGAAAAGGTTCTTTATTTAGGCACCATCATCACACAACGAGAAGAGAGAAATTGAGCAAAAATGGATCGAGTCCATCGTTAAATTGCCCCTACCCCAAAATGTTACAGCACTCCGGTCATTCCTATGTTTTGTAGGATGTTGCAGAAATCACACAGATGGTTTCCACAGCACACAGACGCCATTGATGATTTAAAATGCGCCCTAGATACAGAGTTCCGCTTTACAAGTTCCAGACCCAGGTTTGCCCTATGCCATCGATGTAGCAACCACCGACCGAACCCTATCAGCAGTACTCCTGCAAGAAGGACACGATCACTTTGGACCCGTAGCCTATGCTTCAAGGGTATGGCCCCGTATGGCAAGGATTAGGCGGGAACTGAAGAACATAGATTGGGGGCAGATGTTTGAGGGCAAATCAACATCTGACATGTGGGAGGCTTTCAAGTGGCAGTTGAAAGGAATACAGGACCGGCATGTTCCTGTGAGGAAGAAAGATAAATACGGCAATTTTCGGGAACCATGGATGACGAGAGATATTGTAGGCCTCGTCAAAAAGAAAAAGGAGGCATTTGTCAGGGCTAAAAGGCTGGGAACAGACGAAGCCTGCGTGGAATATAAGGAAAGTAGGAAGGAACTTAAGCAAGGAGTCAGGAGGGCTAGAAGGGGTCACGAAAAGTCATTGGCAAATAGGGTTAAGGAAAATCCCAAGGCTTTTTACACGTACATAAAAAGCAAGAGGGTAGCCAGGGAAAGGGTTGGCCCACTGAAGGATAGGCAAAGGAATCTATGTGTGGAGCCAGAGGAAATGGGCGAGGTACTAAATGAATACTTTGCATCAGTATTCACCAAAGAGAAGAAATTGGTAGATGTTGAGTCTGGAGAAGGGTGTGTAGATAGCCTGGGTCACATTGAGATCCAAAAAGACGAGGTGTTGGGTGTCTTAAAAAATATTAAGGTAGATAAGTCCCCAGGGCCTGATGGAATCTACCCCAGAATACTGAAGGAGGCTGGAGAGGAAATTGCTGAGGCCTTGACAGAAATCTTTGCATCCTCGCTGTCTTCAGGGGATGTCCCGGAGGACTGGAGAATAGCCAATGTTGTTCCTCTGTTTAAGAAGGGTAGCAAGGATAATCCCGGGAACTACAGGCCGGTGAGCCTTACTTCAGTGGTAGGGAAACTACTGGAGAGAATTCTTCGAGACAGGATCTACTCCCATTTGGAAGCAAATGGACGTATTAGTGAGAGACAGCACGGTTTTGTGAAGGGGAGGTCGTGTCTCACTAACTTGATAGAGTTTTTCGAGGAGGTCACTAAGATGATTGATGCAGGTAGGGCAGTGGATGTTGTCTGTATGGACTTCAGTAAGGCCTTTGACAAGGTCCCTCATGGTAGACTAGTACAAAAGGTGAAGTCACACGGGATCAGGGGTGAGCTGGCAAGGTGGATACAGAACTGGCTAGGCCATAGAAGGCAGAGAGTAGCAATGGAAGGATGCTTTTCTCATTGGAGGGCTGTGACCAGTGGTGTTCCACAGGGATCAGTGCTGGGACCTTTGCTCTTTGTAGTATATATAAATGATTTGGAGGAAAATGTAACTGGCCTGATTAGTAAGTTTGCAGACGACACAAAGGTTGGTGGAATTGCGGATAGCGATGAGGACTGTCGGAGGATACAGCAGGATTTAGATTGTCTGGAGACTTGGGCGGAGAGATGGCAGATGGAGTTTAATCCGGACAAATGTGAGGTAATGCATTTTGGAAGGTCTAATGCAGGTAGGGAATATACAGTGAATGGTAGAACCCTCAAGAGTATTGAAAGTCAAAGAGATCTAGGAGTACAGGTCCACAGGTCATTGAAAGGGGCAACACAGGTGGAGAAGGTAGTCAAGAAGGCATACGGCATGCTTGCCTTCATTGGCCGGGGCATTGAGTATAAGAATTGGCAAGTCATGTTGCAGCTGTATAGAACCTTAGTTAGGCCACAGTTGGAGTATAGTGTTCAATTCTGGTCGCCACACTACCAGAAGGATGTGGAGGCTTTAGAGAGGGTGCAGAAGAGATTTACCAGAATGTTGCCTGGTATGGAGGGCATTAGCTATGAGGAGCGGTTGAATAAACTCGGTTTGTTCTCACTGGAACGAAGGAGGTTGAGGGGAGACCTGATAGAGGTATACAAAATTATGAGGGGCATAGACAGAGTGGATAGTCAGAGGCTTTTCCCCAGGGTAGAGGGGTCAATTACTAGGGGGCATAGATTTAAGGTGAGAGGGGCAAGGTTTAGAGTAGATGTACGAGGCAAGTTTTTTACGCAGAGGGTAGTGGGTGCCTGGAACTCGCTACCGGAGGAGGTGGTGGAAGCAGGGACGACAGTGACATTTAAGGGGCATCTTGACAAATACATGAATAGGATGGGAATAGAGGGATACGGACCCAGGAAGTGTAGAAGATTGTAGTTTAGTCGGGCAGCATGGTCGGCACGGGCTTGGAGGGCCGAAGGGCCTGTTCCTGTGCTGTACATTTCTTTGTTCTTTGTTTGTTTGATTCTCAGCCTGCGAACGGCACTTGCTGGCAGTCTTTCATAGAACATAGAACATCACAGCACAGTACAGGCCCTTCGGCACTCGATGTCGCGCCGACCTGTGAAACCATTCTAAATCCCATCTACACTTCACTTATCGTCCATATGTCTATCCAATGACCATTTGAATGCCCTTCGTGTTGGCGAGTCCACTACTGTTGCAGGCAGGGCATTCCACGCCCTTACTACTCTCTGAGTAAAGAACCTACCTCTGACATCTGTCTTCTATCTATTTCCCCTCAATTTAAAGCGATGTCCTCTCGTGCTAGACATCACCATCCGAGGAAAAAGGCTCTTGCTGTCCACCCTATCCAATCCTCTGATCATCTTGTATGCCTCAATTAAGTCACCTCTTAATCTTCTTCTCTCTAACGAAAACAGCCTCAAGTCCCTCAGCCTTTCCTCATAAGATCTTCCCTCCATACCAGGCAACATTCTGGTAAATCTCCTCTGCAACCTTTCCAATGCTTCCACATCCTTCCTATAATGCGGCGACCAGAATTGCACGCAATACTCCAAATGCGGCCGCACCAGAGTTTTGTACAGCTGCAACATGACCTCATGGCTCCGAAACTCAATCCCTCTACCAATAAAAGCTAACACACCGTACGCCTTCTTTTTTTTTTTTTAAATAATATTTTATTGAAAATTTTTGGTCAACCAACACAGTACATTGTGCATCCTTTACACAACATTATAACAATACAGATAATAATGACCTTTTTTATTTAAACAAGAACAAAAGAAAACAACAACAAATAAATAAATATTAAATAACAAAAAATAAAAACTAGCCCTAATTGGCAATTGCCTTGTCTCAGGCCCCCCCCCCCCCCCCACCCCCCCCCCCCCCACCCCCCCAAGCCCTGGGCTGCTGCTGCTGCCTTCTTTGTTCTCCCCTATCTATCTTTCCGCAAGATATTCGACGAACGGTTGCCACCGCCTAGTAAACCCTTGAGCCCACCCCCTTAGGACGAACTTAATCCGCTCTAACTTTATGAACCCCGCCATATCATTTATCCAGGTCTCCACCCCCGGGGGCTTGGCTTCTTTCCACATTAGCAATATTCTGCGCCGGGCTACTAGGGACGCAAAGGCCAAAACATCGGCCTCTTTCGCCTCCTGCACTCCCGGCTCTTGTGCAACCCCAAATATAGCCAACCCCCAGCTTGGTTCGACCCGGACTCCTACTACTTTCGAAAGCACCTTTGTCACCCCCATCCAAAACCCCTGTAGTGCCGGGCATGACCAAAACATATGGGTATGATTCGCTGGGCTTCTCGAGCACCTCACACACCTATCCTCCACCCCAAAAAATTTACTGAGCCGTGTTCCAGTCATATGTGCCCTGTGTAATACCTTAAACTGAATCAGGCTTAGCCTGGCGCACGAGGACGACGAGTTTACCCTGTTTAGGGCATCTGCCCACATCCCCTCCTCAATCTCCTCCCCTAGCTCTTCTTCCCATTTCCCTTTTAGTTCGTCCATCATAGTCTCCCCTTCGTCTCTCATTTCCCTATATATATCCGACACCTTACCGTCCCCCACCCATTTCTTTGAGATGACTCTGTCCTGCACCTCTTGTGTCGGGAGCTGCGGGAATTCCCTCACCTGCTGCCTCGCAAAAGCCCTCAATTGCATATACCTGAATGCATTCCCTTGGGGCAACCCATATTTCTCGGTCAGCGCTCCCAGACTCGCAAACTTCCCATCCACAAATAGATCTTTCAATTGCGTTATACCTGCTCTTTGCCACATTCCATATCCCCCATCCATTCCCCCCGGGGCAAACCTATGGTTGTTTCTTATCGGGGACCCCCCCAGTGCTCCGGTCTTTCCCCTATGTCGTCTCCACTGTCCCCAAATCTTCAGTGTAGCTACCACCACCGGACTCGTGGTATAGTTCCTTGGTGAGAACGGCAATGGGGCTGTCACCATAGCCTGCAGGCTGGTCCCCCTACAGGACGCCCTCTCTAATCTCTTCCACGCCGCTCCTTCCTCCTCTCCCATCCACTTACTCACCATTGAAATATTAGCGGCCCAATAATACTCACTTAGGCTCGGTAGTGCCAGCCCCCCCCTATCCCTACTACGCTGTAAGAATCCCTTCCTCACTCTCGGAGTCTTCCCGGCCCAAACAAAACCCATAATACTCTTTTCTATCCTTTTGAAAAAAGCCTTCGTGATCACCACCAGGAGACACTGAAACACAAAAAGGAATCTCGGGAGGACCACCATCTTAACTGCCTGCACCCTCCCTGCCATTGACAATGCTACCATGTCCCATCTCTTGAAATCTTCCTCCATCTGTTCCACCAACCGCGTCAAATTTAGCCTGTGCAATGTGCCCCAATTCTTAGCTATCTGGATCCCCAGGTAACGAAAGTCTCTTGTTACCTTCCTCAACGGTAGGTCTTCTATTTCTCTACTCTGCTCCCCTGGATGCACCACAAACAGCTCACTCTTTCCCATGTTCAATTTATACCCTGAAAAATCCCCAAACTCCCCAAGTATCCGCATTATTTCTGGCATCCCCTCCGCTGGATCCGCCACATATAGTAGCAGATCATCCGCATATAAAGATACCCGGTGTTCTTCTCCTCCCCTAAGTATTCCCCTCCATCCCTTGGAACCTCTCAGCGCTATCGCCAGGGGCTCAATCGCCAGTGCAAACAGTAATGGGGACAGAGGACATCCCTGCCTTGTCCCTCTATGGAGCCGAAAATATGCCGATCCCCGTCCATTCGTGACCACACTCGCCACTGGGGCCTTATACAACAGCTGCACCCATCTAACATACCCCTCTCCGAACCCAAATCTCCTCAACACCTCCCACAGATAATCCCACTCCACTCTATCAAATGCTTTCTCGGCATCCATCGCCACTACTATCTCCGTTTCACCCTCTGGTGGGGCCATCATCATTACCCCTAACAACCTCCGTATGTTCGTGTTCAGCTGTCTCCCCTTCACAAACCCAGTTTGGTCCTCATGAACCACCCCCGGGACACATTCCTCTATTCTCATTGCCATTACCTTGGCCAAGACCTTGGCATCTACATTGAGGAGGGAGATTGGTCTGTAGGACCCGCATTGTAGCGGATCCTTTTCCTTCTTTAAAAGAAGCGATATCGTTGCTTCTGACATAGTCGGGGGCAGTTGTCCCCTTTCCTTTGCCTCGTTGAAGGTCCTCGTCAGTAGCGTGGCGAGCAAGTCCAAATATTTTCTGTAAAATTCAACTGGGAATCCGTCCGGTCCCGGGGCCTTTCCCGTCTGCATGTTCCTAATTCCTTTCACCACTTCTTCTACCGTGATCTGTGCTCCCAATCCCATCCTTTCCTGCTCTTCCACCTTGGGAATTTCCAGCCGATCCAAAAACTCCATCATTCTCTCCCTCCCATCCGGGGGTTGAGCTTCATACAATTTTTTATAAAATGTCTTAAACACTTCATTCACTCTCTCCGCTCCCCGCTCCGTCTCTCCATCTTCGTCTCTCACCCCCCCTATTTCCCTCGCTGCTCCCCTTTTCCTCAATTGGTGTGCCAGCAATCTGCTCGCCTTCTCTCCATATTCATACTGTACACCCTGCGCCTTCCTCCATTGTGCCTCTGCAGTGCCTGTGGTCAGCAAGTCAAATTCCACATGCAGCCTTTGCCTTTCCCTATACAGTCCCTCCTCCGGTGCTTCCGCATACTGTCTGTCCACCCTCAAAAGTTCTTGCAACAACCGCTCCCGTTCCTTACTCTCCTGCTTCCCTTTATGTGTCCTTATTGATATCAGCTCCCCCCTAACCACCGCCTTCAACGCCTCCCAGACCACTCCCACCTGAACCTCCCCATTGTCATTGAGTTCCAAGTACTTTTCAATGCATCCCCTCACCCTTAAGCACACCCCCTCATCCGCCATTAGTCCCATATCCATTCTCCAGGGTGGACGCCCTCTTGTTTCCTCCCCTATCTCCAAGTCTACCCAGTGTGGGGCATGATCCGAAATGGCTATAGCCGTATATTCCGTTCCCCTCACCCTCGGGATCAATGCCCTACCCAACACAAAAAAGTCTATGCGTGAATAGACTTTATGGACATAGGAGAAAAACGAGAACTCCTTACTCCTAGGTCTACTGAATCTCCACGGGTCCACCCCTCCCATCTGCTCCATAAAATCCTTAAGCACCTTGGCTGCTGCCGACCTCCTACCAGTCCTGGACTTCGACCTATCCAGCCTTGGTTCCAACACCGTGTTAAAGTCTTCCCCCCATTATCAGCTTTCCGGTCTCTAGGTCTGGGATGCGTCCTAGCATTCGCCTCATAAAATTGGCATCGTCCCAATTCGGGGCATACACGTTTACCAACACCACCATCTCTCCCTGTAATTTGCCACTCACCATCACGTATCTGCCCCCGTTATCCGCCACTATAGTCTTTGCCTCGAACATTACCCGCTTCCCCACTAATATAGCCACCCCCCTGTTTTTCGCATCCAGCCCCGAATGGAACACCTGCCCTACCCATCCTTTGCGCAACCTAACCTGATCTATCAGTTTCAGGTGCGTTTCCTGTACCATGACCACATCTGCTTTAAGTTTCTTAAGGTGTGCGAGTACTCGTGCCCTCTTTATCGGCCCGTTAAGCCCCCTCACGTTCCACGTGATCAGCCGAGTTGGGGGGCTTCCCACCCCCCCCCCTTGCCGGTTAGCCATCATCTTTTTCCAGCTTCTCGCCCAGTTCCCACGCGGCTGTATTTCTCCCAGACGGTGCCCCCCCCGCCCATCCTTTCCCGCACCCACTCCCCCCTTTCCCCAGCAGCAGCAACCCAGTAATTCCCCCCTCCCCCCCCCCCGCTAGACCCCCCGCTAGCGTAATTACTCCCCCCATGTTGCTCCCAGAAGTCAGCAAACTCTGGCTGACCTCGGCTTCCCCCCGTGATCACGGCTCGCCCCGTGCGGCGCCCCCTCCTTCCTGCTTCTCTATTCCCGCCATAATTATCATAGCGCGGGAACCAAGCCCGCGCCTCTCCCTCGGCCCCGCCTCCCATGGCCAACGCCCCATCTCCTCTCCCTCCCCACCTCCCCCCATCACCACCTGTGGGAGAAAGAAAAGTTACCATACCGCAGGATTAATCATACAATCCCTCTTCGCCCCCCCCCCCCACTCGTCCCACCACTTTGTCCAAACGTTCATTTTCGTAGTCCAATCATTCCAATTTTTCTTCTACAATAAAAGTCCACGCTTCATCCGCCGTCTCAAAGTAGTGGTGCCTCCCTTGATATGTGACCCACAGTCTTGCCGGTTGCAGCATTCCAAACTTTATCTTTTTTTTGTGAAGTACCGCTTTGGCCCGATTAAAGCTCGCCCTCCTTCTCGCCACCTCCGCACTCCAATCTTGATAGACGCGGATCACCGCGTTCTCCCATTTACTACACCGAGTTTTCTTCGCCCATCTAAGGACCATTTCTCTATCCTTAAAGCGGAGAAATCTCACCACTATGGCTCTGGGAGCTTCTCCTGCTCTCGGTCCTCGCACCATAACTCGGTATGCTCCCTCCACCTCCAACGGACCCGTCGGGGCCTCCACTCCCATTAACGAGTGCAGCATCGTGCTCACATATGCCCCGACGTCCGCCCCCTCCACACCTTCAGGAAGGCCAAGAATCCTCAAGTTGTTCCTCCTTGCGTTATTTTCCAGTGCCTCCAACCTCTCCACAGATCGTTTCTGGTGTGCCTCCTGTATCTCCGACTTCACCACCAGGCCCTGTATGTCGTTTTCATTCTCTGCTGCTTTCGCCTTCACGACCCGAAGCTCCTGCTCCTGGGTCTTTTGTTCCTCTTTCAGCCCTTCAATCGCCTGTAATATCGGGGCCAACAACTCTTTCTTCATTTCCTTTTTAATCTCCTCCACGCAGCGTTTCAAAAACTCTTGTTGTTCAGGGCCCCATATGAAACTGCCACCTTCCGACGCCATCTTGGTTTCTGCTTGCCTTCCTTGCCGTTGTTCCAAAGGATCCGCTGCAATCCGGCCACTTTCCTCTCCTTTTTCCATCCGTGTCCAGGGGGAACACCCTTCTGGTTTACCGCACGGTGTTTTCAGCCGTTAAAATTGCCGTTGGGGCTCCTATCAAGAGCCCAAAAGTCCGTTTCACAGGGAGCTGCCGAAACGTGCGACTCAGCTGGTCATCGCCGCACCCGGAAGTCACCGTACGCCTTCTTAACAACCCTCTCAACCTGGGTGGCAACTTTCATGGATCTATGTACATGGACACCGAGATCTCTCTGCTCATCCACACTGCCAAGAATCTTACCATTAGCCCAGTACTCTGTCTTCCTGTTACTCCTTCCAAAATGAATCACCTCACATTTTTCTGCATTAAACTCCATTTGCCACCTCTCAGCCCAGTGCTGCAGCTTATCTATGTCCCTCTGTAACTTGTAACATCCTTCCGCACTGTCCACAATTCCACCGACTTTAGTGTCATCTGCAAATTTACTCACCCATCTTTCTACGCCCTCCTCCAGGTCATTTACAAAAATGACAAACAGCAGTGGCCCCAAAACAGATCCTGGTGGTACACCACTAGTAACTGGACTCCAGTCTGAACATTTCACATCAACCACCACCCTTTGTCTTCTTCCAGCTAGCCTATTTCTGGCCAAACTGCTAAATCACCCTGAATCCCATGCCTCCGTATTTTCTGCAGTCGCCTACCACGGGGAACCTTATCAAACACTTTACTGAAATCCATATACACCACATCAACTGCTTTACCCTCATCCACCTGTTTGGTCACCTTCTCAAAGAACTCAATAAGGTTTGCGAGGCACGACCTACCCTTCACAAAACCGTGTTGACTATCTCTAATCAAATTATTCCTTTCCAGATGATTATACATCCTATCTCTTCTAAACCTTCCCAAGATTTTGCCCACAACAGAAGTAAGGCTCACTGGTCTATAGTTACCGGGGTTGTCTCTACTCCCCTTCTTGAACAAGGGAACAACATTTGCTATCCTCCAGTCTTCTGGCACTATTCCTATAGACAAAGATGACTTAAAGATCAAATCCAAAGGCTCAGCAATCTCCTTCCTAGCTTCCCAGAGAATCCTAGGATAAATCCCATCCGGCCCTGGGGATTTATCTATTTTCACATTTTCCAGAATTGCTAACGCCTCCTCCTTATGAACCTAAAGCCCTTCTTGTCTAGTAGCCTGAATCTCAGTATTCTCCTCGACAACATTGTCTTTTTACTGTGTGAATACTGACGAAAAATATTCATTTAGCACCTCTCCTATCTCCTCGGACTCCAAGCACAATATCCTGGGGGGGGGGGGAGATTTGTTAGTGCTCTTTGGGGGGGGTTTAAACTAATGCAGCAGGGGCATGGGAACCTGGATTGTAGCTTTAGGGTAAGGGAGAATGAGAGTTTAGAGGTCAGGAGCACAGATTTGACGTGGCAGGAGGGGGCCAGTGTTCAGGTAGGTGGTTTGAAGTGTGTCTACTTCAATGCCAGGAGTATACGAAATAAGGTAGGGGAACTGGTAGCATGGGTTGGTACCTGGGACTTCAATGTTGTGGCCATTTCGGAGACATGGATAGAGCAGGGACAGGAATGGATGTTGCAGGTTCCGGGGTTTAGGTGTTTTAGTAAGCTCAGAGAAGGAGGCAAAAGAGGGGGAGGTGTGGCGCTGCTGGTCAAGAGCAGTATTACGGTGGCGGAGAGGATGCTAGATGGGGACTCATCTTCCGAGGTAGTCTGGGCTGAAGTTAGAAACAGGAAAGGCGAGGTCACCCTGTTGGGAGTTTTCTATAGGCCTCCAAATAGTTCGAGGGATGTAGAGGAAAGGATGGCAAGGATGATCCTGGAGAAGAGCGAAAGTAACAGGGTAGTTATTATGGGAGACTTTAACTTTCCAAATATTGACTGGAAGAGATATAGTTCGAGTACATTAGATGGGTCGTTTTTGTACAGTGTGTGCAGGGTTTCCTGACACAATATGTTGACAGGCCAACAAGAGGCGAGGCCACGTTGGATTTGGTTTTGGGTAATGAACCAGGCCAGGTGTTGGATTTGGAGGTAGGAGAGCACTTTGGGGACAGTGACCACAATTCGGTGACGTTTATGTTAATGATGGAAAGGGATACACCGCATTAGACGTGACTTGGGGGGGGTAGGGTGGAGAAGTAGGCTGCAAGTGTTGTGCACACTGGATAAGTGGAGCTTGTTCAAGTATCAGCTACTGCGTGTTCTTGATAAGTATGTACCGGTCAGGCAGGGAGGAAGGCGTAGAGCGAGGGAACCGTGGTTTACCAAAGAAGTGGAATCTCTTGTTAAGAGGAAGAAGGAGGCCTATGTGAAGATGAGGTGTGAAGTTTCAGTTGGGGCGATGGATAGTTACAAGATAGCGAGGAAGGATCTAAAGAGAGAGCTAAGATGAGCAAGGAGGGGACATGAGAAGTATTTGACAGGTAGGATCAAGGAAAACCCAAAAGCTTTCTATAGGTATGTCAGGAATAAGCGATTGACTAGGGAAAGAGTAGGACCAGTAGGACAGGGATGGGAAGTTGTGTGTGGAGTCTGAAGAGATAGGCGAGATACTAAATGAATATTTTTCGTCAGTATTCACTCAGGAAAAAGAGAATGTTGGGGAGGAGAATGCTGAGACCCAGGCTATTAGAATAGATGGCATTGAGGTACGTAGGGAAGAGGTGTTGGCAATTCTGGACAGGCTGAAAATAGATAAGTCCCCAGGGCCTGATGGGATTTATCCTAGGATTCTCTGGGAGGCCAGGGAAGATATTGCTGGACCTTTGGCTTTGATTTTTATGTCATCATTGGCTACAGGAATAGTGCCAGAGGACTGGAGGATAGCAAATGTGGTCCCTTTGTTCAAGAAGGGGAGCAGAGACAACCCCGGCAACTATAGACCGGTGAGCCTCACGTCTGTGGTGGGTAATGTCTTGGAGGGGATTATAAGAGACAAGATTTATAATCATCTAGATAGGAATAATATGATCAGGGATAGCCAGCATGGCTTTGTGAAGGGTAGGTCATGCCTCACAAACCTTATCGAGTTCTTTGAGAAGGTGACTGAACAGGTAGACGAGGGTAGAGCAGTTGATGTGGTGTATATGGATTTCAGTAAAGCGTTTGATAAGGTTCCCCATGGTAGGCTATTGCAGAAAATACGGAGGCTGGGGATTGAGGGTGATTTAGAGATGTGGATCAGAAATTGGCTAGCTGGTGGTTGATGGGAAATGTTCAGAATGGAGTACAGTCACAAGTGGAGTACCACAAGGATCTGTTCTGGGGCCGTTGCTGTTTGTCATTTTTATCAATGACCTAGAGGAAGGCGCAGAAGGGTGGGTGAGTAAATTTGCAGACAACACTAAAGTCGGTGGTGTTGTCGACAGTGTGGAATGATGTAGCAGGTTACAGAGGGATATAGATAAGCTGCAGAGCTGGGCTGAGAGGTGGCAAATGGAGTTTAATGTAGAGAAGTGTGAGGTGATTCACTTTGGAAGGAATAACAGGAATGCGGAATATTTGGCTCATGGTAAAGTTCTTGGAAGTGTGGATGAGCAGAGGGATCTAGGTGTCCATGTACATAGATCCCTGAAAGTTGCCACCCAGGTTGATAGGGTTGTGAAGAAGGCCTATGGAGTGTTGGCCTTTATTGGTAGAGGGATTGAGTTCCGGAGTCAGGAGGTCATGTTGCAGCTGTACAAAACTCTGGTCCGGCCGCATTTGGAGTATTGCGTACAGTTCTGGTCACCTCATTATAGGAAGGACGTGGAGGCTTTGGAGTGGGTGCAGAGGAGATTTACCAGGATGTTGCCTGGTATGGAGGGAAAATCTTATGAGGAAAGGCTGATGGACTTGAGGTTGTTTTCGTTGGAGAGAAGAAGGTTAAGAGGAGACTTAATAGAGGCATACAAAATGATCAGGGGGTTAGATAGGGTGGACAGTGAGAGCCTTCTCCCGCGGATGGAAATGGCTGGCACGAGGGGACATAGCTTTAAACTGAGGGGCAATAGATATAGGACAGAGGTCAGAGGTAGGTTCTTTACGCAAAGAGTAGTGAGGCCGTGGAATGCCCTACCTGCAACAGTAGTGAACTCGCCAACATTGAGGGCATTTAAATGTTTATTGGATAAACATATGGATGATAATGGCATAGTGTAGGTTAGATGGCTTTTGTTTCGGTGCAACATCGTGGGCCGAAGGGCCTGTACTGCGCTGTATCGTTCTATGTTCCCACTACTGTCCTTGACTGGCCCTACTCTTACCCTAGTCATTCGTTTATTCCTGACATGTCTATAGAAAGCTTTAGGGTTATCCTTGATCCTACCTGCCAAAGACTTCTCATGTCCCCTCCTGGCTCTTCTTAACTCTCTCTTTAGGTCCTTCCGAACGAACTTGTAACTCTCGAGCGCCCTAACTGAACCTTCATGTCTCATCTTTCCATAAGCCTCCTTCTTCCTCTTGACAAGTATTTTGACTGCTTTAGTAAACCACGGTTCCCTTGCTCGACCACTTCCTCCCTGGCTGACAGGTACATACTTATCAAGGACACGCTGTCGCTGTTCCTTGAACAAGCTCCACATTTCCCTTGTGCCCATCCCCTGCAGTTTTCGTCTCCATCAATGCATCATAAGTCATGCCTCATCGCATCATAATTGCCTTTCCCCCATATATAACTCTTGCCATCACTAAAGTAAACGTAATCGAATTGTGGTCACTATCACCAAAGTGCTCACCTACCTCCAAATCTAACACCTGTCCTGGTTCATTATCCAGTACCAAATCCAATATGGCCTCGCCTCTCGTTGGCCTCTCTACGTACTGTGTCAGGAAACCCTCCTGCACACATTGGACAAAAACGGACCCATCTAAAGTACTTGAACTATAGCGTTTCCAGTCAATATTTGGAAAGTTAAAATCCCCAATAACAACTACCCTGTTGCTTTCGCTCCTATCCAGAATCATCTTTGCAATCCTTTCCTCTACATCTCTGGAACTTTTGGAAGGCCTATACAAAACCCCTAACAGGGGGCAGTACAGTACTTTGCGTACATCACAGGCCTCAACCCAGTCACGATCTTGGCCGAGCACACCCCCACTCAACTATTACTAGACGGTAGGTTAAAGGAGAGTTCAGTCAGCCAAATCAGAGCAGCTCGCTGGAAACTACTGTTACAAGGCAGGGATATTCCAGTAAAATGCACGAAAACCCACACGTTTCTGGCCAATAATCTCCAATATGCAGGAACCCCACATGAGTGGCAGATCATAGTAGCCCAACACCACACAGAACCCTTTATCCCAAATTCACTACACCCACGAGCAGGCAGTAAGACACAGGATTCCCAAACCACAGGGAATACTTTAAAAATGTATGTTGACTGTTCCTCCACAATCGTAAATGAGTTAGAATAACTGGTTGTGGAATTTACGAGGAAGAAGCGCAGGGACGCCCAATAGAAGAGATCTCTTTAAAATTGCCCAGCCACCTCGGTTCACAAGCAACAGAACTCGCAGCCATAGCCTATGTAATTCAGCACCCCAACTCTTTTCCAACTCCCGCAGACATACACTCAGACAGTCTGTATGTGTGCACCAGCTAAACAGAATTCCTGCCCCTGTCGGAATCTCGAGCTTTGTTTCAGCCGATGGAAAACCCCTACCCTCTGCGCCGTTATTATAGCACATTATCAGGACAGCCTCAGATCGCACATATGGTATTATTAAAGTAAGAAACCATCATCGCTCCTCCCCACCCGGTAATGTAAAGGCAGACGCCTCAGCCAAAGCAGGATCACGCCATGGTCACTTGTGGCAGCCACCCGAAAGCGAACCGTTACACTCAGTCCAGGTTTCCCAGACCAATTTTGAGGATCTGTCTCAAGCCCAAAAAGCAAACGACACCCTCAAACAGGTTTTAGACAGCAACTTCCCAGCCCCCTATGATAAATGGACGGACTGTACAGGACGGCATAGTTTTAAAAAACAGAATGTATGTGGTCCCCACCCAGGACAGAAACCAGCTCATTTACCAATTTCATGACGGACACGGACATCTAGGGGACAGACAATACCATTGCCCACTTAAGACCTTTGTGTTGCTGACCCGATTTAAAAAGCGATGTAACCCATTATGTTGAGAATTGCCTTATCTGTGCTCAGAACAATCCTGAACGTTACTCAAAGAAAGGACAACTACGTCACACCCGACCTGTGAATGGCCCTTGGACAAATTTGCAAATCGATTGCATTGGCCCCCTTCCCCCTTGCAGAAACGGTTTCAAGTACGTGCTGGTTGTAATCGACACCTTTACTAAATGGGTAGAAGCATTTTCCTCACGGACAAATACAGCAAAGGCCACCGCTAAGATTTTGACCCCACGCTCGGGTCTCCCACGCAGCATTGAGTCAGACCAAGGTTCCCACTTCACTGGCAGAGTCATGCAAAATGTTTTAACAATTTTGGGGATCAGGCTAAATTCCATATAGCATATCACCCGCAATCCAGTGGCATTGTCGAGAGAATGAATCGAATTTTAAAAGCGACCATGAGGAAGATGGTGCAACAGAACAATACCACGTGGGACACCATCTTCCCACTTGCTCTCATGTTTATTCGGAACAGGTTTAACCCCCCACACTTTCATGACCGGCGATCCATGAAGGTTATTGAATCTTTATTACGCCTCGATCTGGCAAGCCCTACAGTAACCGCCCTCACCCACGAAAAATCAGTCCAACAGGTTACAGATAACATTAAAGCGGCACAACTCGCTGCAGCTGTCCGATTAGGCGCTAGAAGGAAGCAGAGTAAAGCCGGCTTTGACAAAACCGTCCACCCCGTAGAGTACACAGTCGGTCAGCAAGTAATGGTTTCACTTTACAACCCCAATTCTTCCCTCACCCCCAAAGTTGCAGGACCCTACTCCATTTCCGACAAAGTGAGCCCCTCCGTGTACAAGATAACGTACCCCAACGGTAAAACTGGTTGGTTCCACATCAACCAACTCAAAGTCTATGGATCCCAATGTAGCCACTCCCACCACATCTCTCTGGCAATAGGAGACGATTATGCGCCGCCAATCGACAACCTAGACCAACCCTTACGCCAACCCTCCCCCAGCCATGCTGGCATTTATCCCTTGTCCACGCCCACAGACCCGAACTTGTCTCCGCCCACAGGTACAGACTTTCACCTTGAACTTGACTCCGACGACAGCGAGATTAGGATTATCCGACGGCCCATGCGGCCAAGGCACAGAAACGGCAGACATGAGTCTGCAACCGGGAGATGGTGATCACTCAGATACTGACTCTCTTTTCGGTAATGCTTTTTCAGCACTGTTTGGTACAGAACCCTGAGGTGTCCAGATGATGAGAAAGAGACACAGCCTTAGTATTAAAGTGTCCAAGTTCTGATGGAGCCTGCCCGCCTTTTTCCTTCTTCTTTTTTCTACTCCATGGTTTTAATTCATGACGCCTGACACACAATTAGTCTTCTGATTCGAGGGTACGATACCCAATGTCAGTTAAAGGCACAGGTTTGTGATGAAACAGATCACTATTCTCCCTGTCTTTATCACAAGTTTCCACACGACTACAAACTTTTCCCGTCCACACAGGTCACCCAGGTAGGGAATAACGGCACTGATCCCCGTCCTACTTGAGTACCCCAAATGCATCCGGTCAGTTAAGCTCGGGTAGTGCAGTAACGCCACTAACCCCTACCTGGGGATTCCACCCATTCTTATCCTGCAGCGGCCCACACGCACCTCGTGTTCCCTTCACTTAATACGCTCTGGAATGGTTCTCTACACTCTGCACTTTCACCTTCTGTACTCTCCCTTTGGTTGTGGTTTAAAGACTGCATTTTGCCACATTCCGTATGCTCACCCTGTCGTTCCTTTACCTTCCGCGACCTCTTGGTTGCTCCCCACCTGCTATTTACACATATCACACAATTGGTTGCTATACACGCTGCTACCGGGCAGCACGGTAGCATTGTGGATAGCACAATTGCTTCACAGCTCCAGGGTCCCAGGTTCGATTCCGGCTTGGGTCACTGTCTGTGCGGAGTCTGCACATCCCGTGTGTGCGTGGGTTTCCTCCGGGTGCTCCGGTTTCCTCCTACAGTCCAAAGATGTGTAGGTTAGGTGGATTGGCCATGATAAATTGCCCTTAGTGTCCAAAATTGCCCTTAGTGTTGGGTGGGGTTATTGGGTTATGGGGATAGGGTGGAGGTGTTGACCTTGGGTAGGGTGCTCTTTCCAAGAGCCGGTGCAGACTCGATGGGCCGAATGGCCTCCTTCTGCACTGTAAATTCTATGATTCTACATGCGAACTACCTGTGAACCCTGGGACGAAACTCTACAAAACTGTCCACCCAGAAATTCAGCTGGTTAAGATAAGCCTCAACCAACACTGGTTGCAAGTAAAGAAAAGACTGGTCGTAAAAATTGTCTCCCACTCCCCGCATCGACCACAAGCTGCGAGAGTCTCTGTACTTTAAACATTTGCATTACTTGTCTCTCCAAAATGGTATTTCGAAGAAAAAAAAAATGAGGGAGTCACACATGGTGACAATCATAACGGGTAATTGGCGGAAGGAGAAAAAGACTAATAAAACGTGATATTAACCAAAGATAATAACAGATACCATGCTTGCACCCCCAGGATCACCCGGAAAACAGAAAACACATGATTAAGCAAGGACTGTTGAGATATGTTTGGATCATCGCTGGACTTCTGCAACTGCGCGCGCAATGGACTGTTGTAACAAACCTCACACCTGCCCCGAACACTACCACACAACAGGCCACCACCAGCCTGGACACTACACCACACAGAAACACAAAGATCGAAACCCCCACCTGGTGCGAAAACATTGCCAAATGGAACACCATTTCATACATAGTAGAACATAGAACATAGAACATTACAGCGCAGTACAAGCCCTTCGGCCGTTGATGTTGCACTGACCTGTGAAACCACTCTAAAGCCCATCTACACTATTCCCTTATCGTCCATATGCCTATCCAATGACTATTTGAATGCCCTTAGTGTTGGCGAGTCCACTACTGTTGCAGGCAGGGCATTCCATGCCCTTACTACTCTCTGAGTAAAGAACCTACCTCTGACATCTGTCTTATATCTGTCTCCCTCAATTTAAAGCTATGTCCCCTCATGCTAGACAGCACCATCCGAGGAAAAAGGCTCTCACTGTCCACCCTATCCAATGCTCTGGTCATCTTGTATGCCTCAATTAAGTCACCTCTTAACCTTCTTCTCTCTAAGGTAAACAGCCTCAAGTCCCTCAGTCTTTCCTCATAAGATCTTCCCTCCATACCAGGCAACATTCTGGTAAATCTCCTCTGCACCCTTTCCAATGCTTCCACATCCTTCCTATAATGCAGCGACCAGAATTGCATGCAATACTCCAAATGCGGCCGTACCAGAGTTTTGTACAGCTGCACCATGACCTCATGGCTCCGAAACTCAATCCCTCTACCAATAAAAGCTAACACACCATACGCCTTCTTAACAACCCTCTCAACCTGTGTGGCAACGTTCAGGGATCTATGTACATGGACACCGAGATCTCTCTGCTCATCCACACTGCCAAGGATCGTACCATTAGCCCAGTACTCTGTCTTCCTGTTATTCCTTCCAAAATGAATCACCTCACACTTTTCTGCATTAAACTCCATTTGCCACTTCACAGCCCAGCGCTGCAGCTTATCTATGTCCTTCTGTAACTTGTAACATCCTTCCGCACTGTCCACAACACCACCGACTTTAGTGTCATCTGCAAATTTACTCACCCATCCTTCTACGCGTCCTTCTAGGTGTCATAAAAATGACAAACAGCAGTGGCCCCAAAACAGATCCTTGTGGTACACCACTTGTAACTGGACTCCAGTCTGAACATTTCCCATCAACCACCACCCTTTGTCTTCTTCCAGCTAGCCAATTTCTGATCCAAACTGCTAAATCACCCTGAATCCCACGCCTCCTTATTTTCTGCAGTAGCCTACCGTGGGGAACCTTATCACACGCTTTACTGAAATCCATATACACCACATCAACTGCTTTACCCTCATCCACCTGTTTGGTCACCTTCTCAAAGAACTCAATAAGGTTTGTGAGGCACGACCTACCCTTCACAAAACCGTGTTGACTATCTCCAATCAAATTATTCCTTTCCAGATGATTATACATCCTATCTCTTATAAACTTTTCCAAGATTTTGCCTACAACAGAAGTAAGGCTCACTGGTCTATAGTTACCGGCGTTGTCTCTACTCCCCTTCTAGTAATTGCAATAATCTGCAGTGTCATTCAGTCACTCCGACTCCGTAAATGGCGAGCAAAAGCCTCCCTCTCCCCGATATATACAGTTCGATCCACCTTCTTTGGAATTAAACAAAATTAAACTCATGTACCAATCGCGGCTAAAAATAAACCATGTACCTCTTTAACTTTATTAGGATTAAGTAGAAATGTGATGCTGCTGTTTTAAATTTTGTACTGTTTCTAAGTTCTTTGATATTCACCAGCAGCATGAGAGTAGCTTACATAGTGTTAGCTAGAGATCAACTGCGCAGATAAATTAAATGTTTTATAGAGACCTGATTATAGTGACCGTTAGAGGTGAATAAATTTATGGATGTATTAATGAAATATTCGGTAAATGTCCCAATCCATAAGATAGAGTAGAGTAGAACCTTGCCTTGACCAAGGGTGACTGGTCCACCAAGGATGAACAGGGATCGATAGTGTGATCCATCACGCTTCACGTTCAGGGTCAAGAGAACGGGATGTAGCCATCTAAGATGGCCACCTGCAAAGAGCCATGGGAATTATGGCCAACCCAGTACTCAGACAGATACAGAGCCGATCTGTATCTAAAACATAGGTAACCAGGCCTGATCAAAACCACCGCCCGTTTGCATTTCAATGGCCCATTTTCCAAGGAGAATAGAACTCCAATCAAGCAACGGGTACAGCCACAGACTGATCGGCGCCACTCCCTTTACTCAGAAAGCCCAACTGCCAAGGCACCCGCCCCTTTATTGGCCGAAATCGAAGACAGTGATCAGAGCCCTCCCAAACTATTGGGTCCCAAGTTAAGGACTGTCCCAAAGAGGGCGAAATCCCAGAGGGATAATAGAGAGCACAGCCATGTATTCTGTCTCTTTTGGATCTGGTCTGTGCCAACCCAATTGCAGAAGGAACAGCCAGCCAAGTTCAAGACCAACGATCGCTACCTGACGGTTAAGTCCAGCAGAGAGAGGGCCACTTTCTTCGAACCAGCTAAGTGAAATCCAGATAAAGGCCTTATCCATTTGCACAGTGCCGGTCGCCCTGAAGTTAAGTATAGGTTATTGTAGCTGATAGGTGTAGTAGATACTGTGTTTGCATGTTGACATACCCCTTGTGTCTGTAAATAAACCATCTTTTGAACTAAATAACTGGTTGTGTGGTCATTTGATCGATATAAGGCAAGGTTTGTGGTTTAGCAACATTATTAATCGAGCAACAATTGTCATTGTCCACACTCTGGTTCATTGTTCATTGTCTGCACTCTGGTTGACTTTCATAGTCTGCCCTCTGGTTCATTGTCCTAATCCACAGTCTGGTTCATTGTATTTGTCCACACTTTGGCTCATTGTCTTTGTCAACACTCCTGTTCTTTGTCATTGACCACATCCTGGTTAACTATTCATTGCCCATACTCAGATTGATTGTTCATTGTTCACACTCTGGTTCATAGTTTCATAGAACATACAGTGCAGAAGGAGGCCATTCGGCCCATCGAGTCTGCACCGACCCACTTAAGCCCTCACTTCCACCCTATCCCCGTAACCCAACAACCCCTGCTAACCTTTTTGGTCACTAAGGGCAATTTAGCATTGCCAATCTACCTAACCTGCACGTCTTTGGACTGTGGGAGGAAACCGGAGCACCCGGAGGAAACCCACGCAGACACGGGGAGGACGTGCAGACTCCGCACAGACAGTGACCCAAGCCGGGAATCGAACCTGGGACCCTGGCGCTGTGAAGCCACAGTGCTATCCACTTGTGCTACCATGCTGCCCCGTTCATTGTCTTTGTCAACATAACATGAGAACATAAGAGCTAGGAGCAGGAGTAGGCCATCTGGCTCTTCGAGCCTGCTCCGCCATTCAATGAGATCATGGCTGTGGACTCAGCTCCACTTTCCCGCCCGAACACCATCACCCTTTATTTCTTTATTCCTCAAAAAATGATATTTCTTTAGCTTGAAAACATTTAATGAAGAAGCCTCAACTGCTTCACTGGGCAGGGAAATCCATAGATTCACAACCCTTTGGGTGAAGAAGTTCCTCCTAAATCAGTCCTAAATCTACTTCCCCATATTTTGAGGCTGTGCGCCCTAGTTCTACTTTCACCCGCCAGTGGAAACAACCTGCCCTCATCTAACTTATCTCTTCCCTTCATAATTTTTTTATTTCTATAAGATCCCCCGCATCCTTCTGAATTCGTATGAGTACAGTCCCAGTGTACTCAACCTCTCCTCATAATCCAACCACCTCAACACTGGGATTAACCTTGTGAATCTCCTCTGCACACCCTCCAGCACCAGTACTTTCTCAGGTAAGGAGACTAAAGCTGAACACAATACTCCAGGTGTGGCCTCACTAACACCTTATACAGTTGCAGCATTACCTTCCTAGTCTTAAATTCCATCCCTCGAGCAATGAAGGACAAACTCCATTCGCCTTCTTAATCACCTGCTGCACCTGCAAACCAACTTTTTGCGACTCATGCACGAAGATACCCAAGCCCCTTTGCACAGCAGCATGTTTTAATATTTTATCATTTAAATAATAATCCCTTTTGCTGTTATTCCTACCAAAATGGATAACTTCACATTTGTCAACATTGTATTCCATCTGCCAGACCCTAGCCCATTCACTTAATCCATCCAAATCCCTCTGCAGACTACGAGTATCCTCTGCACTTTTTGCTTTACCACTGATCTTAGTGTCGTACGCACACTTGGACACATTGTACTTGGTTCCCAACTCCAAATCATCTATGTAAATTGTGAACAATTGTGGGCCCAACCATGATCCCTGAGGGACACCACTAGCTACCGATTGCCAACCAGAGAAACACCCATTAATCCCCACTCTTTGCTTTCCATTAAATAACCAACCCTCTCTCCGTGCTACTACTTTGTCCTCAACACCATGCATCTTTATCTGATGCAGCAACCTTTTGTGTGGCACCTTGGCAAAAGCTTTCTGGAAATCCAGATATACCACATCCATTGGCTCCCCGTTATCTACTGCACTGGTAATGTCCTCAAGAAATTCCACTCAATTAGTTAGGCACGACCTGCCCTTTATGAACCCATGCTGTGTCGGTCGAATGGGACAATTTCCATCCAGATGCCTCGCTATTTCTTCCTCGATGATAGATTCCAGCATCTTCCCTGCTACCGAAGTCAAGCTAACTGGCCTGTAATTACCCGCTTTCTGCCTACGTCCTTTTATAAACAGTGGTGTCACATTTGGTAATTTCCAATCCGCCGGGACCACCCCAGAGTCTAGTGAATTTTGGTAAATTATCACAAGTGCAATTTCCCTAGCCATCCCTTTCAGCATTCTGGGATGCATTCCATCAGGGCCAGGCGACCTGTCTACGTTTAACTCCATTAGCTTGCCTATCACTACGTCCTTAGTGATAACAATCTTCTCAAGGTCGTCACCTGTCATAGCCTCATTTGCATCAGTCACTGGCATGTTATTTGTGTCTTCCACTCTGAAGACCGACCCAAAAAACCTGTTCAGTTCCTCATCTTCAAAAAATGTGCAGGTTAGCTGGATTGGCCATGCTCAATTGCCCTTAGTGTCCAAAATTGCCGTTAGTGTTGGGTGTGGTTACTAAGTTATGGGGATAAGGTGGAGGTGTGGACCTTGGGTGGAGTGCTCTTTCCAAGAGCCGGTGCAGACTCGATGATTATTAAATCTCCCTTCTCATCCTCTGGTTCTTTGTCATTGTCCACACACATTATCATTGTCCACATTCTGGTTCATTGGCCACATCCTGGTTAACTATTTGTTGCCCACACTCAGGTTGATAGTTCATTGATCATATTCTGGTTCATTGTCTTTGCCCACACTATGGTTCACTGAATTTGTTCTCACTCTGGTTCATTGTCTTTTCCACTCTTGTTTTTTTGTCAATGTCCGCTCTCTGGCAAATGTCTTTTTCATTGACCACACACTGGTTCATTGTCATTGACCACATTCTGGTTCATTGTCCACATTCTGGTTAACTGTTCATTGTCCACATTCTGGTTCATTTTCATTCTCCACACTCTGGCTTATTATTCATTGATCACACTCTGGTTCATTTTCATAGTCCGCCTTCTGGTTTATTGTTCATTGATCACAATCTGGTTCACTGTTTTTGTCCACTTCCTGGCTGATTATCATTGTCCACACTCTGGTTCATTGTTCAGTGTCTGCGCTCTGATTTATTGAATTTGTCCACACTCTGGCTCGTTGTCCTCATTCTGGTTAATTGTTCATTGTACACATTCTGGATAATTGGTAATTGTCCAAACTCTTGTTGATTGTTGATTTATCATAGTCTGGTTCATTTTCAACGTCCTTCACTGCTTCATTGTCTTTGTCAACACTTTGGCTCATTGTCATTATCCACACTCTGGGTCATTGCTTTTACTCTGCGCTCTGGTTCATTGTTATTGTCCACACTCTGCTTTATTGTCTTTGTCCACACTCTAGTTCATTGTCCACGTTCTGCTAAACTATTCATTGTCTGCACTCTGGTTCATTGACTTTGCCTTCACTCTGGCTCATTGTCTTGTCCACACTCATGTTCTTTGTCATAGTTCACACTCTGGTTCATTCACTTTTTCTTTGACCACAGGCTGGAACATTGTCATTGTCGACACAGTGGTTAATTGTCCACATTCTGTTTCATTGTTTTCGTCTGCACTCTGGTTCGTTGTCTATGTCCACACTGTGGTTCATCGTCCACAATCTGATTAACTATTCATTGACCACATTCTGGTTCATTGTCATTGTCCACACTCAGATTCAGTGGCTTTGCCCCACACTGGTTCATTGTCTATGTGCACACTATGTCTCCTTGTCCACATTCAGGTTTATTGTTCATTGATCACACTCTGGTTCACTGTCTTTGTCCAAGTCTAGTTGATTGTCTTTGTCCATTCTCTGGTCCATTGTTCATTGTCTTTTTTCCTTTTCCTTTTAAATTTTTTTTTCGTTTATCCAATTCTTCTTTATGCAATTAAGGGGCAATTTAGCGTGGCCAATGCACCTAGCCTGCACATCTTTTTGGGTGGTGGGGGCGAAACCCACGCAAACACGGGGAGAATGTGCAAACTCCACACGGCAGTGACCCAAAGCCGGGATCGAACCTGGGACCTCGGCGTCGTGAGGCGGCAGGGCTAACCCACTGCGCTACCGTGCTGCCCCATTGTTCATTGTCTTGCACTCTGGTTGTCCGTACTTTGCCTCATTGTCTACAGTCTGGTTTATTGTCCACGCTCTGGTTCATTGTTCATAGTCCGCATTATGTTTCAGTTTCATTGCCCAAACTCTGCTTCATTGTCTTTGTCCACACTCTGGTTTATTGTCTTTGGCAACAGTGTTCACATTGTCACTGTTCACTGACTGTTTCATAGCCTTTGTCATTGCCCACTCACTGATTCGTTGTTCACGCTCTCCACTCTTGTTCATTGTGCACAGTTTGGTTTGTTGATATTGTCCACACTCTGCTTCATTCTCTTTGTCCACACTCTGTTTCATTGTCCTTATCCACACTCTGGTTAATTGACTTTGTCCACACTCTGCTTCATTGCCGTTGTCCACACTCTGTCCCTTGTTTTTGTTCACACTCTGGTTCATTGTCATTGACCACATTCCTCTCCTTTGCCATTGTCCACATTCTGGTTCATTGTCTTTTTCATTGACCATGCACTGGTTCATTGTCATTGACCATGCACTGGTTCATTGTCATTGACCATGCACTGGTTCATTGTCATTGACCATGCACTGGTTCATTGTCATTGACCATGCACCGGTTAATTGTCATTGACCATGCACTGGTTCATTGTCATTGACCATGCACTGGTTCATTGTCATTGACCACGCACCGGTTAATTGTCATTGACCATACACCGGTTCACGGTCATTGACCATGCACTGGTTCATTGTCATTGACCATGCACTGGTTCATTGTCATTGACCATGCACTGGTTCATTGTCATTGACCATGCACTGGTTCATTGTCATTGACCATGCACTGGTTCATTGTCATTGACCATGCACCGGTTCACGGTCATTGACCATGCACTGGTTCATTGTCATTGACCATGCACTGGTTCATTGTCATTGACCACACACCGGTTAATTGTCCACACGCTCGTTCATTGTTTTCGCCCGCACTCTAGTTCATTGCTTTTGTTCATACTCTGTTTCATTGTCTTTGTCCACATTGTGGTTTAATGTCCACATTCTGCTAAACTATTGTCCACATTCTGGTTCATTATCATTGTCCGCACTCTGGCTCATTGGTCACATTCTGGTTAATTGTTCATTGTCCACATTCAGGATAATTGTTCATTGGCCACACTCTAATTGATTGTTGATTCATCACACTCTGGTTCATTTTCATAGCCCACCCTCTTATACAGTGCATTTGTCCACACTCATGTTCTTTGCCATTGTCTACACTCTGGCTCATTTTCTTTTTCTTTGACCACGCACTGGGTCATTGTCATTGTCCACACACTGGTTAATTGTCCGCACTCTTGTTCATTGTATTTGTCCAAACTATGGTCCATTGTCCACATTCTCATTAACTCGAGTTTATCATTATTTTCTATTCACTGGTTCATTTCCTTTGTCAACACTCTGCTTCATTGTCTTTGTCCACACCCTGGTTCTTTATTTTTCTCCACACTCTGGTTAATTGTCTCTGTCCACCCTCTGGTTCATTGGTAATTATCAAACACTGGTTCATTTTCCACCCTCTGGGTCATTATTAATCGTCCACACTCTGGTTCATTGTCCACATTCTGGTTAATTGTTCATTGTCCACATTCTGGTTCATTGTTCATTGTCCACATTCTGGTTCATTGTCCACACTCTAGTTGATGGTACTGTGATCACACTCTGGTTCATTGTCATAGTCCGCCCTCTGGCTCATTGATTTTGTCCACACTCTAGTTTATTGCCTCTGTCCACACTTTGGTTCTTTGCCATTGTCCACACTCTGGTTCATTGTCTTTGTCATTGACCACATATTGGTTCATTGTCATTTTCCAGACTCTGGCGCATTGTCTTTATCCACACTCTGGTTCTTTGTCATTGTCTACATTCCGTTTCATTGTCTTTGTCCAAACTCTGGTTCTTTGTCATTGTCCAAAATCCCATTCATTGCCTTTGTCCAGACTAGAGTTTATCATTATTTTCCATACACTGGTTCATTGCGTTTGTCAACACTCCGGTTCATTGTCTTTGTCAACACTCTGCTTCCTTGTCTTTGTCAACACTCTGCTTCATTGGCTTTGTCCACACTCTGGTTCTTTGTCATTGTCCACTTTCCGGTTCATTGTCTTTGTCAACACTCTGCTTCCTTGTCTTTGTCAACACTCTGCTTCATTGGCTTTGGTCACATTCTGGTTCATTGCCTTTGTCCACACTTTGGTTCTTCATCTCTGTCCATACTTTGCTTCATTGTTATTGTCCACTGCCTTGTTCATTGTCCACATTCTTGTTCCTTGTCATTGTCCACACTCTGGTCATTGTCATTGACCACACTCTGGTTCATTGTTCATTGTCTGCACTCTGGTTGATTTTCATAGTCTGCCCTCTGATTCATTGTCCTAGTCCTCAGTCTGGTTCATTGTATTTGTCCACACTTTGGCTCATTGTCTTTGTCAACACTCTGGTTCTTTGTCAGTGACCACATCCTGGTTAACTATTCATTGCTCACACTCAGAATGATTGTTCATTGATCACACTCTGGTTCATTTTCATAGTCCTCCCTCCGGCCCAATGTCTTTGTTCACACTCTGGTTCATTGTCTTTGTCAACATAACATGAGAACATAAGAACTAGGAGCAGGAGTAGGCCATCTGGCTCTTTGAGCCAGCTCCGCCATTCAATTAGATCATGGCTGTGGACTCAGCTCCACTTTCCCGCCCGAACACCATCACCCTTTATTCCTTTATTCTTCAAAAAACTATCTATCTCTAGCTTGAAAACATTTAATGAAGAAGCCTCAACTGCTTCACGGGGCAGGGAAATCCATAGATTCACAGCCCTTTGGGTGAAGACGTTCCTCCTAAAGGGCAGCACGGTAGCATTGTGGATAGCACAATTGCTTCACAGCTCCAGGGTCCCAGGTTCGATTCCGGCTTGGGTCACTATCTGTGCGGAGTCTGCACATCCTCCCTGTGTGTGTGTGTGTTTCCTCCGGGTGCTCCGGTTTATTCCCACAGTCCAAAGATGTACAGGTTAGGTGGATTGGCCATGATAAATTGCCCTTAGTGTCCAAAATTGCCCTTAGTGTTGGGTGGGGTTACTGGGTTATGGGGATAGGGTGGAGGTGTTGACCTTGGGTAGGGTGCTCTTTCCAAGAGCCGGTGCAGACTTGATGGGCCGAATGGCCTCCTGCACTGTAAATTATATGATAATCTATGATAAATCAGTCCTAAATCTACTTCCCCTTATTTTGAGGCTAGGCCCCCAGTTCTGCTTTCACCCGCCAGTGGAAACAACTTGCCCTCATCTATCCTATCTGTTCCCTTCATAATTTTATATATTTCTATAAGATCCCTCCCCCCCCCCGCATCCTTCTAAATTTGTATGAGTACAGTCCCAGTGTACTCAACCTCTCCTCATAATCCAACCACCTCAACACTTGGATTAATGTAGTGAATCTCCTCTGCACACCCTCCAGCACCAGTACTTTCTCAGATAAGGAGACCAAAGCTGAACACAATACTCCAGGTGTCGCCTCACTAATACCTTATACAGTTGCAGCATAACCTCCCTAGTCTTAAATTCCATCCCTCGAGCAATGAAGGGCAAACTCCATTCGCCTTCTTAATCACATGTTGCTGCTGCAAACCAACTTTTTGCGATTCATGCACGAAGATACCCAAGTCCCTCTGCACAGCAGCATGTTTTAATATTTTATCATTTAAATAATAATCCCTTTTGCTGTTATTCCTACCAAAATGGATAACCTCACATTTGTCAACATTGTATTCCATCTGCCAGACCCTAGCCCATTCACTTAAACTATCCAAATCCCTTTGCAGACTACGAGTATCCTCTGCACTTTTTGGTTTTCCACTGATCTTAGTGTCGTATGCACACTTGGACACATTGTACTTGGTTCCTAACTCCAAATCATCTATGTAAATTGTGAACAATTATTGGCCAAACACTGATCCCTGAGTGACACCACTAGCTACCGATTGCCAATCAGAGAAACACCCATTAATCCCCACTCTTTGCTTTCTATTAATTAACCAATCCTCTATCCGTGCTACTACTTTATCCTTAACACCATGCATCTTTATCTGATGCAGCAACCTTTTGTGTGGCACCTTGGCAAAAGCTTTCTGGAAATCCAGATATACCACATCCATTGGCACCCCATTATCTACCGCACTGGTAATGACCTCAATAAATTCCACTAAATTAGTTAGGCATGACTTGCCCTTTATGAACCCATGCTGTGTCGGTCGAATGGGACAATTTCCATCCAGATGCCTCGCTACTTCTTCCTCGATGATAGATTCCAGCATGTTCCCTACTACCGAAGTCAAGCTAACTGGCCTGTAATTACCCGCTTTCTGCCTACCTCCTTTTATAAACAGTGGGGTCACGTTTGGTAATTTCCAATCCGCCGGGACCACCCCAGAGTCTAGTGAATTTTGGTAAATTATCACAAGTGCAATTTCCCTAGCCATCCCTTTCAGCATTCTGGGATGCATTCCATCAGGGCCAGGCGACCTATCTACGTTTAGCCTCATTAGCTTGCCTATCACTACGTCCTTAACGTCCTTAGTGATAACAATCTTCTCAAGGTCGTCACCTGTCAAAGCCTCATTTGCATCAGTCACTGGCATGTGATTTGTGTCTTCCACTCTGAAGACCGACCCAAAAAAGCTGTTCAGTTCCTCAGCCAGTTCCTCATCTCCCATTATTAAATCTCCCTTCTCATCTTCTGGTTCTTTGTCATTGTCCACACTCATTATCATTGTCCACATTCTGGTTCATTGGCCACATCCTGGTTAACTATTTGTTGCCCACACTCAGGTTGATAGTTCATTGATCATACTCTGGTTCATTGTCTTTGCCCACACTCTGGTTCACTGAATTTGTTCTCACTCTGGTTCATTGTCTTGTCCACTCTTGTTTTTTTGTCAATGTCCGCTCTCTGGCAAATGTCTTTTTCATTGACCACACACTGGTTCATTGTCATTGTCCACATTCTGGTTCATTTTCATTCTCCACGCTCGGGCTTATTGTTCATTGATCACACTCTGGTTCATTTTCATAGTCCGCCTTCTGGTTTATTGTTCATTGATCACAATCTGGTTCACTGTTTTTATAAGACCATAAGACATAGGAGCGGAAGTAAGGCCATTCGGCCCATCGAGTCCACTCCACTATTCAATCATGGCTGATTTCAACTCAATTTACCCGCTCTCTCTCCATAGCCCTTAATTCCTGGAGAAATCAAGAATTTATCAACTTCTGTCTTAAAGACACTCAACGTCCCGGCCTCCACCGCCCTCTGTGGCAATGAATTCCACAGACCCACCACTCTCTGGCTGAAGAAATTTCTCCTCATCTCTGTTCTAAAGTGACTCCCTTTTATTCTAAGGCTGTGCCCCCGGGTCCTAGTCTCCCTTGCTAATGGAAACAACTTCCCTATGTCCACCCTATCTGAGCTATTCATTATCTTGTAAGTTTCTATGAGATCTCCCCTCAACCTCCTAAAATCCAATGAATCTAATCCCAGGATCCTCAGACGTTCATCATATGTTAGATCTACCATTCCTGGGATCATCCGTGTGAATCGTCGCTGGACCCTCTCCAGTGCCATTATGTCCTTCCTGAGGTGTGGGGCCCAAAATATTCTAAATGGGGCCTAACTAATGCTTTATAAAACTTCAGAAGTACATCCCTGCTTTTATATTCCAAGCCTCTTGAGATAAATGACAACATTGCATTTGCTTTCTTAATTACGGACTCAACCTGCAAGTTTACCTTTAGAGAATCCTGGACTAGGACTCCCAAGTCCCTTTCCACTTCAGCATTATGAATTTTGTTACCATTTAGAAAATAGTCCATGCCTCTATTCTTTTTTCCAAAGTGCAAGACCTCGCACTTGCCCACGTTGAATTTCATCAGCCATTTCTTGGACCACTCTCCTAAACTGTCTAAATCTTTCTGCAGCCTCCCCACCTCCTCCATACCACCTGCCCCTCCACCTATCTTTGTATCATCGGCAAACTTAGCCAGAATGCCCCCAGTCCCGTCATCTAGATCGTTAATATATAAAGAGAACAGCTGTGGCCCCAACACTGAACCCTGCGGGACACCGGTTGCCATTCCGAAAAAGAACCTTTTATCCCAACTCTCTGCCTTCTGCCTGACAGCCAATCGTCAATCCATGTTAGTACCTTGCCTCGAATACCATGGGCCCTTATTTTACTCAGCAGTCTCCCGTGAGGCACCTTATCAAAGGCCTTTTGGAAGTCAAGATAGATAACATCCATTGGCTCTCCTTGGTCTAACCTATTTGTTATCTCTTCAAAGAACTCTAACAGGTTTTTCAGGCACGACCTCCCCTTACTAAATCCTGCTGACTTGTCCTAATCCGACCCTGCTCTTCCAAGAATTTAGAAATCTCATCCTTAACAATGGATTCTAGAATCTTGCCAACAACCGAGGTTAGGCTATTTGTCCACTTCCTGGCTGATTATCATTGTCCACACTCTGGTTCATTGTTCAGTGTCCGCGCTCTTATTGATTGACTTTGTCCACACTCTGGTTCATTGTCTTTGTTCACACATAGAACATAGAACGATACAGCGCAGTACAGGCCCTTCGGCCGACGATGTTGCACCGAAACAAAAGCCATCTAACCTACACTATGCCATTATCATCCATATGTTTATCCAATAAACTTTTAAATGCCCTCAATGTTGGCGAGTTCACTACTGTAGCAGGTAGGGCATTCCACGGCCTCACTACTCTTTGCGTAAAGAACCTACCTCTGACCTCTGTCCTATATCTATTACCCCTCAGTTTAAAGCTATGTCCCCTCGTGCCAGCCATTTCCATCCGCGGGAGTTTAATGTAGAGAAGTGTGAGGTGATTCACTTTGGAAGGAATAACAGGATTGCGGAATATTTGGCTAATGGTAAAGTTCTTGGAAGTGTGGATGAGCAGAGGGATCTAGGTGTCCATGTACATAGATCCCTGAAAGTTGCCACCCAGGTTGATAGGGTTGTGAAGAAGGCCTATGGAGTGTTGGCCTTTATTGGTAGAGGGATTGTGTTCCGGAGTCAGGAGGTCATGTTGCAGCTGTACAGAACTCTGGTACGGCCGCATTTGGAGTATTGCGTACAGTTCTGGTCACCGCATTATAGGAAGGACGTGGAGGCTTTGGAGCGGGTGCAGAGGAGATTCACCAGGATGTTGCCTGGTATGGAGGGGAAATCTTATGAGGAAAGGCTGATGGACTTGAGGTTGTTTCGTTGGAGAGAAGAAGGTTAAGAGGAGACTTAATAGAGGCATACAAAATGATCAGGGGGTTGGATAGGGTGGACAGTGAGAGCCTTCTCCCGCGGATGGAAATGGCTGGCACGAGGGGACATAACTTTAAACTGAGGGGTAATAGATATAGGACAGAGGTCAGAGGTAGGTTCTTTACGCAAAGAGTGGTGAGGCCGTGGAATGCCCTACCTGCTACAGTAGTGAACTCGCCAACATTGAGGGCATTTAAAAGTTTATTGGATAAACATATGGATGATAATGGCATAGTGTAGGTTAGATGGCTTTTGTTTCGGTGCAACATCGTGGGCCGAAGGGCCTGTACTGCGCTGTATTGTTCTATGTTCTAAGACAAATTTTTTTATCTTCTGTTGGAAGTAGAGACGTTGTTGGCCTTTCTTGACTGTTGCATCAACGTGAGTGGACCGGGTCAGACTGTTGGGGATGGTGACCCACAGGAACCTATCGCTATCGACCATTTCCACTTCGGAGCCATTGATGCAGACAGGAGCGTGTGTCATGCTACGCTTCCTGAAGTCGATGATCAGTTCCTTGGTTTTTCTGACATTTGGAGAGAGATTGTTTTCGGTACACCATGCAAATTAGTGATTTATCTCCCTCCTGTGGTCTGATTCGGCATTGTTTGAGATATGGCCGACCACAGTCATATCATCCGCAAACTGATAGATTGAGTTGGAGTTAAATCTTGCCACACAGTCATGTGTGTATAGGGAGTAGAGTAGCGGACTGAGCACACATCCTTGCCGGGCCCGGTGTTGAGGACTAATTTGGAGGAGGTACTGTTGTCTATTCTGACATATTGCGGTCTGTTGGTGAGGAAGTCAAGGATCCAGCTGCACATGGAGAGGTCAAGTCCAAGATGGAAGTGTTGGGATATTAGTCTTGTCGGGATAATGGTGTAGTCGATGAACAGCAGTCTTATATAGGTTTAGGGGGGTGGGCAAATCGCGTGCGGGTGTCGGGGCGCCCTGACGAGTCTCCCACCCGTCGTGGGGGGGAGGCTGCTGAATGTCTTTGTCAACACTTTGGTTCATTGTCCACAGTCTGGTTAATTGTTTTGTCCATACAGTGGTTCATTGCATTTGTCCACACATTGGTTCATTGTCTCCACTCTGGTCCATTATATTGGTCCACACTCTGGTTTATCATTATTTTCCACACTCTGTTTTTTGGTATTTGTCCCCACTCTGGTTTATTGTCCGCTGTCTGGTTATTTGTTAATTTTCCACACTCTGGTTCACTATCCTCACTCTCTGCTACATTGACATTTTCCACATTTTGGTTGACTGTCATTGACCACACACTGGTTCATTGTCCACGCTTTGTTTCTTTGTTCATTGCTTGCACTCTGGTTGATTTATATTGTCCAATCTCTGCTTCATTGGGCTGGATTCTCCAAAAATGGTACCATGTCCCCACGCCGGCGTAAAAATACTGGCGTTTTACTCTGGAGATTCCTGGGAACAAGTACAGCTAATTCACTAGCAGGGACCTGGAGTAATTCACGCAGCTTTATCTTGAAGCTGCAGGATGAAGGCGGTTTTGAGTCCGCACACGGCAGCGGCGTTCAGCAGCCGCGCCGAGCGCCATAGTGGACTCGGACCGCGGACGCAGACAAAAAGATTAGAGCCCCCGATTGACCGCGGGCACGAGCATATGACCGCGCAGATCTCAACCCCGGACACCTATAAGGCCCCCTCTCGTGTCGATCTGCCCCGCCCTCCACCCTCCACACGGGCACCCCCACCGACAGTAGCAGATTAGTTCCATGCCATCGGGAACTCAGCCAGTCAGAAGCGGAGGATCACTGGGCGGGCCTCGGTCAATGGGCCCCCAGCCACGTCGCATACTCCACGATTCTGCCAATTCTCGAGTCCACGAGAATCGCTTGACCGGTGCCGGCCGAAATTGGATTCTCCATGTCATTGGCCAGGGTTTAGAGAACTTCAAAGTGTATCATGGAGTTCACCTGACCCACAACCTTTCATATATTGTGGTATGGGGAGCACACGGCCCACTCTACAGGGTGGTACAGCAGAAATGGAAAAGCATTTTTCAAATGCAAAACAATGTTTATTCTATAAACTCAAGTTAACCTTTTTTAAAACATACAGTGAACATCTTAGCAACAATTAATTCAAATAACCCCCCAAAGAATACAACACTAAGTAATCCTTCATAAATCCCAAACATCATTCAGAAGACCCTTTTAACACAAAGAACTGTGGTGGGATTCTCCGAACCCCTGCCAGGGGCGGGAATCACGCCGTGCCAGTCGGCGAGCACCCCCCCCTCCGGCGATACTCCGGCCCGCGATGGGCCGAAGTCCCGCTGCTGGAATGCCTGTCCCCGCCGGCGAGAATCAAACCACCTCTCTTCACGGTGGGACTGGGCGGCGTGGGCGGGCTTCGGGGTCCTGGGTGGGGCGGGGGGTGCGGAGCGATCTGGCCCCGGGGAGTGCCCCCACGGTGGCCTGGCCCGCGATCGGGGCCCACCGATCCACGGGTGGGCCTGTGCCGTGGGGGCACTCTTTTCCCACCACCTCAGCCACAGTCTTCACCATGGCCGACGCGGAAAAGACACCCCCTGCGCATGTGCCGCGATGACGTCAGCAGCCGCTGATGCTCCCGCGCGTGTGCGGACTTCCGCTGCCCAGCGAAGTCTTTTCGGCCCCGGCTGGCATTGCTTCAAAGGCCTTTCCCGCCGGTCGCTGGCACGCCAAACACTCCGGCGACCGGCCGCCCCAAAGGTGCGGATTTCTCAGCACCTTTAGCGGCCAAGCCCTCACCTTTAGGAGCTAGGCCCGCGCCGGAGTGGTTGCCGTCCTGCCGGCTGGCGTGGAAGGCCTTTGGCGCCACGCCAGCCCGGGCCGAGGGGACTACGCCGGCCAGCGGATGTACGCGCATGCGCGGAAGAGCCAGCGGCTGCTGACGTCATCCCCGCACATGCTCGGGGGGGGGGGTCACCACCGCGTCGGCCATCGCGGAGACCAACACGGCCGACACGTAGTAAAAGAGTTCCCCCACGGCACAGGCCCGCCCGCGGATCGGTGGGTACTGATCGCGGGCCAGGCCTCCGTGGGGGCACACCCGGGGCCAGATCACCCAGGGTGATCACCCGCTCGAGCCGCCAGGTCCCGCCCGTAAGGGAGGTGGTTTACTTCATGCCAGCGGGACTTCGACCCATCGCGGGCCGGAGATTGGCCGGGGGGAGGGGGGGCCCAGACTTAATCGAAGAATCCCACCCAGAGGGGCGGGGGTTCCCGGCGTGATGGTGTGGCGGGATCCACTCCGGCGTTGGGCTGCCCCAAAGGTGCAGAAGTCTCCGCACGTTTAGCGGCCAAGCACTCACCTTGAGGGGCTGGGCCAGCGCCAGAGTGGTTGGTGCTCCACTGGCTGGCATGGCCGGCCTTTGGCACCACGCCAGCCACGCCCGAAAGGTCTTTGCCTGTCGGCGGTAGTCTGCACATGCGCGGGAGCATCAGTAGCTGTTGACGTCATCCCCGCATATGCGCAGGGGAGGGGGTCACATCCGCCTCCGCCATGGTGAAGACCATGGCAAAGGCGGAAGAAAAAGTGTGCCCCATGGCGGACGCCCGCCCGCCGATCGGTGGGCCCTGATCGTGGACCAGACCACCGTGGGGGCACCCCCCTGGGCCAGATTGCCCCGTGCCCCCCCCCCAAGGACCCCAGAGCCCGCCTGCTCCCGCCGCTAAGGTAGGTGGTTAATCCACGCCAGCGGGAGAGGGTTGACAGCGGCGGGACTTGGGCCCATCGCAGGGCGGATAATCGTGGGGAGGGGGCCGGCAGACCGGCGCGGCGCGATTCCCGACCCCGCTGACGGGGCTGGGAGTTCCGGCGTAATGTTGTGGCGGGAACCACTCTGGCGTCGGGCCGCCCCAAACGTGTGGAAGTCTCCGCACCTTTCGGGGCCAAGCCCTCACCTTGAGGGGTTAGGCACGCGCCGGAGTGTTTTGCGCTCCACCGGCTGGCGGGAAAGGCCTTTGGCGCCACGCCAGCCGGGCGACGCGGATCGGCGCATGCGCGGGAGCGTCAGCGGCTGCTGCCGTCATCCCCGCGTATTCGCTGGGGAGGGGGTCTCTTCTGCCTGTGCCATAGTGAAGACCATGGCGAATGCAGAAGAAAAAGAGCGCCCCCACGGCACAGGCCCGCCCGTGGATCAGTGGGCCCCGATCGGGGGCCAGGCCACCTTGGGGACACCCACCGGGGCCAGATCGCCTCGCGACCCCCCCCAGGACCCCGGAGCCTGCCTTGTCCCGCCGTTCAAAAGGTGTTTTAATCCATGCTGGCGGGACAGGCATTCCAGGGCCGGAGAATTGCCGGGTGTGTGCCTGCCGACCGGAGCGGTGCGAGTCCCGCCCCCGCCATCCGGCATGGCACGATTCCCGCCCCCGCCGAATCTCTGGTGGCGGAGACTTCGGGACACGGCGGGGGCGGTATTCATGCCAGCCCCCGGCGGTTCTCCGACCAGGCGTGGGGTCGCTGAATGCCGCCCGGTTTAATACGGGTGGGATTCTCCGACCCCCCGCCGGGTTGGAGAATCGCCGGGGGCGGCGTGAATCCCGCCCCCGCCGGCCGACGCATTCTCCGGCACCGAAAATTCGGCGGGGGCGGAAATCGCGCCGTGCCAGTTGGCTCCACCCCCTTCCCTGGCGATTTTCCGGCCCGCGATGGGACAAAGTCCCGCTGCTGTCATGCCATTCCCGCCATCGTGAATCAAACCACCGACCTTATCAGCGGGACTAGCAGTGCGGGCGGGCTGCAGGGTCCTGGGGGGGGCCACGGTGGCCTGGCCCGCGATCGGGGCCTACCGATCCACAGGCAGGCCTGTGCCGTGGGGCACTCTTTTCCTTCCGCCTCGAAGTGACCCCCCTGCGCCTGTGCGGGGATGGCGTCAGTAGCCCCTGATGCTCCCCCGCATGCACGGACTTCCGCCGCCCGGCTCAGTCCCTTTGGCCCCGACTGGCGTGGCGCCAAAGGCCTTTCCCGTTGTCCGGCGGGCCGACGCCGTAGTGGTTCATGCCACTCCATCCCACCGGTAACCCCCGCCCCACCTGGTAGGGGAGAATCCCGGCCCACTACTGATAACATTTATAATTCTGAATTCACCAAACGATCAAGAGATAGTCTTTTCATGGAAGAGAGAACAACAGCACACCTGCTTTAGCTGGCTTCAGCTCCAACACTTAAACGAAACCAAAAAAACCACAGACACACCCAAGCTTTTCTCAAAGTGAAACTAAAAGCTGACAGACAGCCCAGCTCCACCCACACTCTTACATCACTGCAGCAATAAACTCCCATTTCTTAAAGATACACCCACTACAGTTATTCTATAAAAACACCCATTTCTTAAAGGTACTCTCACATGACATCCGCCCCCACGCCGAACACGATTTTGGTGTGGGACTGCGGAGAATACAGCCTATTGTCTTTCTCCAGACTCTGTTTCACTATCATTGTCCACACGTTGGTTCTTTATCTCAGTCCATACTCTGGTTCATTGTCGTTGACCACTCTCTGGTTCATTATCTGCACCCTGGTACATTGTCATTGTGATCAAGATCTAGATCATTTATGAAGAAAAGCAAGCACTATAATACCGACTCCTGAGAAATTCTGCACAAAAAATATTTAGCCTCAAATATATGCATTAATGATAACAGTCTGTTTCCGTCACTCAGAGAATTGTTCTTCCATATCACTCTCATTCCATGACATATATTTTTCTCCCATGATCTGTTGTGTTGGACTGTACCTTATGCCTTCTGGTAGTCTATGTACACCACATTAAGTACATTACCCTCGTCAACCCTCTCTGTTCACTCCTCAAAATACTCTAACAACTTTAAACATGAGTTCCTATTTAGATATACTTGCTGGCTTTTCTTAACCAAAACACATTTTTCCTTAAGTAACACAGTATAGTTAGAGCCTGCTGAGGTCTGGACTGAAATCACAGAATTAACCCCTTATCCTACAACACGACGTTGTGAACAGAATGTGAATCTGTAGCTACCCGATAGACTGTGCCTGCTTCACATAAACTGCCTTAGCTTATTTGACCTTCCTTGCTTTAGGTTTATAGAGAGAGTGTGATTCCTCGTATCGCCATGGCAGCCAGTGCAGTAACTGGGACCCCCTACAGTGAGCTGATGAACTCGTGGGGCGTATACTTCCTAGGATTTGTGGGGAAATATGGATATGACCGGATTTTGAAGGTGGGTGAAAAGAATGAACCTGAGTGAACATAGAACGAAGAACATAGAACATTACAGCGCAGTACAGGCCCTTCGGCCCTCGATGTTGCGCCGACCTGTGAAACCACTCTAAAGCACATCTACACTTATTGTCCATATGTCTATCCAATTGCCATTTGAATGTCCTTAGTGTTGGCGAGTCCACTACTGTTGCAGGCAGGGCATTCCACGCCCTTACTACTCTGAGTAAAGAACCTACCTCTGACATCTGTCCTATACCTATCTCCCCTCAATTTAAAGCTATGTCCCCTCGTGCTAGACAGCACCATCCGAGGAAAAAGGCTCTCACTGTCCACCCTATCCAATCCTCTGGTCATCTTGTATGCCTCAATTAAGTCACCTCTTAACCTTCTTCTCACTAACGAAAACAGCCTCAAGTCCCTCAGTATTTCCTCATAAGATCTTCCCTCCATACCAGGCAACATTCTGGTAAATCTCCTCTGCACCCTTTCCAATGCTTCCACATCCTTCCTATAATGCGGCGACCAGAATTGCACGCAATACTCCAAATGCGGCCGCACCAGAGTTTTGTACAGCAGCAACATGACCTCATGGCTCCGAAGCTCAATCCCTCTACCAATAAAAGCTAACACACCGTACGCCTTCTTAACAACCCTCCCAACCTGTGTGGCAACTTTCAGGGATCTATGTACATGGACACCGAGATCTCTCTGCTCATCCACACTGCCAAGAATCTTACCATTAGCCCAGTACTCTGTCTTCCTGTTATTCCTTCCAAAATGAATCACCTCACATTTTTCTGCATTAAACTCCATTTGCCACTTCACAGCCCAGCGCTGCAGCTTATCTATGTCCCTCTGTAACTTGAAACATCCTCCCGCACTGTCCACAACGCCACCGACTTTAGTGTAATCTGCAAATTTACTCACCCATCCTTCTACGCCCTCCTCCAGGTCATTTATAAAAATGACAAACAGCAGTGGCCCCAAAACAGATCCTTGTGGTACACCACTTGTAACTGGACTCCAGTCTGAACATTTCTCATCAACCACCACCCTTTGTCTTCTTCCGGCTAGCCAATTTCTGATCCAAACTGCTAAATCACCCTGAATCCCACGCCTCCGTATTATCTGCAGTAGCCTACCGTGGGGAACCTTATCACACGCTTTACTGAAATCCATATACACCACATCAACTGCTTTACCCTCATCCACCTGTTTGGTCACCTTCTCAAAGAACTCAATAAGGTTTGTGAGGCACGACCTACCCTTCACAAAACCGTGTTGACTATCTCTAATCAAATTATTCCTTTCCAGATGTTCATACATCCTATCTCTTATAAACTTTTCCAAGATTTTGCCTACAACAGAAGTAAGGCTCACTGGTCTATAGTTACCTGCGTTGTCTCTACTCCCCTTCTAGTGGAGGCCCTTCTAGTAATTGCAATAATCTGCAGTGTCATTCAGATACTCCGACTCCGTAAATGGCGAGCAAAAGCCTCCCTCTCACCGATATATACAGTTCGATCCACCTTCTTTGGAATTAAACAAAATTAAACTCATGTACCAATCGCTGCTAAAAATAAACCATGTACCTCTTTAACTTTATTAGGATTAAGTAGAAATGTGATGCTGCTGTTTTAAATTTTGTCCTGTATATAAGTTCTTTGATATTCACCAGCAGCATGAGAGTAGCTTACATAGTGTTAGCTAGAGATCAATTGTGCAGATAAATTAAATGTTTTATAGAGACCTGATTATAGTGACCGTTAGAGGTGAATAAATTTATGGATGTATCAATGAAATATTCGGTAAATGTCCCAATCCATAAGATAGAGTAGAGTAGAACCTTGCCTTGACCAAGGGTGACTGGTCCACCAAGGATGAACAGGGATCGATAGTGTGATCCATCACGCTTCACGTTCAGGGTCAAGAGAACGGGATGTAGCCATCTAAGATGGCCACCTGCAAAGAACCATGGGAATTATGGCCAACCCAGGACTCAGACAGATACAGAGCCAATCTGTATCTGAAACACAGGTAACCAGGTCTGATCGAAACCACTGCTCGTTTGCATTTCAATGGCCCATTTCCCAAGGACAATAGAACTCCAATCAAGCAATGGGTACAGCCACAGACTGATCAGCGCCACTCCCTTTACTCAGAAAGCCCAACTGCCAAGGCACCCGCCACTTTATTGGCCGAAATCGAAGACAGTGATCAGAGCCCTCCCGAACTATTGGGTCCCAAGTTAAGGACTGTCCCAAAGAGGACGAAATCCCAGAGGGATGATAGAGAGCACAGCCATGTATTCTGTCTCTTTTGGATCTGGTCTGTGCCAACCCAATTGCAACAGGAACAGCCAGCCAAGTTCAAGATCAACGATCGCTACCTGACGGATAAGCCCAGCAGAGAGAGCCCTATCCCCGTAACCCAATAACCCCTCCTAACCTTTTTGGTCACTAAGGGCAATTTATCATGGCCAATCCACCTAACCTGCACGTCTTTGGACTGTGGGAGGAGACTGGAGCACGCGAAGGAAACCCACGCAGACACGGGGAGAACATGCAGACTCCGCACAAACAGTGACCCAGCAGGGAATCGAATCTGGGACCCTGGCGTTGTGAAGCCACAGTGCTATCCACTTGTGCTACCGTGCTGCCCCAAATTCTCATTGTGTGTGCTATACATGTTAGAATTGTTGCTGTCCATGTGTTAACAATGTTCACAGTTCACCAGTTGAGTCCGTCCGGTTTCTTTTTGACACGTGTGGACTTCTCATTTGTGTTTGTTAAACAAACGAGGTTGTCTTCGCTGGTGTAACATCATCTCGCTATTGTGCTGTAGAAGTTGCATTACATAGCTCTGTGTCAAGCTCGATGTGTGGAAATACAGGTTGAGCTGTCTTCACTTTGAGAAGTGCTCCACAATTCCTTCGTAGGATTGAACCTTCGTCTATCAGGACGATGTATGAGCGTGGAGCTGCTTGGTGAATCACAAGACCATCCTCCTGTTGGAATCTGCATCCGCACATTACCTCCTGGCTCTAGCGTTGCTAGATCCTTTGCTGTCCAGTCATAGTAATGCTGCTGCTTTTCCGTGTTTTGCTTAATTTTCTATATAGCATTGTCATTGTCAGGATCTGCTGTAGGTACATACGATAATGTAGTACATGCTGTCGATTCATCAGCAGTTGTGCTGATAAATCCAGTTGCTAGTGGTGTCGCTCTGTAATTTAACAAAGCTAATTATGGATTGCTTCTGGAATCCAATGCTTTTTTAAGCAGTTGCTTGGCTTAATGCACATCTTTTTCAGCTTTCCCATTCGATTGTGGATGTTGTGGGCTGGAAGTTACATGTTCAAAGTCATATCGTTGTGAGAACTCCGTCCAGTCACAGCTTTCAAAACATGGACTGTTGTCAGCCATGACAGTAAATGGGATTCCATGTCTTGAAAATGTCTCCTTTGTAGCTTTTATGACCACATTCGAACTGGAATTGGGCAATTTGATCACTTCGGGGAAGTTCCAGATGTAATCTATGACGAACAAATAATAATTTCAATGGAAGTAAAACAGATTGACTCCTTTGTCTATGGAGTCTTGACCAGTTGATGCACCGTACGTGTTTCCTTCTGCTGATGTGACTGGTTCCTTTGACAGGTTTTGCATTCTGCGACAAGATTTTAATATCTTCATTGATACCTGGCCAATACACTGATTGACCAGCTCTTCATTTGCATTTTGTCAACCCCAGATGGCCTTCATGCACCTTGCTGAGTATCATGTTCCTTAACGAAGTCGGAATTACAATCTGGTCTTGTCTAAGCAGCAATCCGTTTACACTGCTCAGATCCACTCGAATGATCCTGTCGGAACAAGTTCCTTTGGGCCAACCATCTCACATGTAATGCAACACACGCTGGATTATGTCATCCTTGGCTGTTTCTTCCTTGATTAGTTTCATTAGAGACAGGTAGACTTTCTTCAATCAGAGTTATTTGAGCTTCGATTGCCTGGACAATGTCGGTCATCTCGGTATCTTCAGTTGCACGCAACAGTGCATCAGCTACAACAAGGTCATTACCCGGTGTGTAGACTAGCTCAAAGTCATACCTTTGAAGTTTCATTATCATACATTGGAGACTCGGAGACATGTCATTCAAGTTTTTCTTGATGGTGGATACGAGAGGACGTTAATCCGTTTCCACTGTTAAGGTGGGTAACCCATACACATACTATGGAACTTGTTCATTCCAGTAGGGAGAAACAAACATTCTTTTTCGATTTGTGCATCGCACTGTTCGATCAGTGTCATTGCTCTTGATGCATACACTATCGGTTGCCATTGCCCGTCAGATGTTTTCTGAAGTGCACAGCTCCTATGCCGTCCTTGCTAGCATCTGTAGATATCTTTGTTTCACTCTTGGGATTAAAGAAGGACAGAACTGGTGCTGTGGTGAGTGGTGTCTTTAGGTCAGATCACTCTTGTGTTCTTCAGACCATGTGAAAACAATATTTTTCCGTATTAGTTGTCTCAGAACGTGATGATAAATTCGGAATGAACTTTCCAAGTCTGAGAACCGCTTTTTTATCTTTAGGAGAAGACATTTTGTTTATTGCTGCAACCTTTTCAGTGTGTGGCTGCACACCTTGAGCTGAAGTCTGATCACCTAAAAACGTGAGTTTGGAGATACCAAACGACATTTGGGTCTATTTAATTTTAAACCAAACTTCTCTAATCGCTGTATGACTTGAAAAAGACGTGCGTTGTGTTCTTCATAACACGTCATGATATACTCTGATGCTTTCAATGTCTTCTATCATTTGTTCCATCGCTTGATGAAATAATTCTGATGCTGATATGATACCGAAAGGCATTCGATTAAAGCAGAACCTTCCACACAGAATCATAGACTTTACAGTGCAGAAGGAGGCCATTCGGCCCATCGAGTCTGCACTGGCCCCTGGGAAGAGCACCCCACTTAAGCCAACACCTCCACCCTCTCCCCGTAACGCAGTAACATTTCCTAACCTTTTTGGACACTAAGGGCGATTTAACATTGCCGATCCACCTAAACTGCACAGCTTTGGACTGTGGGAGGAAACCGGAGCACCCGGAGGAAACCCACGCAGACACGGGAGAACGTGCAGACTCCGCACAGTCAGTGACCCAAGCTGGGTCTCGAACCCGGGTCCCTCGCGCTGTGAAGCAACAGTGCTAACCACTGTGCTACCGTGCCGCCCCTGTCTGCATATACACAGTACAGCTTGATCAGGGCGTCTGCATGGGCTGGACGTGGTCTGCACCTATGCAGGACAGCATTTGACCAGGGTGCATGCATGGGCCAGGAGCGGACTGCGTATATGCAGTACAGCATTGACCAGTGTGTCTGCGTGGACTAGGCGCGGACTGCATATATGCAGTACAGCATTCACCAGGATTTCTGCATGGACCAGGAGCGGACTGCGTGTATGAAGTACAGCATATGGAGTGTTGAAAGTACATAGTATTCTGCTGGCGTCATCTAGCTTCAGTTGCCAAAACCCTCTAGTGGCATCTAGTTTTGTGAAAAATCTGGTGTGCCATCTCTCCTCATGATCTCTTCACGTTTGGGAATTGGGTAGTGTTCCCTTTTTATATTTTGGTTTAGATTCCTTCGGATCGATGCATATTCTTAGATCGCCATTTGTTTTCTTAACGCACACCATCGAACTGACCCAGTCAGTTGGTTCTATCGATTTTGTGATTATCCCCTGCTGCCGCATGCGGTTAAGTTCCAATTTCACGCGGTCCCTCAAGGGAGCAGGTACCCTTCTCAGTGGATGAATGACTAGCCTGGCATGCTCTCTCAGCTGTATTTTATATTTAAGTGGTAATGTATCCATGAAAACTTCCATTAAAAATATTAGGAAACTTGTTAATAATGGCATCAATTTGGTCTTTGCCAGTGGCTGCGATTTTGTCTGAGCTGTGAATTCATTTCACCAGCTTCAGTAACTCGCACGTCTGAACACCCAACAATGAAGGTCACATTGATCCTACAATTTCAAATTCAACAGGAATCTTCTTGTCCTTGATCTGAACTGTTAGATAGCAGGTCCCCATTGTGGTAATGTCATTGCCACTGTAGTCCCTTATTTTCTTTCTCTCGCTAAACCTTTCTATTTTACCTTAGTAAGTTCTCCAGGTACCATGTGATGTTCTCTGTTTTGTTGGTAAGGATGGCATTGATGTGTAATGTCCAACAAAGAATATCAAGCTATGTTGATTAACAAGGCTAGTTTATTGACATTACTTATAACTAAATTTGATCGTCTCACTAAGATGCAAAGGTTGCTAAATAAACTATGCTACAACTCTATCTGCAGATCTCCACAATACCCTCTATCCCGCCTAATCACTTTCTCCCAGAATCAAGGGTGTCACGTGATCTACATGGCTCCTCTTGATCGCCATCTGGTGGTTAGATGTATTTACATAAAATTGTTAATCCTTCATTCATCATACAATATCCATTGTTTAACACACAGCAGCAAGGTTGACGATGCATATCTCATTATTCACACTAATTGGTCCTGTTCGGTCACCTAATGGACGTGAGGGACATCGCCTGGCGAAGTGACCCGTTCTGCCAAACATATAACAGATCTTTCCAAGTGCGGGAAATTGTGGTGGCAAACGTTGATTGCCGCATTGCTGGCACAAAATGCTGGCACAATCCGGCGGGCCGTTCAAAATGGTCAACCATGTTTCTTTTATGACTGCGTCACAGTGCGCTTAAAATGGCCACCCGCACTGAGACCACATTTTGTTTTGATTGCATCACAGTGTTTATGGCGCTGGCATCAACATGTTGCAGGTTGAGCATACTAATCTGCTGTGCAGCTAGCTCACTTGCATGGCAGATCTTGATAGCATTTTCTAATTTCAGGTCCTCTTCCCTCAATAACCTCTCACATTCGATACGCTGAATACTGTCTGGTCACGTATCATCAAAGAGTATAGAGTACTAAAATTACATGACTGCACATTCAACAGCAAGTCGGTAACAAAAGAATCAACAGATTTGCCTGCTTTTTGGATACGCGTATGAACCACACAAACGTTCAAATGTTTCATTTTTCTTTGGGGAGCAATGCCCACCAAAGTACTGTACTACTGCATCGAAGCTTTTGCTTTCGTCTTCGCTGTCAATAGCAAAGGTATTGTATATTTCTAGTGCTTGAGGACCTGCCTCCGTGAGCAGCAATGCAGGCTGTGTTTGCAGGCCAAGGGCTGTAACATAAGACCATAAGTCTTCGGAGCAGAATTAGCCCACTCGGCCCATCGAGTCTGCTCCGCCATTCAATCATGGCAGATATTTTTCTCATCCCCATTCTCCGGTTTTTCCCCATAACTTAGTGGCAGCATGCTGGCACAATGGTTAGCATAGTTGCTTCATAGCTCCAGGGTCCCAGGTTCGATTCCCGGCTTGGGGCACTGTCTGTGCGGAGTCTGCTTGTTCTCCTTGTGTTTTCGTGGGTTTCCTCTGGGTGCTCCGGTTTCCTCCCACAGTCCAAAGATGTGCAAATTAGGTGGATTGGCCATGATAAATTGCCCTTTGTGTCACAAACAGGTTTGGTGGGGTTACTGGGTTAAGGGTGGAGGCGTGGGCTTAAGTGGGGCGCTCTTTCCAATGGCTGGTGCAGACCCAATGGGCCGCCTGGCCTTCTTCTGCACTGTAAATATTATGATAACCTATGAGAAGCTCCATATCCCCTAATTAATGAAGAACCTACCTATCTCTCTCTGAAAGACACTCAGTGATTTGATCTCCACAGCCTTCTGCGCCAAAGGGTTCCTCAAATTCACCCCCTCTTGCTGAAGAAATTCCTCCTCATCTGTGTTTTAAAGAATCGTCACTTTCCTCTGGTCCTAGTTTTTCCTACAAGTGGAAACACTCTCTCCATGTCCACTCTATCCAGGCCTTGCAATATCCTGTAAGTTTCAATGAGATCCCCCCCTCATCGTTCGAAACTCCGACGAGTACAGACCCAGAGTCCTCAATTGTTTTTCATGCGACAAGCTCTTCATTCCGTGGATCATTCTTGTGAACCTCCTGTAGACCCTTTCCAAGGCTATAACATCCTTCCTTAAATACAGCTCCAAAAACTGCTCACAATACTCCAAATGGGGTCTGACCAGAGCCTTTATACAGCCTCAGAAGTACATCCTTGGTCTTGTATTCTGCCCTCTCGACATGAATGCTAACATTGCATTTGCTTTCCCAACTGTCGGCTGAACCTGCACATTAACCTTAAGAGAATCATGAAAGGACAAAGTTCCTTCGTGCTTCTGGTTTCCTAAACATTTTCTCATTCATAAAATAGTCTATGTCTCCATTCCTCCTTCCAAAGTGCATAACCTCACACTTTTCCACATTGTATTCCATCTGCCACTTCTTTGCCCACTCTCCTAGCCTGTCCAAGGTCTTCTGCAGCCCGCCTTCAACTCCTTCTTCCTGATCATTAATGTAATTGTGAAAAGTTGTGGTCCCAGCACAGATCCCTGAGGCATACCACTGGGCACCAACTGCCATCCTGAAAAAGACCCCTTTATCCCCACTCCTTGCCTTCTGCCAGTCAGCCAATCCTGTATCCATGCCAGGACCTTACCCTTAACACCATAGGCTCTTAACGTATTCAACAGTCTCCTATGTGGCACCTGTCAAAGGTCTTCTGGAAATCAAAATAAAACACATCCACTGGCTCTTTTTTGTTTAAATTCCGTGTTACTTCCTCAAAGAACTCAACAGATTTGTCAGACATGACCTCCCCTTGATGAAGCCGTGCTGACTCAGTCCTATTTTATCATGCACTTACAAATACTCAGTGATCTCAACTTCAATAATGGACTCTAAAATCTTACCAATGACCAAAGTCAGGCTAATTTCCCATTACTGCCTCCCTCCCTTCTTAAACAACGGTGGTTAGCCACTTTGCAGTCCTTTAGGACCCTTCCTGCCTCCAGTGATTCCTGAAAGATCACCACCAATGCCTCACAATCTCCTCAGCTATCTCTTTTAGAACCCTGGGGTGTAGTCCATCCGGTCCAGGTTATTTATCCACCTTCAAACCTTTCAGTTTCCCCAGATGCTTCTCCTTAGTGATGGCCACTGACCGTCTGCCCCATGATTCTCCTGGAGCTCTGGCATCCCACTGGTGTTTTCCACTGTGAAGACTGATGCAAAGTAACTATTCAGTTCATCTGCCATTTCTTTGTTTCCTATTATTTCTTTTCCAGACACATTTTCCAGTCGTCCAATGTCTATGTTTGCCTTTCTCTTACTTTTTGTATATTGAAAAAAACTCATCCTATCTTCATTTATATTACGAGCTAGCTGGCACTCATATTTCATCTTCTCCCCTTCCCCCCTATTTGCTTTTTTAGTTGTTCTCTGCTCGCGTTTAAAGGCTTCCCAATCCTCTGGCTTCCCACTAATCCTCGCTGCTTTGTATGCTTGTTCTTTTGCTTTTATGCTGTCCTTGACTTCCCTCATCAGCCATGGATGCCTTATCCTCCCCTTAGCATGTTTCCTTCTCCTCAGGATGAATTTCTGTTGTGCCTCCCGAATAACCGCACAATACCCTTGCCATTGCTGTTCCATTGTCTTCCCTGCTGGGCTCCTTTTCCGATCAACTCTGGCCAGCTCCTCCCTCATGTCTTTGTAGTTACCCTTAGAATAAAGAACAAAGAAAAGTATAGCACAGGAACAGGCCCTTCGGCCGTCCAAGCCTCTGCCGACCATGCTGCCCATCTAAACTAAAAAGCGTATTTAACTCAAACACCGTTACATCTGATTCCAGCTTCTCCCTCCCAAATTGCACAGTAAATTCTATCATATTGTGGTCACTGCTCCCACCTGTGTTCCTTTACCTTAAGTTCCGTAATCGAGTCTGCCTCATTATACCAGTAGGCTCTGTCACAAGCTGCTCCGAAAAACCATCTCTTAGACATTCCACAAATTCATTTTCTTGGGATCCAGTACCAACCTGATTTTCTCAGTTCACCTGCATATTGAAGTCCCCCATGATTACTGTAATATTGATTTTTTTTACATGCTTTTTCTATCTCCTGATTTATTTTCTTCCCCACATCCTGACTACTGCTAGGGAGTTACTACATAAGTCCCATCAGGGTCTTTTTATCTTTGCGATTCCTCAACTCAACCCCCAGAGATTCTATGCCTTCTGATGCTATATCGTTCCTTGCGATCAATTTAACTTCATTCCTTACTAACGATGCAACCCCGCCCCATTTGCCTGTCTGCCTGTCCTTTCAATAGGACACATATCCTTGGATATTTAGATCCCAGCCCTGATTTCCTTGCAGCCACGTTTCTGTGATGCCCACAACATCGTACCAGCCAATTTCAATGTGCGCAACAAACTAATTTACATTGTTCCATATAGTGCGTGCATTTATGTTCAACACCCTCAGTCCTGCATTGACCACCTCCCTTCTCACACTGGTCATTATTTTTGCTCTGCCTGAGGATGATATTACATAGAACTTAGAACATACAGTTCAGAAGGAGGCCGTTCGGCCCACCGAGTCTGCACCGACCCACTTAAGCCCTTACTTCCACCCTATCCCCGTAACCCAATAACCCCTCTTAACCTTTTTGGTCGGTAAGGGCAATTTATCATTGCCAACCCTCCTAACCTGCACGTCTTTGGACTGTGGGAGGAAACTGTAACACCTGGAGGAAACCCATGCAGAGACGGGGGAACGTGCAGACTCCGCACAGACAGTTACCCAGTGGAGAATCGAGTCTGGGACCCTGGCGCGGTGAAGCCACAATGCTATCCAGTTATGCTACCGTGCTGCCCTATGTGTTCTCTTATTTTGGTTCTCTATTTCCCCTTCAGTTATTACACCTTCTAAGCTAACGCCCTGGTTCTCACCCCCCTGCCATACTTATTTAAAACCTCGCGAGTGACTGTCGCAAACCTCCCAGCCAGTATATTGGTGTCCCTCCAGTTTAGATGTAACCCGTCCTTCTTGTACAGGTCCCACCTGCCCCGGAAGATATCCCAAGCTGGTGGGGTGCCTTAAAACCTTCCATCTCTAACTACACAGACTTTTGTTGCGTTGGGTTGCAGATGGCCGTAGTTCCCCACGTCGGTGGAACAAAGAATAAAGAACAATACAGCACTGGAACAGGGCGTTCGGCCCTCACGCCTGTACCAGTCATGATACCACCCTTGGCCAAAACATTCAGCACTTCCTAGTGCCATATCCCTCTATACCCATCCTCCATGTATTTGTTGAGATGCCTTTCGAATGCCTTTAATGTATCTGCTTCCACAACCTCCCCTGGCAACGCATTCCAGGCACTCAGCAACATCTGTGTAAAAAAACCTACCTCGCACATGTAAAGAATCTTCTCTTTTCGTTCTTCAGCCTATTTCGCTCTGTCTTCTCCGCTGCTATTTGTAATTGTTCTACACGCCTGGTATCATGTTGCTTTCTGTGATATAACTGTTATAATGATGGACACAGAACATTTAGTTGTTTAACTATAAAGATGATTAATTAACAAACACGTGGAAAGATAACTAATGAACCATAATACAGACGATTGCGACCAATGGAATTCAATGAATTCTTCTGGAGCTACTCTAAGTGTGACTATCTTCTTGTATGGCTTACTACTAACTTGTGGGTGTCTCGAGTCATGTGATAGATCTCTAATGCCACCTGCTGGTCGGAGGTCGTTCTGATAACTATGTGTATTGATAGACAATTATGTACATTGATGTCGACATAGATGTCACCATACTCCTCCTCTCACTCGCTCTGCCCCCTCCTCTCTCTTTCTGCCCCTATTCCTCTCTCTCTGCCCCTTATCTTCCCCCTCTTGCTCCCCCTCCTCATCCTTTCCATCTCTGACCCTCCTACTTCTCCTCTCTCGATGCCCCTTCTCTTCCACTCTCTGCCCCTACTCCTCTCATTAACTTTGACCCTCCTCCTCTCCCACAATCTGCCGCTGCTCCTTTTATCTCTGGCCTTCCTCCTCCTCTGACTCACGCTGCTGCTGCTCCTCTGTCTCTTTGCCCCCCTCCGCTCTCTCTCTCCCTCCTCGCTCCCTGTGTCCCTCCTTCTCTCTCTCTCTCTCTCTCCCCATTCAAATCCTGCCATGGCAGATAGTGAAATTTGAATTCAATAAAAATAAAAATCTGGAATTAAAAGTCGAATGATGACCATTGTCAATTGTTGTAAAAGCCCATCTCGTTCACTAATGTCCATCAGGGAAGGAAATTTCTACCTGCTCCTCTCTCTCTGCCCCTCCTCTCTCCAACTGCCCCCTCCTTTCTCTATAATTCCCCCCTATTCTCTCTGCCATCATCCGCTCCCTCTGCCCTTCCTCGCTATGTCTCTCTCATCCTCTCTGTCCCACCTTCTCTATATCCCCTTTCTTTCTATCTTAATGCTACTCCTCCTCTCTATTGCTCACTCTGCCCCAAACCCTCCCTCTGCCCCTCCTGTCTCTCCCTCTTTCCCGCTGTCACTCTCCGCTCTATCTGCCCCGCCTATCATAGACACATCTATTTCTCAAATTTTTATTGTGGTCAGTATGTTCGTTTGACTTTTTCTTCAGTCTTGTAGCATTTTAATTTTTCTCTACAGTCGTGAAGTTTTAGGTTTCTCCATTCGCTACCTCCATTTTGTACACTCAGTCTTGGATACGATTTGTAATGTCTTAATGAAGTCCTGAAAGTCGAAAGTAGGTTGACCATATGTATTTATTAACTACAAGAACCCTATACATAGATAAAGTAAACCTGTCTCCATGTGGCATGTTGGCACAGCAGTTAGCACTGCTACCTCACAGCTCCAGGGACCCGGGCTCAATTCTGGCCTTGTGTGACTGTCTGTATAGAGTTTGCACCTTCTCCGCATGTTTGCTTGGGTTCTTCCAGGTGCTCCGGTTTCCTTCCACAATCCAAAGATGTGCACATAGGTGGGGTTATGGGGATAGGGTGAAGAAGGTGCTTGGGTGGGATTCTCTTTCGGAAGGTCAGTGCAGACTCGGTGGGTCTTTCTGCTCAGTAGGGATTCTGTGGTTGCTTGTACACATGACCCTGACCAACACTGGACTGACTCCTTGGCGTGGGTGATGTGTTCTCTTACATTACTTTTTGGGTGGAACTCTACCCAATCACCCTTTGTGTGCCAGAATCTTATGCTCTGATTTTTGCGCCATGTTGTGACGCCTATTTTCCCATTTCTCCAGGTCCTGGGAAGGCATGTGCGTGACTTTGTGAATGGTTTGGACAATCTACACGAGTATTTGCGTTTCAGCTACCCCAAGGTTCAGCCTCCAACCTTCTTCTGTCAAGAGGAATCAGCGACAGGAGTCACCCTTCACTATAGGTACTGTATACACGTGACGAACCTTCTAATAATAATCTTTATTAGTGTCACAAGTAGGCTTACATTAACACTGCAATGAAGATATCTTGAGAATCCCCTAGTCGCCACGCTCAGCCACCTGTACAGATACACTTTGGGAGAATTCAGAATGTCCAATTCACCTAATAAACACGTCTTTCGGGACTTGTAGGAGGAAACCGGAAGACCGGTGGAAACCCACGCAGACACAGAAAGAACGTTTAGGCTCCGCACAGACAGTGATCCAAGCCGGGAATCGAACCTGGATCCCAAGCGTTGTGAAGCGACAGTGCTAATCACTGTGCTACTGTGCCGCCTATGTGTATAGAGGGAGGTGATGGGCCAGTGAGGTATTGGATAACTGAGCAAAGGCAGTCCACATCAGAGTCAGAGTGTCACCACCCTCTCCACTGTTTTACGAGGTCTGGGTTCAAGTGCTACTGCAGGAATTGGGCACCAAAATCAAGGATGATGCTCCAGTGACTTGTTGAGGGAGTGTTCCACAGTAAGGGTAAGGCCTCGCTCTATTTGCTCAGGTCAATCTGAAAGATCCCATGACACTACCTTGAACATAGCACTGTTGCCTTACAGCGCCAGCGCCCCAGGTCCAATTCTGGCCTTGGATCAGTAGAGTTCGCACATTCTCCCCATATCTGTGTGCGTTTCCTCTGGGTGCTCCAGTTTCCTCCCAGAGGTCAGAGATGTGCAGCCTAGGTGGATTGGCCACGCTAAATTGCCCCTTAGTGTTCAGGAATATGCAAGTTAGGTTAAGGTGTACGGGGATAGGGGCAGTGGATGGGGGAGTGGGCCTAGGTATAAAACAAAGAAGAACAAAGAAAAATTACAGCACAGGAACAGGCCCTTCGGCCCTCCAAGCCTGCGCTGATCTAGATCCTCTATCTAAAACTGTCTCCTATTTTCTAAGGATCTTTAACCCTCTGCTGCCTGCCCATTCATGTATCTGTCTAGATGCATCTTAAATGACGCTAACGTGCCTGCCTCTACCATCTCCGCCGGCAATGCGTTCCAGGCACCCACCACCCTCTGCGTAAAGAACTTTCCACGCATATCTCCCTTTAACTTTCCACTTCTCACCTTGAACTCGTGACCCCTAGTAATTGAGTCCCCCGCTCTGGGGAAAAAGCTTCTTGCTATCCACCCTGTCTATATCTCTTATGATTTTGTAGACCTCAATGAGGTTCCCCCTCAAGCTCCGTCTTTCTGATGAAAATAATCCTAATCTACTAAACCTCTCTTCATAGCTAGCGCCCTCCATACCAGGCAACATCCTGGTGAACCTCCTCTGCACCTTCTCAAAAGCATCCACATCCCTTTGGTAATGTGGCGACCAGAACTGCACGTAGTATTCCAAATGTGGCCGAACCGAAGTCCTATACTACTGTCACATGACCTCCAACTCTTATACTCAATATCCCTTCCGATGAAGGAAAGCATGCAGTATGCCTTCTTAACCACTCTATCGACCTGCGCAGCCACCTTCAGGGTAAAATGGACCTGAACACCCAGATCTTTCTGTACATCAATTTTCCCCATTCACCGTATAGTTCTCCAAACTATCTATATTCTGCTGTATTCTCTGACAGTCCCCTTCACTATCTGCCACTCTTAGTGTCATCTGCAAACTTGCTAATCAGACCACCTATATACCTCCCTCCAGATCATTTATGTATATCACAAACAACAATGGTCCGAGCACGGATCCCTGTGGAACACCACTGGTCACAGTTATACATCTTGAGAAACTCCCTTCCACTACTACTCTCTGTCTCCTGTTGCCCAGCCAGTTCTTTATCCATCTAGCTAGTACACCCTGGACCCCATGAGACTTCACTTTCTCCATCAGCCTCCCATGGGGAACCTTATCAAATGCCTTACTGAAGTTCATGTATATGACATCAAGAGGCCTTCTCTCATCAATTAACTTTGTCACTTCCTGAAATAATTCTATTAAGTTGGTAAGGCATGACCATCCATGCACAAAACCATGTTGCCTATCACTGATAAGCCCATTTTCTTCCAAATGGGAACAGATCCTATCCCTCAGTATCTTCTCCAGCAGCCTCCCTACCACTGACGTCAGGCTCACCAGTCTATAATTACCTGGATTATCCCTGCTACCCTTCTTAAACAAGGGGACAACATTTGCAAATCTCCAGTCCTCCGGTACCTCACCCGTGTTCAAGGATGCTGCAAAGATATCTGTTAAGGCCCCAACGATTTCCTCTCTCACTTCCCTCAGTAACCTGGGATAGATCTCATCCGGACCTGGGGACTTGTCCACCTGAATGCCTTTTAGAATACCCAATACAGCCTCCCTCCTTATGCCGACTTGACCTAGAGGAATGAGGGAGTATAGTGCTCTTTCAGAGGGTCAGTGCAGACTTCATGGGCCGAATGGCCTCATACTGCATTGTATCCTATGGATTCTATGATTTTATAAGAACAGGGTAGTTCTCCTAAGGGTCCGAACCAATTTTTATCCCTCAATCAACATCACAATAAACAGATTATCTGGGCATTGCCATATTGCTGTTTTTGGGATCTTGTTGTGCACAAATTGGTTGCAATGTTTCCTTAATTACAACAGGAACTACACTTTCAAAACTACTTCAATGACTGTAAAATGCTTTTGGATAATGCTGCAGCAGTATAATTATTTGCTGTGACAGGAGCAAGCGGAAAGGTTATCTTCACTATGCCATGGGTCAGCTCCGACAGATGGGGAAGCAATTCTACGACACCGATATTCATGTGGAGGTGCTGTCTGAACAGTTAGTGGGTGACTATTCACATGTCACCATGAGGTAAGAGACCAGTGGGGGAACGACTGCAAGGGCAGCTGTCAATCTGAAACACACACCCAAGCTTCAGAGTAGAAAAGGTACAGCTAGATTAATCGCAAATGATCTCTAGCGGTGAGTGTGCATGACAATCACAACAGCACCCGATGCTGAGAATACGTAACAATCACAATAGCACACATACAGTGCTGAGTGTACACTACAATCATAACAATACACAGTGCTCAGTGTGCATTAAAATCACAACAGCACAGAGTGCTGAGTGTACACCACAATCACAACAACATACAGTGCTGAGTGTACACTACAATCACGACTACACACAGTGCTGAGTGTTGTCATGTGAGAGTACCTTTAAGAAATGGGTGTTTATAAAATAGCTGTAGGGGTTGTACCGTAAAGAAATGGGGGTTTATCAGTTATGTCAGAGAATGGGTGGAGCTGGGCTGTCTGTCTGCTTTTACTTTCGCTTTGGCCTGTTTGCTACAGGGTGTGTTTTAGTTTCGTTTTTGATTTGGAGAAGCTGCAGCCACAGCAAGATGTGTCTGAATCTCTGCAGCTAAATAATATTCATTTGGTGATTTCTAAGTGTTAATTGCTCTCAGTAGAGAATTTAAACCTGCTGTCCTTCTGCAAAAAGTGCTTTTGTCTTATGGATGTCTTATAGAGTACTGTATTCTTTGGGGTGGGGGTCTGTGTATTTGAATTGATGGTAGCTAAGCTGTTTACTGTGGATTTATAAAGTGTTAACTGGTTTTCATGAATAAACATTGTTTTAATTTAAAATTAATTTAACGTCCTGTTGCACCACACCTGTAAAGTAGGCCCATGTGCTCCCTATAGCCACCATCTATTTAAAGTTGTGGGTCAGGTGAACTCCATGATACACTTTGGGGTTCTCTAAACCCTGGCCCATAACAGTGTGCACTACAATCACATCAACACAGTGCTGAGTGTGCACTACAATCACAACAACATACAATGCTGCGTGTACACTACAATCACATAACTCAGTGCTTAGTCTGCACTACAATCACAACAACATACAGTGCTGAGTGTGCACTACAATCACAACAACACAGTGCTTAGTGTGCACTACAATCACAACAACATACAATGCTGCGTGTACACTACAATCACAACAACATACAATGCTGCGTGTACACTACAATCACATAACACAGTGCTTAGTCTGCACTACAATTACATCAACACAGTGCTGAGTATACACTACAGTCACACCAAAACACAGTGCTGAGTGTACGCTACAGTCACAACAACACACACTGCTTAGTGTGCACTACAATCGTAACAGCACAGAGTGCTGATTTTACACTACAATCACAACAACGCAGTGCTGAGTGCACACTACACTCACAACAATAGCACACAGTGCTGAGTTTTGTCATGTGAGAGTATCTTTAAGAAATGGGTGTTTACAAAATAGCTGTAGGGGTTGTACCATTAAGAAATGGGTGTTTATCATTTATGTCAGAGAATGGGTGGAGCTAGGCTGTCTGTCTGCTTTTACTTTCGCTTTGGGCTGTCAGCTGCAGGGTGTGTTTTAGAACGTTTTTGATTTGGAGAAGCTGCAGTCACAGCAAGATGTGTATGAATCTCTGCAAGCTAAAAAATGTTCATTTGGTGATTTCTAAGTGTTAATTGCTCTCAGTGGAGAATTTAAACCTGCTGTCCTTCTGTAAAAAGTGCTTTTGTCTGATGGATATATGATAGAGTACTGTATTCTTTGGTGTGTGTGTGTGTGTGGGGGGGGTGTATTTGAATTGATAGTAGCTAAGATGTTTACGGTGTATTTATAAAGTGTTAACTGGTTTTCATAAATAAACATTGTTTTAATTTAAAATTACTTTCACGCCCTGTTGCACCACACCTATAAAGTAGGTGCTCCCCATAACCAACATCTATTAAAAGTTGTGGGTCAGGTCAACTCCATGATACACTTTGGGGTTCTCTAAACCCTGGCCCATAACAGTGTACACTACAATCACAACAACACAGTGGGGGCCGGTTTTGCACAGGGCTAAATCGCTGGCTTTGAAAGCAGACCAAGGCAGTCCAGCAGCACAGTTCAATTCCTGTACCATCCATCCCGAACAGGCGCCGGAATGTGGCGACTCGGGGCTTTTCACAGGAACTTCATTTGAAGCCTACTTGTGACAATAAGCGATTTTCATTTCATTTTTCATTAGTGTGTACTACAGTCACAACAGCACAAAGTGTTGAGTGTACACGACAATCACAACAACATACAGTGTTGAGTGTACACTACAATCACAACACACAGTGCTTAGTGTGCACGACAATCACAACAACACAGTGATGAGTGTACACCACAATCACAACAATATACAGTGCTGAGTGTACACTGCAGTCACAGCACACAGTGCTTAGTGTGCACTACAATCACAACACACAGTGCTTAGTGTGCACTACAATCACAACAACACAGTGATGAGTGTACACCACAATCACAACAATATACAGTGCTGAGTGTACACTGCAGTCACAGCACACAGTGCTTAGTGTGCACTACAATCACAACACACAGTGCTTAGTGTGCACTACAATCACAACAACACAGTGATGAGTGTACACCACAATCACAACAACATACAGTGCTGAGTGTACACTGCAGTCACAGCACACAGTGCTTAGTGTGCACTACAATCACAACAACACAGTGCTTAGTGTGCACTACAATCACAACAACACAGTGATGAGTGTACACTACAATCACAACAACACAGTGCTTAGTGTACACTGCAGTCACAGCACACAGTGCTTAGTGTACACTACAATCACAACACACAGTGCTTAGTGTGCACGACAATCACAACAATATACAGTGCTGAGTGTACACCACAATCACAACAATATACAGTGCTGAGTGTACACTGCAGTCACAGCACACAGTGCTGAGTGTGCACGACAATCACAACAACACAGCGCTTAGTGTGCACTACAATCACAACAACACAGTGCTGAGTGTACACCACAATCACAACAACATACAGTGCTGAGTGTACACTGCAGTCACAGCACACAGTGCTTAGTGTGCACTACAATCACAACAACACAGTGCAGAGTGTGCACCACAATCAAAACAACACACAATGCTTAGTGTGCACTACAATCACAGTGCTGAGTATACACTACAATCACAATACACATTGCTGAGTGTACGCTACAGTCACAACAACACACAGTGCTTTGTGTGCACTACAATGACAACAGCACAGAATGCTGATTGTACACTACAATCACAACAACGGAGTGCTGAGTGTACACTACACTCACAACAATAGCACAGTGATGAGTGTACCCCAAAATCACAACAGCACCCGTGCTGAACGTACATGTGAGTTGGGAGACAGACTGAGTGAGGTAGCCAGAGTGGGATTGAAACTTGGTAATTTGGAGCAGTGTGGTAATTCGGTGAAGAGTGGGAGGAGGTGCTTTTTTCCCTTTTGTTTTTGTTTCTTTCTTCTTGGTTTTTATCTAGTAATTTGCAGTGAGAGATCCAGAGAGCATCCTGGGATGGTGAATGATATAAAGACCTACCTCGGGTAACAATAATAATCTTCATTATTGTCACAAGTAGACTAATGTTAACACTGCAATAAAATTACTGTGAAACGCCCCTAGTCGCCTCATTCCTGCGACTGTTCGGGTACACAGAAGGAGAAATCCGAATGCCTTTCGGGACTTGTATGAGGAAACCGGAGTACCCGGAGGAAACCTACGCGATGAATGAAGGCAAGAGTTTTATAAATGTTCTTAAATAAATTAATTGGTGAAATAAATGTTGGTTAGTGAGATTAACTGCTGCACTTGTGAGAGGTGCGAGATCCGTGACATTTCCAGTGTCTCGGACGACTACGCCTGCAGGAAATGCTCCCAATTCTAGCTCCTCACAGACCGGCTGGAACAGCAGTTGGATGCACTAAGGAACTTGAAGATAGTGGAAAGCATAGACAGGGGTTTTAGTGATGTGGTGACACCCAAGGTGCAAGCAGATAGATGGGTGACCGCTAGAAGGAGCAGGCAGTCAGTGCAGGAATCCCTTGTGGTCGTCCCCGTCTCTAACACCATTTTGGATACTTGTGGGGGAGATGGCCTATCAGGGGAGCAGCCAGAGCAGTTGCACCACGGAGGGACAAAGCGCATTAGAACAATAGTTATAGGGGATTCTATAGTTAGGGGTACAGATTGGCACTATTGTGGACATTATAGACTTCAGGATGGTTTGTTACCTCCCTGATGCCAGGGTCCAGGATGTCTCTGACTGGGCAGAAAGCATTCTGAAGGGAGAGGGAGAACATTCAAAGGTCGTGGTACATATTGGTACTAGTGACATCGGCAGGAAGAGTGACGAGGTCCTGCAGCAGCAGTTTTGGGAGTTTAAAAAAAATATATATATATTATTTAAGTTTTCTTGGCCAAACATAACAACACGTAGTGTTTCTTTTACAATAACCTCCCTGAGAGTCCATCCGATTCCCCTCCCCACCCCCCCCACCCACCCCCTGGGTTGCTGCTGTTAACTACTTCTTTTCCATTCCCTCTATCTTTCTGTGAGGTAGTCGACGAACGGTTGCCACCGCCTGGTGAACCCCTGAGCCGAACCCCTTAACACGAACTTAATCCGTTCTAACTTTATGAACCCTGCCATATCATTTATCCAGGTCTCCACCCCCGGGGGTTTGGCTTCCTTCCACATTAACAATATCCTGCGCCGGGCTACAAGGGACGCAAAGGCCAACACGTCAGCCTCTCTCGCCTCCTGCACTCCCGGCTCTTCTGCAACCCCAAATATAGCCAACCCCCAGCTTGGTTCGACCCGGACCCCCACCACCTTCGAAAGCACCTTTGCCACCCCCACCCAGAACCCCTGTAGTGCCGGGCATGACCAGAACATGTGGGTGTGATTCGCTGGCCCTCTCGAGCATCTCGCACACCTATCCTCTACCCCAAAAAATTTACTAAGCTGTGCTCCAGTCATATGCGCCCTGTGTAGCACCTTAAATTGTATCAGGCTTAGCCTGGCACATGAGGACGATGAGTTTACCCTACGTAGGGCATCAGCCCACAGCCCCTCCTCAATCTCCTCCCCCAGTTCTTCTTCCCATTTCCCTTTCAGCTCATCTACCATGATCTCCCCCTCGTCCCTCATCTCCCTGTATCTGTCCGCCACCTTACCGTCCCCCACCCATGTCTCTGAGATCACTCTATCCTGCGCTTCCTGCGTCGGGAGCTGCGGGAATTCCCTCACCTGTTGCCTCACAAAAGCCCTCAATTGCATATACCGAAATGCATTCCCTTGGGGCAATCCATATTTCTCCGTCAGCGCTCCCAGACTCGCAAACGTCCCATCTACAAATAGATCTCTTAATTGTACTACCCCGGCTCTTTGCCATGCTCCAAATCCCCCATCCATTCTCCCCGGAACAAACCTATGATTGTTTCTTATCGGGGACCGCACCGAAGCTCCCGTCCCTCCCCTATGCCGTCTCCACTGCCCCCCAATTTTCAATGTAGCCACCACCACCGGGCTTGTGGTGTATTTCTTTGGTGAGAACGGCAACGGCGCCGTCACCATTGCTTGCAGGCTCGTCCCCCTGCAGGACGCCCTCTCCAATCTCTTCCACGCCGCTCCCTCCCCTTCTCCCATCCACTTACACACCATTGAAATATTGGCGGCCCAGTAGTACTCACTTCGGCTCGGTAGTGCCAGCCCCCCCCCTGTCCCTACTACGCTGCAAGAATCCCCGCCTCACTCTCGGGGTCTTCCCAGCCCACACAAAACTCATAATGCTCTTCTCAATTCTTTTGAAAAAAGCCTTCGTGATCACCACCGGGAGGCACTGGAACACAAAAAGGAATCTCGGGAGGACCACCATTTTAACCGCCTGCACCCTACCTGCCAATGACAGGGACACCATGTCCCATCTCTTGAAATCCTCCTCCATCTGTTCCACCAACCGTGTTAAATTAAGCCTATGTAATGTACCCCAATTCTTGGCTATCTGGATCCCCAAGTACCGGAAGTCCCTTGTTACCTTCCTTAACGGTAAATCCTCTATCTCTCTGCTCTGCTCCCCCGGATGCACCACAAATAACTCACTTTTCCCCATGTTCAGTTTATACCCTGAAAAATCCCCAAACTTCCCAAGTATCCGCATTATCTCTGGCATCCCCTCCGCCTGGTCCGCCACATATAGCAACAAATCATCCGCATACAGAGATACCCGGTGTTCTTCTCCCCCCCCCCCCCCCCCCCAAGTACTCCCCTCCACTTCCTGGAACCCCTCAGTGCCATGGCCAGGGGTTCAATCGCCAGTGCAAACAATAACGGGGACAGAGGACATCCCTGCCTCGTCCCTCTATGGAGCCGAAAATAGTCAGACCCCCGTCCATTCGTGACCACGCTCGCCATCGGGGCCCTATACAGCAACTGTACCCACCTGATATACCCGTCCCCAAAGCCAAATCTCCTCAACACCTCCCACAAATAATCCCACTCCACTCTATCAAATGCTTTCTCGGCATCCATCGCCACCGCTATCTCCGCTTCCCCCTCTGGTGGGGGCATCATCATTACCCCTAGCAGCCTCCGTATATTTGTATTTAGCTGTCTCCCCTTCACAAACCCAGTTTGGTCCTCATGGACCATCCCCGGGACACAATCCTCGATCCTCATTGCTATTACCTTGGCCAGAATCTTAGCATCCACATTCAGGAGGGAAATGGGCCTGTATGACCCGCATTGCAGCGGGTCTTTTTCCTTCTTTAGGAGGAGCGATATCGTTGCCTCTGACATAGTCGGGGGCAGCTGCCCCCTTTCCCTCGCCTCATTAAAGGTTCTCATCAGTAGCGGGGCCAGCAAGTCCAAATATTTCTTATAGAATTCAACTGGGAATCCGTCTGGTCCCGGGGCCTTCCCTGCCTGCATGCTTCCAATCCCTTTCACTACTTCCTCCGTCTCAATCTGTGCTCCCAGCCCCACTCTCTCCTGTTCCTCCACCTTAGGAAATTCCAGCTGATCCAGAAAGCACAACATTCTCTCCTTCCCGTCCGGGGGCTGCGCTTCATATAATCTTTCATAAAATGCCTTGAACACTCCATTCACTCTCTCCGCTCCCCGCTCCATCTCTCCCTCCTCATCTCTCACCCCACCTATCTCCCTCGCTGCTCCTCTTTTCCTCAGTTGGTGGGCCAACAACCGACTCGCCTTCTCCCCATATTCATACTGTACACCCTGTGCCTTCCTCCATTGTGCCTCTGCCTTACCCGTAGTCAACAAGTCAAATTCTACATGTAGCCTTTGCCTTTCCCTGTATAGTCCCTCCTCCGGTGCCTCCGCGTATTGTCTGTCCACCCTCAGAAGTTCTTTCAACAACCGCTCCCTTTCCCTACCCTCCTGCTTTCCTTTATGTGCCCTAATAGATATCAGCTCCCCTCTAACCACTGCCTTCAGTGCCTCCCAGACCACTCCCACATGTACCTCCCCATTATCATTAATTTCCAAGTACCTTTCAATACACCCCCTCACCCTTAAACACACCCCCTCATCTGCCAATAATCCCATGTCCATTCTCCAGGGTGGAAGCTGTTGTTTTTCTTCCCCTATCTCCAGGTCCATCCAGTATGGAGCATGATCCGAGATGGCTATAGCCGTGTACTCCGTCCCCGTCACCTTTGGGATCAGTGCCCTTCCCAAAACAAAAAAATCTATTCGTGAAAATACTTTATGTACATAGGAGAAAAACGAAAACTCCTTACTCCTAGGTCTACTAAATCTCCAGGGATCTACTCCTCCCATCTGCACCATTAAATCCTTAAGCACCCTAGCTGCAGCCGGCCTCCTTCCAGTCCTGGACCTCGATCTGTCCAGCCCTGGGTCCAGCACCGTATTAAAGTCTCCACCCATTACCAACTTCCCCACTTCTAGGTCCGGGATTCATCCTAACATACGCCTCATAAAATTGGCATCATCCCAGTTCGGGGCATACACGTTCACTAATACCACCGCCTCCCCTTGCAGTTTGCCACTCACCATCACGTATCTGCCCCCACTATCCGCCACTATAGTCTTTGCCTCAAACATTACCCGCTTCCCCACTAGTATGGCCACCCCCCTATTTTTTGCATCTAGCCCCGAATGAAACACCTGCCCCACCCATCCTTTGCGAAGTCTAACCTGGTCTGTCAGCTTCAGATGCGTCTCCTGAAGCATAACCACATCTGCCTTAAGTTTCTTTAGGTGTGCGAGTACCCGTGCCCTCTTAATCGGCCCGTTCAGCCCTCTCACATTCCACGTGATCAACCGGATTGGGGGTACCCCACCCCTTGACGACGAGCCATTTCCTTTTTCAATCCAGCTCCTCACCCGGTTCCCACGTAGCTGTATCCCCCCCAGGCGGTGCCCCCCCGCCCCGACCCCCCCTCCCATACCAGCTCCCCCTTCTCCCCAGCAGCAGCAACCCAGTTAACCCCCCCCCCCCCCCACTAGATCCCAAGCTAGCGTAATTGCACCCCCCATGTTGCTCCCAGAAGTCAGCAAACTCTGGCCGACCTCGGCTTCCCCCCGTGACCTCGGCTCACACTGTGCGAGGCCCCCTCCTTCCTGCTTCCCTGTTCCCGCCATGATTACCATCGCGCGGGAACAAAGCCCGTGCTTCCCCTTTTGGCCCCGCCCCCAATGGCCGGCGCCCACAGCTCCTCATCCTCCCTCACCCCCTCCCCCACGACATGGGGAAGAGAGAGAAGTTACAAGGTCGCAGGTTTAACAATCTGGGAAGTCCTCTCTTCCCCCTTTTCCCCCCTTCATCCCACAAATTCACCCCCCCACTTTTGTCCCAAACGTTCTTTTTCTGGCCCGCTCACTCCAGCTTCTCCTCGACAATAAATGTCCACGCCTCGTCTGCCGTTTCGAAATAGTGGTGTTTCCCTAGATGTGTGACCCACAGCCTTGCTGGTTGCAACATTCCGAATTTGACCTTCCTTTTATGCAACACCGCCATGGCCCGATTAAAGCTTGCCCTCCTTCTCGCCACCTCCGCACTCCAATCTTGATACACGCGGATCACCGCATTCTCCCACCTACTGTTCCGAGTTTTCTTGGCCCATCTGAGGACCATCTCTCTGTCCTTGTATCGGAGAAATCTCACAACTATTGCTCGAGGAATTTCTCCAGCCCTCGGTCTTTGCGCCATAACCCAATAGGCTCCCTCCACCTCCAGCGGACCCGTCGGGGCCTCCGATCCCATTAACGAATGCAGCATCGTGCTCATATATGCCCCGACGTCCGCCCCTTCTGCACCTTCGGGAAGACCAAGAATCCTTAAGTTCTTCCTCCTCGCATTGTTCTCCAGCACCTCCAGCCTTTCCACACATCTTTTGTGTTGTGCCTCGTGGATCTCTGTTTTCACCACCAGGCCCTGTATGTCGTCCTCATTCTCAGCAGCCTTTGCCTTCACGACCCGAAGCTCCTGTTCCTGGGTCTTTTGCTCCTCCTTTAGCCCCTCAATCGCTTGTAATATAGGGGCCAACAGCTCCTTCTTCATCTCCTTTTTGAGTTCATCTACGCAACGCCGCAGGAACTCTTGTTGGTCAGGGCCCCATATTAAACTGCCTCCTTCCGACGCCATCTTGCTTTGTGCCTGCCTTCCTGGCCGCTGCTCTTGAGGATCCACCGCAATCCAGCTACTTTCCTCTCTTTTTTCCATCCGTGTCCAGGGGGGATTCCCTTCTGGATTACCGCACAGTGTTATTCGCCGTTAAAATTGCCGATGGGGCTCCTATTAAGAGCCCAAAAGTCCGTTCCACCGGGAGCTGCCGAAACGTGCGACTTAGCTGGTCATCGCCGCACCCGGAAGTCTGCAGTTTTGGGAGTTAAGTAGAATGTTAAAAAGCAGGACACCTCGGGTCTGATCTCAGGATTACTCCCTGTGCCACGTGCTAGTGATAGGAAGGCTAGAAATAGTACAGCTCTACACGTGACTACACAGCTGGTTTAGGCAAGAGGGGTTCAGACCTCTAGACCATTGGGATCTCTTCCGGGGCAGGTGTGGCCTGTGCAAGAAAGTCGCTTTGCATCTAAACTGAAGGGGCATAAATATCCTGGCTGGGTGCTTTGCTAGTGTCACATGGGTGGATTTAAACTAGTTTGGCTGGGGGGTGGGAACCAAAGATGATTTAACTGAAGGGGAACTGGAGAGTAGGGCCAGTAAGACTCAGAGGAAGAGCAGGCAGGGTGTGGAACTGAAGAATGTAGATTGGGGGAAGACATTTGAGGGCAAATCAACATCTGGCATGTGGGAGGCTTTCAAGTGTAAGCTGATAGGAATTCAGACCCAGCACGTTCCTGTAAGGATGAAGGATAAGGATGGCAAGTTTCGGGAACCTTGGATAACGAGTGATATTGTGAGCCTAGTCAAAAAGTAAAAGGAAACATTTGTCAAGGCTAAGAGGCTGGGAACACACAAAGAAGGTGTGGAATACAAGGAAAGTAGAAATATCTCAAGCAAGGAGTTAGGAGGGCTAAAAGGGATTGCAACGAGTCATTGGCTAGCAAGATTAAGGAAAACCCCACGGCTTTTTATACGTATATAAAGAGCAAGAGGGTAGCCAGGGTGAGGGTTGGCCAACTCAAGGGCAGGGGAGGGAATCTATGCGTGGATCTGGAGGAAATGGGCGAGGTATTAAATGAGTACTTTGCACAGTATTCACCAAAGAGAAGGACTTGGTGGATCATGAGTCCAGGGCAGGGTGTATAGATAGTTTGGATCATGTTGAGGTCAAAAAGGATGTATTTGGGTTCTTGAAAAACATTAAGGTAGACAGGTCCCCAGGGCCTGATGGGATATACCCCAGAATACTGAGAGCGGCAAGGGAGGAAATTGCTGGGGCCTTGAGAGAAATCTTTGTATCCCCACTGGCTGCAGGGGCGTTTCCAAGGGATTAGAGAATAGCCAATGTTGTTCCTTTGTTTAAGAAGGGTAGCAAGGATAATCCAGGTATTTACAGGCCGGTGAGCCTTACGTCAGTGGTAGGAAAATTATTGGAGAAGATTCTACGAGACAGAATTTACTCCCACTTGGAAATAAGTGGACGTATTAGCGAGAGGCAACACGGTTTTGTGTCTCACTAACTTGATCGTGTTTTTCAAAGAAGTGATAAAGATGAATGATGAGGGTAGGGCAAGGGGCAAGGTCCCTCGTGGCAGACTGATACAGAAGGTGAAGAGCACAGTGCTGAGTGTAAACTACACTCACAAAACAGCACATACTGATGAGTATACACTAAAATAACAACAGTACATGGTGCTGAATACATACTTCAAATACAGCAACAGGACTCAAAGAACAAATTACAAATACAATTCCAGCACAGGAAAAGGCCCTTCGGCCCTCCAGGCATGCTGCTCGTCTGAACTAAAATCCTCTACCCTTCTGGAGACCATCCCTCTATTCCCATCCTATTCAGGTATTTGTGAAGACATAGAACATAGAACATAGAAAATACAGCACAGAACAGGCCCTTCGGCCCACGATGTTGTGCCGAACCTTTGTCCTAGATTAATCATAGATTATCATTGAATTTACAGTGCAGAAGGAGGCCATTCGGCCCTTTGAGTCTGCACCAGCTCTTGGAAAGAGCACCATACCCAAACTCAACACCTCCACCCAACACCAAGGGCAATTTGGACATTAAGGGCAATTTATCATTGGCCAATTCACCTAACCCGCACATCTTTGGACTGTGGGAGGAAACCGGAGCACCCGGAGGAAACCCACGCAGACACGGGGAGGACGTGCAGACTCCGCACAGACAATGACCCAAGCCGGAATCGAACCTGGGACCATGGAGCTGTGAAGCAATTGCGCTATCCACAATGCTACCGTGCTGCCCCGACCCTTAAAAGTCACTATCGCACCTGTTTCCACTACCTCCCGCCCCCCTGCCAGCGAGTTCAAGGCTCTCACCAGCTTCTGTGTAAAAAAACTTGCCTCGCACATTTCCTTTAATCCTTGCCCCTCGTACCATAAACATAATTGGGTCACTGTTTACACTGTCACGACACCCTGGGCTAGTGCACAGTCAATTCCAGCCCCACTTGACTTGGAGCCGCAACACAAGTGAATTAACCAATAATTCTTCTAAATACCCAAATACTTTGGGCCTTGTCTGCCCAATAATTGTAGTCACCAGGTGTGTAAATTTAAACACAATTACATTTTACACTACTCTCACAAAAACAAAAGGGGCTGAGTGTACACTACAATCACGACAATAGTACACAGTGCTGAGTGTACACTAAGAGTCACAACAAAAGCAGACAGTGCTGAGCATACACTACAATCACAACAGCACATGTTGTTGAGCACACACTACAATCACAACAGCACACATTGCTGAGTGTACCTCACAATAAAAACAGCAGCACACAGTGCTGAGTGTATATTACAAGAGCAACAACAGCACACAATGTGATTGTACACGACACTCACAATAGCACACCATGCTGAGTGTACACTGCAATAAAAACAACAGCACACAGTGCTGAGTGTATACTACAATAGCAAAAACAGCGCACAGTGTGATTGTACACTACATTCATTATATCACAGAGTGCTGACTGTACACTAGAATCACAACAGTACACAGTACTGAGTGTACACTACACTCACAACAACACAGAGTGCTGAGTGTACACTAACAATCACAACAATAGCAGACAGTGCTAAGTATACACCACACTTACAACAGTACACAGTGCTGAGTGTGCACTAAAATCTCAGCAGCACACTGTGATGAATGCACACATCACTCACAGCAAGAGCACAGTATGGAGTGTACACTACAATCACAACAGGATATGCTGATGACTGTCGACTGCAAACAAAGCAACTCACTGTGCTGAGAGTACACTAAAATCAAAACAACACACAGTGCTGTGTGTACAACAGACGCACAAAAACACAGGAGCTGAGTGTACACTACAATCACAACACTGTTGAGTGTACATAAAATAATGAGAACAGCACACCGTACTGAGTGTCCATTACAATCACAATGGCATATCCTGGTGTCTGTAGACTATAAACACAGCAACTCACGGTGCTGAGTGTACACTACAGTCACAATAGCACACAATGCTGCGTGTAGAATACACTAGAATCACAACAATATCAGTCAGTGCTGAGCATACACAACAATCACAACATTGTTGAGTGTGCACTACAATAGGAACAACACAGGATGCTGAGCATATACTACAGACACAACAAAGTAGACAGTGCTGAGTGTATACTACAATAGAAACAACAGCATACAGCAACACGGTAGTATAGTGGTTAGCACAATGGCTTCAAAGCGCCAGGGTCCCACGTTCGATTCCAGGCTCGGGTCGCTGTCTGTATGAAGTCTGCACGTTCTCCCCGTGTCTCCATGGGTTTCGTCCGGGTGCTCCGGTTTCCTCCCACAAGTCCCAAAAGACCTGCTATCAGGTAATTTGGACATTCTGAATTTGCTCTCTGTTTACCAAAACAGGCGCAGGAATGTGGCGACAGTAACTTCATTGCAGCGTTAATGTAAGCCTACTTGCGACAATAAAAAATGTTATAAAGATTATTGTTATAACACAGTGCTGAGTGTACAGTAGAATCACAAAAGCACAGGGTGCTGAGTGTACACTACAATCACAACAGCACACCTTGTGAGTGTACAATACACTCACAAAAACACAGAGGCTGAGTAAACACTACAATAACAACACTGTTGAGTGTATACTGCAATAATGAGAACAGCACACCGTGCTGAGTGTACACTACAATAAGAAAAACAGCACACAGCACTAAGCGTACACTAACATCACAATAGGACATGCTGATGATTGTAGACTACAAACACAGTAAGTTACGGTGCTGAGTGTACACTATAACCACAACAGCAGACGGTGCTGTTATGGGCCAGGGTTTAGGAAACTCCAAAATATGTAATGGAATTTACCTGACCTACAACTTTTAACACATTTTGGTTATGAGGAGCACAAGGGCCTACTTTCCAGGTGTTAAGTATTTTTAAATGAAAACTATGTTTCATCTATGAATTCAGTTAACATTTTATAAACACACAGTAAACATTTTATCAACTATCGATACAACTACCCCCCACAGATACTGGACTCTCTATGTAACCCTTAAAACTTTCCGAACAACATCCATAAGCCAAACACCTTTTTTTAACAAAGCAGTAGGTAGAAATTCTTTGCACAAGACAGTTATCACTTTTAAATTATCAAGTGATCTGGACACCTTTTAACATACAGAGAGAGAGACAAAATGAACCGTCCTTGTCTGAATTCAGCTTTCAACTGCCTAAACCGAAAGTAAAACACAAAGCCACAAACAGCGTTCAGCTCAAAATGAAAGTGAAAGCCACAATCCAGCTCCACCCACACAATGACATAACTGCAGCTATTTGATAAACACCCATTTCTTAAAGGTACACACCCATGACACCTTCCTACAAGAAAAAAAAATAAACCATCAACTTCAAGATGGTTTCATTTTTAATGTTTTCACATTCCTTTAAGAAATATTGACAGTAAATATACTTTTTTTTAAACAAAACAAAACACGTGAACATTTATAATCACACAGTCCATTTTGTTTCTTCTTCCTCCATTGAACCTCCTTCTCTTCAACATATTCGTGACAAAGTATCGGCTATCACGTTTTCTCGTCCTACCACATGTATTATTTTTAAATGAAATGACTGTAACAATAATCTCCATCGAAACAGCCTGGCATTGTGATTCCGAAATCGCTCCAAAAACTTCAATGGATTATGATCAGTATATATAATTGTTTCAGACAAATTGCTAGTCACATCAATGTAAGAATATTGCAAAGCCAACACCAAGCCCAAAGTCTCCTTCTCAATCATTGAATACTTCTTCTGGTGCTTATTCAATTTCTTTGAAAAATAACCAATAGGCCGCTCTATTCCTTTGTGATCTTCTTGTAAGCACACCGCACACTCGCATCAACTTTGAATGGTTTTGTGTAATTTAGGGTGGCCAACACAGCGGCAGTGCTTAACACAGCTTTCAGGCAGTCAAATGCCTGTTGACACTCCGCTGTCCACTGAAATTTGCTACGCTTCTTTAGCAAGTCCGCCAGTGGAGCGACCACACGGTAAAATGCACTCATGCCAAGAAATCGCATTATTTCATTTCGTGTTGAAGGTATTGGAAACTTCACCCAAAACTTTTGTTTTAACATTCCGTGGATCATTCGACCCTGCCCAATTGTATGGCCAAGGAAAATGAGTTGGGCTTTTCCAAATTCACTTTTGGTTAGGTTTACCACCAAACCCACCTCCTGAAGTCGATCGAATAACTCCATCAGATTGTTCAACTGTTCTTTCCAATTGTGACTAAAAATGATCAGATCGTCGATATATATCACACAATTGGGTAATGCTGAAACGACTTTGTTAGTTAACCGTTGAAATGCGGTTGGGGCATTTTTCATGCCAAATGGCATAACTTTGAATTGGTATATACCACCTGGAGTCACAAAAGGTGAAATGTCCTTCGCGCTTTCGGGTAAAACTATCTGCCAGTAACCTTTAAGTAAATCCAGTTTGGAAATGAAAGCTGATTGTCCCACCGTCTCAATGCAATCCTGCAAGCGTGGGATAGGATAAGAGTCCATTCTTGTAACTGCATTAACCTTTCTATATTCCACACACAACCATTGGGTACCGTCTGGTTTCAGTACCATCACTATGGGTGAGTTCCATTGACTGTCACCCACTGCAATTATGCCATTTTTAAGCATACTTTGAATTTCTTTGTTAACCTGTGCCAAGTTTGAAGGGTTAAGTCTATATGGATGTTGTTTAATTGGAACAGCATTTCCCACATCTACATCATGTGCAGCCATTTTAGTACTTCCCAACTTATCTCCACAAACTTGCCCATGTGATATCAATAACTCTTTCAAGTCAGTTCGTTTTTCCTATGGAAGGTAACTCAACAATTTATCCCAATTTTTAAGAACATCCTCGTTTTCTAATTGAATTTGAGGGATGTCAAATACAAAGTCATCAGGATTTGGTTTTTCGCTTTGAGCTAGAATCATTAAAACCTCCTTTTGCTCTCCTTCCTTTTAAAAGTACCGTTTAAGGATAGTCACATGACACACTCGGTGAATTTTCCTTCTATCCGGCGTTCTTACCACATAATTCACCTCACTTAATTTCCTTTCAATCTGATGAGTTCCACAAAACCTTGCCTTTAAAGGTTCACCTACCACTGGTAACAATACTCAAACGTTATCTCCACTGGCAATACTACAAATGTTTGTTTTCTTGTCCGCTACCCATTTCATCACATGTTGTGCAACTTTTAAATGTTGTCCAGCCAATTCACCTGCTCTATTTAATCGTTCATTAAAATTTGACACATAATCCAATAATATAAGTTCCGACTGCTCACTCACCAGTTTCTCCTGAATCAATTTAAGTGGCCCACTTACCTCATGACCCAAAATTAGTTCAAAAGGACTGAATTTGGTTGACTCATTAGGTGCATCCCTAATTGCAAACAGTACGAGTGGAATTCCTTTATCCCAATCCTCTGGACAATCTTGACAATAAGCCCTCAACATTGTCTTTCATGTCTGATGCCACCTTTCTAATGCTCCCTGTGATTCTGGATGGTACGCAAGTGATTTAAATGTTTTAATTCCTCATCTATCCATAAATTATTTGAATAACCGTGAGGTAAAAGTTGATCCATTATCCGAGGACTGGAGGATAGCAAATGTGGTCCCTTTGTTCAAAAAGGGGAGTAGAGACAACCCCAGCAACTATAGACCGGTGAGCCTCACGTCTGTAGTGTGTAAAGTCTTGGAGGGGATTATAAGAGACAAGATTTATAATCATCTAGATAGGAATAATATGATCAGGGATAGTCAGCATGGCTTTGTGAAGGGTAGGTCATGCCTCACAAACCTTATCGAGTTCTTTGAGAAGGAGACTGAACAGGTAGACAAGGGTAGAGCAGTTGATGTGGTGTATATGGATTTCAGCAAAGCGTTTGATAAGGTTCCCCACGGTAGGCTATTGCAGAAAATACGGAGGCTGGGGATTGAGGGTGATTTAGAGATGTGGATCAGAAATTGGCTAGCTGAAAGAAGACAGAGGGTGGTGGTTGATGGGAAATGTTCAGAATGGAGTTCAGTTACAAGTGGAGTACCACAAGGATCTGTTCTGGGGCCGTTGCTGTTTGTCATTTTTATCAATGACCTAGAGGAAGGCGCAGAAGGGTGGGTGAGTAAATTTGCAGATGATACTAAAGTCGGTGGTGTTGTCGATAGTGTGGAAGGATGTAGCAGGTTACAGAGGGATATAGATAAGCTGCAGAGCTGGGCTGAGAGGTGGCAAATGGAGTTTAATGTAGAGAAGTGTGAGGTGATTCACTTTGGAAGGAATAACAGGAATGCGGAATATTTGGCTAATGGAAAAGTTCTTGAAAGTGTGGATGAGCAGAGGGATCTAGGTATCCATGTACATAGATCCCTGAAAGTTGCCACCCAGGTTGATACGGTTGTGAAGAAGGCCTATGGAGTGTTGGCCTTTATTGGTAGAGGGATTGAGTTCCGGAGTCAGGAGGTCATGTTGCAGCTGTACAGAACTCTGGTACGGCCGCATTTGGAGTATTGCGTACAGTTCTGGTCACCGCATTATAGGAAGGACGTGGAGGCTTTGGAGTGGGTGCAGAGGAGATTTACCAGGATGTTGCCTGGTATGGAGGGAAAATCTTATGAGGAAAGGCTTCACCAAAGAGAAGAAATTGGTAGATGTTGAGTCTGGAGAAGGGTGTGTAGATAGCCTGGGTCACATTGAGATCCAAAAAGAAGAGGAGTTGGGTGTCTTAAAAAATATTAAGGTAGATGAGTCCCCAGGGCCTGATGGGATCTACCCCAGAATACTGAAGGAGGCTGGAGAGGAAATTGCAGAGGCCTTGACGGAAATCTTTGGATCCTCGCTGTCTTCAGGGGATGTCCCGGAGGACTGGAGAATAGCCAATGTTGTTCCTCTGTTTAAGAAGGGTAGCAAGGATAATCCCGGGAACTACAGGCCGGTGAGCCTTACTTCAGTGGTAGGGAAATTACTGGTGAGAATTCTTCGAGACAGGATCTACTCCCATTTGGAAGCAAATGGACGTATTAGTGAGAGGCAGCACGGTTTTGTGAAGGGGAGGTCGTGTCTCACTAACTTGATAGAGTTTTTCGAGGAGGTCACTAAGATGATTGATGCAGGTAGGGCAGTGGATGTTGTCCATATGGACTTCAGTAAGGCCTTTGACAAGGTCCCTCATGGTAGACTAGTACAAAAGGTGAAGTCACACGGGATCAGGGGTGAGCTGGCAAGGTGGATACAGAACTGGCTAGGTCATAGAAGGCAGAGAGTAGCAATGGAAGGATGCTTTTCTAATTGGAGGGCTGTGACCAGTGGTGTTTCACAGGGATCAGTGCTGGGACCTTTGCTCTTTGTAGTATATATAAATAGCGTCATAGAAGTTTACAGCATTGAAACAGGCCCTTCGGCCCAACCAGTCCATGCCGCCCAGTTTTTACCATTAAGCTAGTCCCAGTTGCCCGCACTTGGCCCATAACCCTCTATACCCATCTTACCCATGTAACTATCTAAATGTTTTTTAAAAGACACAATTGTACCCGCCTCTACTACTACCTCTGGCAGCCCATTCCAGACACTCACTACCCTCTGAGTGAAGAAATTGCCCCTCTGGGCCCTTCTGAATCTCTCCCCTCTCACCTTAAACCTATGCCCTCTAGTTTTAGAAATGATTTGGAGGAAAATGTAACTGGTCTGATTAGTAAGTTTGCAGACGACACAAAGGTTGGTGGAATTGCGGATAGCGATGAGGACTGTCGGAGGATACAGCAGGATTTAGATTGTTTGGAGACTTGGGCGGAGAGATTGCAGATGGAGTTTAATCCGGACAAATGTGAGGTAATGCATTTTGGAAGGTCTAATGCAGGTAGGGAATATAAGGTGAATGGTAGAACCCTCAAGAGTATTGAAAGTCAGAGAGATCTAGGAGTACAGGTCCACAGGTCACTGAAAGGGGCAATACAGGTGGAGAAGGTAGTCAAGAAGGCATACGGCATGCTTGCCTTCATTGGCCGGGGCATTGAGTATAAGAATTGGCAAGTCATGTTGCAGCTGTATAGAACCTTAGTTAGGCCACACTTGGAGTATAGTGTTCAATTCTGGTCGCCACACTACCAGAAGGATGTGGAGGCTTTAGAGAAGGTGCAGAAGAGATTTACCAGAATGTTGCCTGGTATGGAGGGCATTAGCTCTGAGGAGCAGTTGAATAAACTCGGTTTGTTCTCACTGGAACAAAGGAGGTTGAGGGGAGACCTGATAGAGGTATACAAAATTATGAGGGGCATAGACAGAGTGGATAGTCAGAGGCTTTTCCCCAGGGTAGAGGGGTCAATTACTAGGGGGCATAGGTTTAAGGTGAGAGGGGCAAGGTTTAGAGTAGATGTACGAGGCAAGTTTTTTACGCAGAGGGTAGTGGGTGCCTGGTACTCGCTACCGGAGGATGTGGTGGAAGCAGGGACGATAGTGACATTTAAGGGGCACCTTGACAAATACATGAATAGGATGGGAATATAGGGATACGGACCCAGGAAGTGTAGAAGATTGTAGTTTAGTCGGGCAGCAAGGTCGGCACGGGCTTGGAGGGCCGAAGGGCCTGTTCCTGTGCTGTACATTTCTTTGTTCTTTGTTCTTTGACTTGAGGTTGTTTTCGTTGGAGAGAAGAAGGTTAAGAGGAGACTTAATAGAGGCATACAAAATGATCAGGGGGTTGGATAGGGTGGACTGTGAGAGCCTTTTCCCGCGGATGGAAATGGCTGGCACGAGGGGACATAGCTTTAAACTGAGGGGTAATAAATATAGGACAGAGGTCAGAGGTAGGTTCTTTATGCAAAGAGTAGTGAGGCCGTGGAATGCCCTACCTGCTACAGTAGTGAACTCGCCAACATTGAGGGCATTTAAAAGTTTATTGGATAAACATATGGATGATAATGGCATAGTGTAGGTTAGATGGCTTTTGTTTCGGTGCAACATTGAGGGCTGAAGGGCCTGTACTGCGCTGTATTGTTCTATGTTCTATGTTCTAGAACGAGATACGAGCCGGGATAGGAAAAGTAGTTTGTCAAGGTCTCGGAACATGGGTAAGACTATGAATGCTACTAGGAGTAGAAGCCCACATGGACGTGAGATTTTGGTGGCCTCCAATAAATTAGATGAAAAAGTTATCAAAATGCCAAACAGCAAGAACTGCATAGTTGGAGTGAACCTGTGGTATACACGGAAGTAAAGGATAGGGGACAAAGAGCTCTATCCCACAGATGTATTTGCAAGGAAAAGGTTCTTCCAGATGGAACTTATAAGGCAAAGGCCAGGCTTGTGGCAAGGGGCTTTGAAGAAAACTTAGAAGATCAGGATTTAAGGGTAGATTCACCTACGGCAGGAATGGTTTGGCTCTATTAGCCACAAAGGCATGGGAATGCAAATCTATAGATATAAAAGCTGCTTTTTTGCAGGGGCATCAGCTCCAGAGAGACATTTTTCTCCGTCCTCCTAAAGAGGCAGCTAACACAGAAGGGGTAATCTGGAAGTTAAACAAATGTGTATATAGATTGTGAAGTGGTTAATAACCCGTCCACACCAAAGAGTTGAGTCAAGTCCATTTATTGGCAAAAGCTTTTGGGAGAAGAGCCGGCACTCCGTAGTGCTCGCAGTCTCAATTACACAGCGGCAGGTAGCCTTTTTTATACATGTTCCTCATTAGCTTGAAGGGGTTACATACAAGACCAATTAGGTCCCCCAGCAACAATTAGCTTCCAATCACATTCCTCTGAAAACATTCGATAACTGATGTCCACAACTCCTTGTTTTCAGTTACAAGAATAGCAGTTGTCTCAACAATAAACGGTTAGTTTGTTGCACGTTTGTATCAGAACTTTGCAAAATCTTCCAATCACATTATTACAAGCTGCACCAGATCTTTGCAGAATCCCAATGACGTTTTGCAAGCATAATTAAAACAGAGAGACCCTTAATTTTAACTTCTCCCTATACTATTTTTACCTTAACAATCCCTCCTTTTGGTCAAGGATTTTGTCCGCAATTCTTCAGACCAACAATATCCCTGTTGCTGTCTTGTTCCAAATTCGGATCTTCGTCAGACAGACACCTTTTCCGCTTTAAACATCCCCGGGCATATAACCTGTTTTGATGTTTAGTCTTAAATTACTTATGTAAACACATCATCATATGTGACACCCCGTTTTCACCACCTTGTTCGGTGGTGACAATTACCGGGATGTCGTCCTGATTTCGGGCCGAGTGCATTGGCATCATTCGAGCCATAGCCATTTTGCAACACATATTAAGGCAGCCAATGATTATACAACATACAATTATAATTATGTTTAAGGCAGCCAATGATTATACAACATACAATTATAATTATGACAAGTATCATCAATCCATGCACCAGGTAAGACCCCCAGGACTCTCCAAGTAGCCAATCCAACCATCCCCCGCCCGAGGTCTTATGCAATTTCTGAACCTCCCTCCGAATATGATCAGCAAGGTTAGTAATATTGTCCGAAATATCAGGGATGCAGGGACAGCATTCGGAACCAATCATGGCACAAATTCCTCCTTTGCTGGCCAGGAGGTAATCTAAGCCTGCACTATTTTGTAGAGCCGCCGTTTTTATGCGCGCCATCTCGTTGCTCATTTCGAGCAATGTCTCTGTGATGTCATTGGCTACTTTTTCTAAGATCTTTGCTACTTTACGTATTTCCTTAATGGCAAACGCCACCCCAATAGGGGAAAGCACGATCCAGAAGAAACGTTGAGTCTCTGTTCTGTCCCTTTTCTGCCTATCACCCACCAGATGGTGGTTCCTCAAGTCCTTAATGTGGTGGATATACGGGACTACATATCCTAGGTAGCATGATCCGGTCCAATCCGTAGGTAGCCAGGGGTATGCCTTATGACCACAGATAAAGTAGGTGCCATTGTACAAGGCCAGGTTCGTCACTTGATCACCCATCCAGGAAGTTGTAAATATTACGTTGCCTCCTTCAGTTTTATTGGGAGTTTTCAGGTTCATAATAGTCTGAAGGGTTGTGCGTTTGCCGTATGAGGGGCTGACATTGAGATAGTATTCACATGCACTATCTCCTTTTCTGGTGGCATCTCGCGTCCCAGTTTTTAGGAAGCAGATTTCTTCCTTTGGGCAGCCCATCCCCGATGTATTAGTTAGGACAAAATGAGTTGGGTGATGGTGGCCATCATACTCGGGTCGATACCAACCCTCGAACTGATTCATATAATACCCAGCCGATTCCCATTTTTCTGTAGTATTCCTGTTGTGGTGAAGGAATGGCGAGAATACTACTCGCAGTGTGATTGCATCGCCATTCCTTAGCCACTATTCTGCCGTTTCAGAAGTATTAAAAGAGATGGGACGTAGGGGGATCCCTCCTTTTGCATGTATCGGTACATGAGCACAAACCCTGTGCCACTGTGACATTGGCATCCTTGCATACACATAGGACATATAAAGGTACGTATTCACATGTAACTCTCGTTTGCTGTTCTGGAGACTGTTGGCGACTCCCAGCAGTCCAAAACACAGTCTCAGTTTTATCAGATTCATCCTTATTACTCTAAATTAACAATATCCCAAAGCCTATACCGGCCGCGTGCTACTGCCCTCATTCCCGTTCAGCTTGCTTGGAGGTCAGAGAGGAGGGTCTGTAAGTCAAGCAAATCACATTTTTTTTTAACTGTCGCCTGGCTACGTTTTAAGTTGAGTCCAATGTTTCCAGACCCCTTACCTCTAATGTTTATACATGCACAAGTATCTCCACTAATTATAACTTGGTATGTCCCGTTCCATTTAGGGGCGAAACCGGGATTTTCAGGTAATGTTTTTATCATTACTCGACTCCCTGCAGTAGGGACATGAGAAAGTGTTTCGAGCTCTCTGTGCGTCTCGTTGTTCCTGACTGTCCTTGACTGATTTACGCATCTCTTAGTTGGGTGCTCAGCTCCAATACATATCGTCTAATCGTACCTTTCAACGGGCCTACATCGGCCCCACCAGTAATAATATTCTCTGGTAGCTGCATCGCCCTTCCAGTCATTAATTCATACGGGGTCAATCCAGTTGGACGATTCGTTGTAGCTCTTAATTTCATCAGGATTATGGGCAATACCTCAGTCCATGTTTTTACCTACATCAGTATAGCTTTTACCAAAGCATGTTTAAGGGTTCGGTTCATTTGTTCTACCATCTCAGAGCATTGTGGATGGGAGGGGATGTGGAATTTCTGTTTTATGCCCATGAGTTGGCACACCGTTTTTACTACCTTCCCAGTAAAATGCGTCCCCTGAATCAATTTGGAGCGGTACTCCCCATCTCGGGATAACCTCTCCTGCCAATATCATCGCCCCCGTGGGTGGTGACCGTACAATTCCAGGTAGGGAACGCTTCTACCCACTGGGTAAATTGATCAATAATAACCAAACAATACGTCTTTCCATGGGATGGTGGTAGGGGTCCCGTGAAGTCTATTTGCTGATGTTCCCATGGCCCCTTTGGCCGGGGCTGGTATCCCATTTTTATTTTCATGGGTCGACCGGGATTATATTGTACTCAGGTCACACATCGGTGGCAATACCGAGCTATGTCTCTTCCCATTCCTTTCCATCTCCATTCCTTTCTTCTACTAGTCGTCATGACTTCCCTTCCTCCATGCGAGAGTCCATGGTGTAATTGCAGGAGGGTATTTTGTATACATTCTGGCGCTATTACTTCATCATTATATCTCCATACACCATCATTCCCTCTATTAGCTCTGTGTGCCTTCCACTTCCCTCTCCTCCTCCGAGATGTCCTCGTGCAGCTTTAGGATATCTATTTCGTCTTTTATCTGGTCTGCCACAGCTACTGGTAGTTCATAAGCGGCCTCTTGTTCCAATGCTAATTGTGCTGCTCTATCTGCGGCTTGATTTCCTTTAAATTTAGGCCACTTAGGGTCATCCTTTCCTGGTTCCCGTTGGTGGGCTTTGGTTTTGATTACTGCCGCCTCCATAGGGAGCCTACGAGCCTTTAGTAGCGCTTATATCCTTTGTGTTTAATTGGAGTACCGTCTGTCGTTACGAATCCTCTTCTTCCCCATGCTGTCATATAGTCATGTCCAATCCCGAATGCATACCGGATGTCGGTGTATATATTTACTACCTTTTCTTCAGATAATTGTAGGGCTTGTGTGAGTGCCACTAGTTCTGTCACTTGTGCTGACAACCCTCCATCAATCCTTCCTGACTTTATCATTTCCAATCTGTCATTGACCACTGCCCAGCCTGTCCTTGGTAAACACTCCATGTATTTACGTGATCCATCTACAAAAACGGTTTCCTCAGCAGCTGCTAAAGGTACATCCTTTAGCTTTCCTTCTTCCATATCTATATCTACGTCTCCACAGTGATGTGGTTCTCCTGAGTCTAAAATTCCTTCCACCGGTTTATCTACTGATCTCTTACTATAGTAATCGATTTGCTGGGGGGGCAGCAGGACAGCTTCCCACTTTGGCCCTCCTCATATTCGAGACTGATGTTAACTTTCCCTAATTTAACATTTCTACTAGGGTGTGTTTACTATGGAGGATTATGTTTCCGGTCATTATTATCGGTTCACTAACTTATACTGCCCAGTCAGCGCAATCAAATGCCACTATACAACTTGGTAGTCCGGTGACTACTGGACCCTCGGCGGTCGAGTAATAGCCTATGGGTCTTTGTTGATCTCCATGTTCTTGTGTCACTACTGCGGAATAGAATCCCCCTTCATTATTGCAATGTATGTGAAGGTTTTGTGAGCGTCTAGCAGTCCCAGACCGGGAGCTTATGGTAATTCTGTCTTTAGTTTGTTCCATGCTTCTTCCCGCTCTGTTCCCCATTCTATAGAATCTAGAGCTGGCTTTCCTCCTTTGACTAGCATTTGTATAGGTTCGGCTAGTTTTGCAAATTCGGTGATAAAGCTTTGGCTATAATTAAATGGTCCCAGTACCTTTCTAACTCATCTTAGAGTTGCCAGGCGTGGCACCGGTTGGACCGCTTTCTTCCGGTCTTCCGGCATTTCTTTGAGTCCTTGTGAGATTAGATGTCCTAAATATAGCACTTGTTCTTTTCCAATTTGCGCCTTTTTGGGACTCCCTTTAAATCCCGCAGTGTTTAATTCGCTGAACACCACATATAATGCCTCCTGGTGCCCTGACTTGCATTCTGAGGCGATAAGTATATAATCTACATACTGTAATATTGTACTTCCCTTTGGTAATTCTGTTCATTCCAGGGCTTCACTCATGACTCGGTGGAAAATAGCAGGGCTGTTATGGAATCCCTGTGGTAGTCGGGTCCACGTGTATTGTTTATCTCCTACTGTGAACGCAAATTTTTCTTGAGATTCTGGGTCCAGCGGGAGGGAGCAAAAACCATTAGCAATGTCTAATATGTAAAGATTTTGTGCTCCGTTGACAGTCCATTTAGGATTGTCGAGGGGCTTGCTACAATGGGGTGCAATTTAGCCGTAACTTTATTAAGGGCAGTGTAGTCCTATAGTGAGTCAATAGCTTCCATCTGGATAACTCACTGGCCAGGTAGGGGAGTTGGTGGTGCTCGTGGTTTCCCTCAGGAGTCTCTTTTCCACCAACCCTCTGACTATTTCTACTACAGCTGCCTTTGCTTCTGGTTTTATCGGGTATTGTCGCTGAGGTTTATGTTCGGGCCCGGGCACCTTTATTGGGTTTATGTTGACTAAACCAGTATCCAGTTTAGTTTTTTCCCACATTCCAGGAGCAGAGGAGCAAATGATCCCGTACCCCTTTGTTTCTAACCTCCAGTCTCGGGTAGTGGCAGTGGCCATTTTAATAGTTTCGAGGTTGCTTGTAAGCCTTCCCATTTTTGCTTTCCGGCCATTTTCTGTTGGCCAAATTAGTTCTCCTTTCCCACAGTCAATTAAAATGTCATATTCTTTCATTAAGCCCCATTATTGTTACCTCATTATTTGTACATACATACAATCGCATTGGTATATACAAGTTATTTATTTCCATCAGATAGGCGGGTGTTTTACTTCCTCCTACCCCGGTTATATAAATCATTCTATTGGAGGTAGGCAGGGGGAGATCAGTAATAGATATAGATGCACCTGTGTCCACCAGCATTTCACATTGTGGGCCCCCTACCAGTGCAGACACATACATTCTCCCCTCCTTCTTGCTCTTAAATATAGGGACCGCAGACTGTCAGTCTACTTCATCCTCGGTCCCTGGTCCCCTCCTTCTGCTGCGGATAGAAGTCGGACTGGGGTTTTCCATGTTTAGCCCAACATGTTGCCTCTGTGTGCCCGTCTTTGTTGCAATAATTGCAACGGCCCCCTCCATTCCCAGATTTGTTTCCTTTCCTTGGGGCCCGACATTCCTTCGCAAAATGTCCCTTTCTGCCCCAGTTGCAACACATCAGCTTTGGCTGTGCCGCACCGCCACTGCCATAAGCGCTAATGTTTTCTTGTTTTATTTTTATTCGGCATTTCTCTTCTCCACCGGGTATTCCACACACCCACTCTACTAGTTCATCATACGCTCGGAGCGCAACTACTCCCATTTTTAAGATGATCTGGTGGTTACTTGAGAGCCCGTCTTTAAAGGCTTTGATAAAGGCATGATCAGCGCGTGCTCGGTTTGCTATTCCTGAATATTCTTCGTAGACCCGGAACAATCGTTCTCCATATTCAGAGGCTCCCTTTCCCATTTGTTGCTTAGTTGTGGTAATCCTACTCCAATTAGTTGGTGCGTTTCGCAGGGCTGTTTGTACTGCTGTTTTAAATGGGGCGAAGTCCGCCTGTTGGGAGCGCACTCCGGCAAGGAGGGCTAATGCCTGCGCCCAGACTCCAGCTTGGAAGTTGCCTGGACCGTTAACCAGTCTCCATTTATCTTGAGGGCATTTAGCTCTGACTAATTGGTGAATGTCCCGCAAATGTAATTGGTGGCCTACCCATAGGGTATCCAATTCTGCCCAAAATCTAGCATTTGGACTTCGTGGTTGTAGTTTGCCCAAGGAGTCCAATATTTGCTGTCTTTCCCCGGAGTGAAAGGTTTCTAAGTGCCCTCTGTTGTGCCTCAGTTCCTGTCTTGGTTACCGGGGCCATATTACATTCTTCCGTATCCCCCTGAAGTAGGGAGGGAGGTTGCCTCCTGTTGTGTTGTCTCATAGGGTGGAAGGAGACCCCAATGATTCTCGTCTAATAGTTGATTCCTTTTTACTAATTCCCTTACCCTAGATGCTCATTTCTTTATCTTATCTTTGTCCTCGGACCATTTTTTGGTCGAGGCTGTAGCCTGTCCAATTAGTCCAGCTAATTGGTGTACTAACAATACTCCTACTTTCTTTGTTTTATCTTTCTTTTCGCCATCTATCCATTTCCTTTGTTGTTCCAATGTCTGAGAGACATCCCAACCATCTTTCTGTATATTTTTAATTAGTGAGTGTCTGTCGATCATATACTTATTTATCAATGATCATGCCGGTCCCCGATTCACTTCCTCTCCTGCCATTTTGGTAACGATTTTTATACTCACGATTATCCCCGAGTCTCTATATCGTGTTTTATCCACCGGTTTTTACAGCGCACTTTCCTTTACACCCCGTCCACGATTTTCTCTCGGTGGTCATCGTTACCCGAGTCCGACAAGTTCTTGAATGACCAGTTCCCCCTTGACGCTTGCAAATTGTTGAGAGGAAAAGTATACTTGCAGTTCTGTAATTTTCTTCCGACCTTTGACCGCACACACACACTTTCTTACAGCTGCCTGAGTCTTCGTCCCTAGTGCTCTGTCTCCAGTCCCTACACCCACTTCAGGGTCCTGACCTTCGTGTGAGAGGATTTCCCCACATAAAAACTGGTCTTAGGGGCGAGCACTTCCTTGTCCATAGGTCAACACAGGCAGTTACCATTCTCTCAGTCACTCAACCTTCCGTGAGTTGACTCAACTCTTTACCAATGTTCAGTTATTCTGTCCCAGTTTTCCAGAGGGGTGGCCAAACACCTCAGGCCGGGGGCAGAATCCTGCCGACTACGCCAATTGAAGTGGTTAATAACCTGTCCACACCAAAGAGCTGAGTCAAGTCCATTTATCGGCAAAAGCTTTTAGGCGAAGAGCCGGCACTCCAGAGTGCTCGGAGTCACCTTCTCAATTTCACAGCAGCAGTTAGCCTTTTTTATACATGTTCCTCATTAGCTTGAAGGGGTGACCAATTAGGTCCCCCAGCAACAATTAGCTTCCAAATCGCATTCCTCTGAAAACATTCGATAACTGATGTCCACAACTCCTTGTTTCCAGTTACAAGAATAGCAGGTGTCTCAACAGTAAACGGTTAGTTTGTTGCACTTTTGTATCAGAACTTTGCAGAATCTTCCAATCACATTATTGCAAGCTGCACCAGATCTTTGCAGAATCCCAATTACATTATTGCAAGCATAATTAAAACAGAGAGACCCTTAATTTTAACTTCTCCCTGCACAATTTTTACCTTAACAGATTGAATGATGCGTCTAGAGTCTGGTACTTTTCGGTAAGGTCAGCTTTCTTAAAGTTAGGCTTTTGCCAGTTGAAAGCAGATCCGGCAATGTTTTCCTGGCACTATAACGGAAATATTTCTGGCATCTTTATGCTGCATGTCGATGATTTTTTGTGGGGTGTGACTAGTGATTTCGAAGCTATTGTAATCTCTCGTTTGAGGAAAGAATTCAGGGTTGGAAGTCAAGCTTCCGGTGCATTTAAATATATTGCACTGAAAATCGGACAGACTAAGTTAATGGCAACTTTATGTCCGCAATCTGATTTGGAAAGCATCAGCCCAATAGCAATTAGTTGTGGCCGTGTTTCACAAAAAGCCGCAATGGTTTCAAAGATGAAAAAAGAGCAACTGCGCAGTTTAATTGGGCAACTGAAATGTTTGGGTAGACAGACTATACCAGACGTGAGTTTGGATGTCTTAGACTTGTGTACAAAAATGAATGATCCCAAAGTGAAAGACATTATAAGAGCAAATAAAGCGTTGGTCAAACTAAAAATGCAGGAGTGTGTTTCGAGGTTCCCGGATTTAGGTGACCTTAGTTGAAAGTCAAAGTTTATAGTGATGCATCCTATGCAAATTTATGTGATGGGGTTTCAAGCGCAGGAGGTTTTATAAGTTTCCTTTTGGGGAACAATGGTAAATGTTGCCCTCTTGTGTGGGAAACAAAGAAAATAAGGAGAGTGGTCAAAAGCACTTTGGTGCTGAGACGTTCAGCCTTGTAGTGGCGGTGGATATGGCCTTTTAAATGTCTCCGATATTGACAGAAATTTTGGGATTCCGGGATGTGGGTAATATACCTATTGAATGTCACATTGACAATAAATTCCTGTGGGAAAATGTGCACTCTACAAAAAGTGTCAATGAAAAAGTATAAGGGTAGACATCGCAAGTTTGAAGAATATGTTATACAGAGGGCAAATAGCAAAAATTATGTGGGTCAGCAGTAGCTATCAATTGCCAGACTGTTTTCAAAAAAAGGGGCTAGTTAACAGAAACGTTTGCATATTGTAAATGAAGGGCGCCTGTTTCTGTGACTGTTTTTTTCCCAAGAAAAATGAAAAAAAAGAAGGGGGGAAATTGCGTGCGTGTTTCGAGTTTCTTGTAATTTTGTTTTCACCAAATTATTATTTTTTTCCAAGGAAGGGGAGACTGTTAAGTAATGGATTAAGAGACATTCCAATTAGTTGTCTCATTTATGTTAAGTATCCAATAATTTACACTGATATGTAAAGAGGCTTCAGGTGTCCTTTGTGTCAGGTGATGTGAAGATAGAGTTTTGTGCAGAGTCTGTTAAAGTGAAATAAAGGTGTTTGTGAAAAGGAGAAGAACCTTTGACTCTTTATACAACAGCAGCTAAACATCTAACAACACGAACACAGTACTGAGTGTACACTGCAATCACAACAGCACAGTTCTGAGTGTACCAACAATCACAACAGCACAGTGCTAAGTGTACACTACGGTCACAACACCACAGCTCTGAGTGCGCACTACAATCACAACAGCAGAGTGCTGAGTATACACTACAATCGCAACAGCACAGTGCTGAAAGTACACTACAATCACAACAGCAGTGTTGAGTGTACATTTCAATCTCACCAACAGCACACAGTGCTGAGTGTACACTTCAATCACAACAACAGTGTTGTGTGTACACTACAATCTCAACATCGGTGTTGTGTGTACATTACAATCTCAACAACAGCACACAGTGATTAGAACAAAGAACAAAGAACAAAGAAATGTACAGCACAGGAACAGGCCCTTCGGCCCTCCAAGCCCGTGCCGACCATACTGCCCGACTAAACTACAATCTTCTACACTTCCTGGGTCCGTATCCTTCTATTCCCATCCTATTCATATATTTGTCAAGATGCCCCTTAAATGTCCCTATCGTCCCTGCCTCCACTACCTCCTCCGGTAGTGAGTTCCAGGCACCCACTACCCTCTGCGTCAAAAACTTGCCTCGTACATCTACTCTAAACTTTGCCCCTCTCACCTTAAACCTATGCCCCCTAGTAATTGACCCCTCTACCCTGGGGAAAAGCCTCTGATTATCCACTCTGTCTATGCCCCTCATAATTTTGTATACCTCTATCAGGTCGCCCCTCAACCTCCTTCGTTCCAGTGAGAACAAACCGAGTTTATTCAATCGCTCCTCATAGCTTATGCCCTCCATACCAGGCAACATTCTGGTAAATCTCTTCTGCACCCTCTCTAAAGCCTCCACATCCTTCTGGTAGTGTGGCGACCAGAATTGAACACTATACTCCAAGTGTGGCCTAACTAAGGTTCTATACAGCTGCAACATGACTTGCCAATTCTTATACTCAATGCCCCGGCCAATGAAGGCAAGCATGCCGTATGCCTTCTTGACTACCTTCTCCACCTGTGTAGCCCCTTTCAGTGATCTGTGGACCTGTACTCCTAGATCTCTTTGACTTTCAATACTCTTGAGGGTTCTACCATTCACTGTATATTCCCTACCTGCATTAGCCCTTCCAAAATGCATTACCTCACATTTGTCCAGGTTAAACTCCATCTGCCATCTCTCCGCCCAAGTCTCCAGACAATCTAAATCCTGCTGTATCCTCAGACAGTCCTCATCGCTATCCGCAATTCCACCAACCTTTGTGTCGTCTGCAAACTTACTAATCAGACCAGTTACATTTTCCTCCAAATCATTTATATATACTACAAAGAGCAAAGGTCCCAGCACTGATCCCTGTGGAACACCACTGGTCACAGCCCTCCAATTAGAAAAGCATCCCTCCATTGCTACCCTCTGCCTTCTATGGCCTAGCCAGTTCTGTATCCACCTTGCCAGTTCACCCCTGATCCCGTGTGACTTCACCTTTTGTACTAGTCTACCATGAGGGACCTTGTCAAAGGCCTTACTGAAGTCCATATAGACAACATCTACTGCCCTACCTGCATCAATCATCTTAGTGACCTCCTCGAAAAACTCGATCAAGTTAGTGAGACACGACCTCCCCTTCACAAAACCGTGCTGCCTCTCACTAATACGTCCATTTGCTTCCAAATGGGAGTAGATCCTGTCTCGAAGAATTCTCTCCAGTAATTTCCCTACCACTGAAGTAAGGCTCACCGGCCTGTAGTTCCCGGGATTATCCCTGCCACCCTTCTTAAACAGAGGAACAACATTGGCTATTCTCCAGTCCTCCGGGACATCCCCTGAAGACAGCGAGGATCCAAAGATTTCTGTCAAGGCCTCAGCAATTTCCTCTCCAGCCTCCTTCAGTATTCTGGGGTAGATCCCATCCGGCCCTGGGGACTTATCTACCTTAATATTTTTTAAGACACCCAACACCTCGTCTTTTTGGATCACAATGTGACCCAGGCTATCTACACCCCCTTCTCCAGACTCAACATCTACCAATTCCTTCTCTTTGGTGAATACTGATGCAAAGTATTCATTTAGTACCTCGCCCATTTCCTCTGGCTCCACACATAGATTCCCTTGCCTATCCTTCAGTGGGCCAACCCTTTCCCTGGCTACCCTCTTGCTTTTTATGTAAGTGTAAAAAGCCTTGGGATTTTCCTTAACCCTATTTGCCAATGACTTTTCATGACCCCTTCTAGCCCTCCTGACTCCCTGCTTAAGTTCCTTCCTACTTTCCTTATATGCCACACAGGCTTCGTCTGTTCCCAGCCTTTTAGCCCTGACAAATGCCTCCTTTTTCTTTTTGACGAGGCCTACAATATCATTCGTCATCCAAGGTTCCCGAAAATTGCCGTATTTGTCTTTCTTCCTCACAGGAACATGCCTGTCCTGTATTCCTATCAACTGACACTTGAAAGCCTCCCACATGTCAGATGTTGATTTGCCCTCAAACATCCGCCCCCAATCTATGCTCTTCAGTTCCCGCCTAATATTGTTATAATTAGCCTTCCCCCAATTTAGCACATTCATCCTCGGACCACTCTTATCCTTGTCCACCAGTACTTTAAAACTTACTGAATTGTGGTCACTGTTACCGAAATGCTCCCCTACTGAAACATCTACCACCTGGCCGGGCTCATTCCCCAATACCAGGTCCAGTACCGCCTCTTCCCTAGTTGGACTGTTTACATATTGTTTTAAGAAGCCCTCCTGGATGCTCCTTACAAACTCTGCCCCGTCTAAGCCCCTGGCACTAAGTGAGTCCCAGTCAATATTGGGGAAGTTGAAGTCTCCCATCACCACAACCCTGTTGTTTTTACTCTTTTCCAAAATCTGTCTACCTATCTGCTCCTCTATCTCCCGCTGGCTGTTGGGAGGCCTGTAGTATACCCCCAACATTGTGACTGCACCCTTCTTATTCCTGATCTCTACCCATATAGCCTCACTGCCCTCTGAGGTGTCCTCTCGCTGTATAGCTGTGATACTCTCCTGAACAAGTAGCGCAACTCCGCCTCCCCTTTTACATCCCCCTCTATCCCGCCTGAAACATCTAAATCCTGGAACGTTTAGCTGCCAATCCTGCCCTTCCCTCAACCAGGTCTCTGTAATGGCAACAACATCATAGTTCCAAGTACTAATCCAAGCTCTAAGTTCATCTGCCTTACCCGTAATGCTCCTTGCATTAAAACATATGCACTTCAGGCCACCAGACCCGCTGTGTTCAGCAACTTCTCCCCGTCTGCTCTGCCTCAGAGCCACACTGTCCATATTCCCTAGTTCTCCCTCAACGCTCTCACCTTCTGACCTATTGCTCCCGTGCCCACCCCCCTGCCATACTAGTTTAAACCCTCCCGTGTGACACTAGCAAATCTCGCGGCCAGGATATTTATGCCTCTCCGGTTTAGATGCAACCCGTCCATCTTATACAGGTCACACCTGCCCCGGAAGAGCTCCCAGTGGTCCAGATAACCGAAACCCTCCCTCCTACACCAGCTGTTTAGCCACGTGTTTGTCTGCTCTATCTTCCTATTTCTAGCCTCACTGGCACGTGGCACAGGGAGTAATCCCGAGATTACAACCCTCGAGGTCCTGTCTTTTAACTTTCTGCCTAGCTCCCTGAACTCCTGCTGCAGGACCTGATTAGTGTACATTTCAGTCACACCAACAGTGTTGAGTGCAGATTACAATCTCAACAACGGCACAGTGCTGAGTGTAGACTACAATCACAGCAAGTGTTGTGTGCACATGACACTCTCAGCAATAGCATACAGTGCTGATTGTACATTACAATCGCAACAACAGCACACTGTGATTAGTGTACATTGCAATCACAAAAACAGTGTTGAGTGTATATTACAATCTCAAGAACAGCATAGTACTGAATGTAAAGGAGAAAGAGATAGATAGACAAGATAAAAGAGAGAGAGAGAGACTGGGTATGAGATGGAGGGAGGGACAGACAAGTGTATATTACAATCTCAACAACAGCATCGTACTGAGTGTACACTACAATCACAACAACAGTACTGCGTGTACATTACAATCTGAACAACAACACACATAGCTGGGTGTACACCACAGTCTCAACAACAGCACAGTTCTGAATGTACACAACAATTACAATACGTGTTGAGTGTGCATTACAATCTCAACAACAGTGCACAGTGCGGAATGTACACTACAATCACAAAATTGTGCCTTCCTGCCTGTTTTCCTGATTTCTCAATTTCACATGCTGGGTGCTCTCTCACTCACAGTCACGCCGGTTCGCTTTCTCACTCCCTCAATCACACCTTCTTTCATTATCTTCCTTATGTCTTGTCTGTCCCTCTCTCCATCTCATGCCCTGTCTCTCTCTCTCTCTCTCTTTTACCTTGTCTATCTATCTCTGTCACCTTGCCCTGTTCTCTTCCTCTCTCTCGTGCCATGTTTCTCTCTATCCCTCCCAAACTCGCTTGTTTCCCAGTCTTTCTATCTCTCGCTTTCCCTCTTTTTTCTCTGTCTCCCTCTATCATGCTCTTTCTCTCTCTCTTTGCCATCACACTCTCTCGTTCAGTTTTTGTCTCTCTCACAGATGCCGCCCGCTCCCCTCCTCCATGGCTCCCGCTCTCTTGCACTTGTATTTCTCTTAATATAGCTCTCCCTCCCTTGCATGCACTTTCTCTCTTTGTTTATTTTGTTATTTACAGCACAGAAGGAGGCCATTCACCGCATCGTCTCCGCACCGGCTCCCAAAACAGCTACCTCGCTGGTGCATTCCCCAGCCCTATCTCCGTAGCCCTCTAAATTCATCACTTTCAAATATATACCCAGCTCCCTTTTGAAGCCTCCTGTAGAATCCACCTCCACCACTCTCCCAGGCAGCGCATTCCAAATCCCAACAGCTCTCTGAATAAAGAGGTTTCTCCTCATCTCACTTCTAGCTCTTCTGTTGACCATGTTGAAATTGTAAGCCACCCAGCTATTGGAAACAGAACATCCTTCTTTATCCTGTCAAAATTGTTAATAATTTTGAACACTTCCAAAAGCTCACCTCTCAATCTTCTCTGCTCCAAGGTGAACAAGCCGATTTTTTCCAATCTTTCCTTGTATCTAAAATTTCCCATTCCTTGTGCCATTCTCGAAAATCTTCTCTGCATTCTCTCCAGGGCTTTAACATATTTCTTGAGATAAGGTGCCCTGAACGGAACGCACTACTCCAAATGTGGTCTGACCAATGATGTGTCGAGGTGCAGCATTAATTCCTTACTTTTATACTCTATGCCTCTATTTATAAACTCAAGGGTCCTATACACCCTCTTCACAACTTTATTCCAGCCTGTCTCTCTCACTTTCCCTCACTTTTGTGACTTTTCTCTCCTCCTTTTGCATTTCACCCCATCTCAATGCTAAATGTTATAAGGAAGATATCGAACCTCGTAGCATGGTGCAACTTCAACAATCTCTTGCTCAATGTCAGTAAAACTAAGCAGCTGGTCATCGACTTCAGGAAGCAAAGTTTCGTACACGCCCCTGTCTGTATCAATGGTGCCGAGGTTGAGATGGCTGACAGCAAATCACCAACAATCTGTCTTGGTCCACGCAAGTCGACGCTATCACCAAGAAAGCACAACAGCACTTTTACTTACACAGGAAATTAAGGAAATTCAACATATCCACATTGATTCTTACCAATGTTTACAGATGCACCCTAGAAAGCATCCTATCTGGCTGCATCACAGCCTGGTATTTCAACTGCTCGGCCCATGACCGCAAGAAACTACAGAGGGTCGTGGACACAGCCCAGTCCATCACGGGAACCCTCCTCTCATCCACTGACTCTGTCTACACCTCCCACTGCCAAGGGAAAGTGGGAAGCATAATCAAACACCCCTCCCACTCGGGTTATTCTTTCTTCCAATCTCTTCCATCAGGCAGAAGGCAGAAAAGTTTGAAAACACTTAGACAGATTCAAAACCAGCTTCTTCCCCACTGTTACCAGACTACTCAATGACCCTCTTATGGACTGAACTGATCTCACTACACACCTTCTCTACTGAGTAGCACAACACGCCAATGCCTGTGTCTATGTATTTACATTGTGTATTTATCGTATGTTCTCTGTTTTTCATGCATAGAACGATCTGCCTGGACTGTACACAGAACAATGCTTTTCACTGTATCTCGGTCCATGTGACAATAAATCTAAATCTAATTGGGGTTACAAGCTTCTTTCACTATCTTTTGCTGCTGTCTCCCTGACCAGGTTGAACTTTGATAACTCAGCCTATCGCTACATTCAGAAGGAAGATACTGATGAAGAAGAGATGCTGCCCTTCACCAGTGACTTCTTCTTCGAGGTTTTCCCATTCAACATCGTTTTCAGACAGGCAAGTTCCAGTTTTCTCAGTGCCCCACCTTCTCCCTCCGACTGCTCTCGATCAACCCTCCGCCAGCCCCCTCTCTGTAACATCCTCAGTCCCCCTCTGCTCTCTCTATGCCCCTCTCCCATCTCTCTCTCTCTCCCTCTCCCCCTTTCTCCTCATCGCACCTTACTCTCTCTCCATTCCCTCCACCCCTGCCCCTCTCTTCTCTCCCTGTCTTGCCCCCTCCTCCTCCCTAACCCCACCTTCTCTGCCCCCCCCCCTCGTCTGTGTCTTGCTATGACACCCTAGGCTAGTGCATGGTAGATTCCAGCCACACAGGCTCCAGTGTCCCAACAGAAATGAAGTAAGCAGTAATTCCTATTAAGTTTATAGAATCGTTGGCCCATTGACTGCTTGTCTACTACCCCTCCTTTTATCATCCCAACATCAACTCAAACACACACAGAGGAAGGAGCAGGGGTAAACATAATAGCAATTAAAAATGAAATGAAAGATGAGTGCCCTTGCTTCCAATGTTGAGGTCATTGCAGAAGGATGTTGTGGATGCATAGGGATCAAAGCCTCCAGCTGCATTACTAATGAGGATCTTCTGGCAGGTACATACACTCAGAGTTCCCAGGCTGTAAGATACCCTCTGGGGAGTCATCTTAACTTTTATGAACCTGGGCCTTCACTCAAAGGATTCTTCTCAGGCCTTTTAAAATTCTTAGTCGTTTGCAATTCCCGAGAATAACTTTACCGAGTATAAGAACAGAATTCACAAAATTAAAAAAAGGTGTTTTAAACAACTGACTCTGCCTACAGCTAGTGGCTGGGTTGAATTTCCCTACAGTTCAAACTGGCTGTGTAGAGAGAAAGGTATTTTCTTTGAATCTTCAGAATGAATCCACTTGATGAGAGAGAGAGAAAACAGAGCTGCGAACCTCTGTGGTGATGTGCCCGTGAATAATATTGTACATAGTTAGCAATGCGATCTCCAACCAGCTGGTGACGTCAGACATCTCTGATGTGACGTCTGACTCTCAGCAGTTGGTAGTAGGGCGTGCAACAGGACAGTCGCACATAGTTCCAGGAGAGTTCACAAAACTCAAATAGTAACCATATCTGTATAGCATTCTGTTTGTTATCTTTCCACGTGTTGATTAATAAATTATCATTCTAGTTAAGTCACCTCACCAGCAGTTCTGTGTGCATTTTTGCAATGGCAAGGTCACAGAACAAATGGTACCAGGCCTGCTGAACGTTTAATGATAACAGCAGAAAAGATGAAGTGAAACCGGCGGAAGAATGAAAAAGAGAAGATTCTTCCACCGACCTGGTGAACTGCGACTATCTTTGACTCAACGCAACAAATGACGGTGAAGTTCGAGATCTAAGGTTTAAAGGCACCTCACCAGCTTCAAATAATGGGTAACTTAGATGAAAACTGGGGCCTTTTCAAGCAACAAATTAGAATCTATATTTCAGCCCTTGGCCTGCAGGCACAACCTGATGAGAGGCGTATTGCGTTGCCGCTCATGGTAGCAGGTTCTCAAACACTAGAAATATACAACATCTTCGTTTTTGTCAGCGAGGAGAAAGGCAAGAGCTACGATTAGGTAATAAAGTATTTTGACCGGCATTGCTCTCCGAAAGAAAACAAAAGATTTTAATGTTACATATTTTGTGCGTGTACCAAAAATGTAGGCAAATTTTTTGATAGCTTTGTAACGGACTTGAGGTTGAAGGCCCAGTCTTGCAATTTCGGTACTCTAAAGTCATCGATGTTTGGGACATCGAATGATAAACTTTGTGAGAGATTGTTGTGGGAAGACAACCTGAAATTAGAAAATGCCATCAAGATCTGTCATGCAAGTGAATTGGCTGCACAGCAGATCAATATGCTCAGCTTAAAACATGTTGCTGCCAATCTCAAAGAAGACACTGACACCATAAGCACTGTGACGAAGTCATAAAATAAACATGGTCTCAGTGCGGGTGGTCATTTTGGGCAGCTGACCAGATCCGCAATTTTGTATCAGAAATGCAGCAATAGACATTTGCCTCAACGATTTCCTGCACTTGGATAAGTCTGTTACAAGTGTGACAGAATGAGTCATTTTTCTAGGCAATGTACCTTACGTCCAACAGTTGTCCAAATAGAACGAATAAGTGTCGACAAGGAGATATGCATCGACGACCTGGCTGCTGTGAACATGACCTCGATGGGGGGCACGAATAGTCCGACCAGCCAAAGTGGAAAATGTTTTCTCAAAATTTGCAGCCACAATGAGGCGGAAGCGGAGACCGTAGAGGATAGATGGACAATTCTGCTAATGGTGAATGGCACGCCGATCAAATATAAGCTCAACATGGGAGTGAGGGCCAATCTGATCACTTCGTCAGTAGTGAAACGACTGAAAATCAGACCGAAAATGGTCGCAAGGGTTGTACTCCTGAAGGACTATAACGGTCATCAGATCATGACGTGAGAAGCATGTGAGCTCGCAGGCACTGTGAAGGACGGAACGTGCATGATAATATTCTCTATCGTGGATACAGAGTGTGAATCGGCCATTGGAGTGGAGGCGTGTGAACAGCGTTGGCTCATCAAGCGGGTGTACACTGCAGAAAGCATGGCACCCCATCGACAGCTATCAGTTGAATCTCTCATTAATGACTTTCCGGAGGTATTTTAAGCTTTGCCACTCTTGCCTTTTATATACTGCCAGTTGAAGGACAATGCGAAGGGGGTCGTGCACCCTCTGAGACGTGTACTTGCTCTGCTGAAGGACACACTGAAGGCTGAGTTACACAGAATGTCGGCTCTAGGAGTCATCTGGCGCATAGAGGAACCCACTAACTGGGTTAATTCCTTGGTGTGTGATAAAAAGAGAAAGTGAGCTGAGGATATGTACGGACCCCAAGGATTTCAACCTGAACATAAAAAGGGAGCACTACCCAATTCTGAAGAGGAAATAAATAGCATGCGAGATGGCAGGAGCGACGTGTTTCAGCAAGTCGGACACGTCGCAAGTCTTCTGGCAGTTGAAGCTGGACAAGGCAAGCACAAGGCTGTGCACGTTTAACACACCGTTCGACGCTAATGCTTCCTGAGAATGCTGTTCAGCATAATTTTGGAGTCTGAAATGTTCTGTCGTGTCATGGAGCATGTAGTGAAATGAAAACCAAGCATCCGCGTTTGTGTCAATGATATCATAATCTGGGGGTCCACAGGTGTAGAGCACGATGGCACGCTGCTTTCTTGGAGTCCTCCAACTGGTAAACAGAATGGCCTCAAACCTAATAAAACAAAATGCCAAATCGGGGCTGATACGATCACCTTTTTAGGGGACAGACTCTCAGGAAAAGGTGTGCAGACGGATGACAAAAATATTAAAGCCATTCTAACAATGCCAAGACCCTCAGACAAAAAAGCCGCCTTATGCATACTAGGGATGCTCAACTTTGTGGGCAAGTTTATTCTCAACCTGGCCTCTAAAACGTCCCAGCTAGGAGACTCGATAAAAAAGGATGTAGTGTTTTGATCGTCTCCAAACACGAGCAGGAGTGGCAAGCATTGCGCATCTCGCTCACGACAGCGCCAGTCCTCGCCTTTTTTGATCCGGCCAAAAAACCAAAGGTTTCAACTGATGTGGCTCAGGATGGCCGTGGAGTTGTATTACTGCTGCAGGGTGCAGGCGACAGCTGGCTGCCGGTGGCATATGCATCCAGAGCGAAATCCGAAACGGAGCGCAGGTATGCACAGATCGAAAAGAGTGCCTTGGGTTAGTCACGGGTTTAGAAAAATTCCGTGATTATGTCTCCGGGCTCCACCAATATTTCTGGTGGAGACTGACCACAGGCCTTTTGTTTCTATTGTGTAAACTAATTTGTGCCAAATGGCCCTAAGAATACAACGCCTAAAGATGAAGCTCCATGGCTACGACATTGACCTTATCTATACACCAGCCAAGTGCCTTACTGTCACTGACACACTTTATCAAGCCACAGGCATCAAGGAGGTACACCTGATTGATGAGGATGTGCAACTACATGTCAAACTTGTTGCTGCGTCACATCCAGCCTCCGATGAGAAGTCGCACTTAATAAAGGCAGAAATAGCCTGAAAAAGGTAATCAAATGTCTCTGAGAGGGATGACCTCAAGGTTCCTGCTCGGGTTACTACAATGTGCCGTCAGAATTGGGTCATGCGAATGGTCGTCTTCTGCGCTAGCGCAGGATTGTAACTCCGCATTCCTTGAGCCTGCTCATGCTCAGGAAGCTCCATAAAAGGCAGCTTGGCATTGAGGACTGCATGCGCAGCGCTAGGGATACAATCTGTTGGCCAGGCATCATCCAAGACATTGCAGGCATGGTCGACCACTGTGACACGTGTCAGAAATTCAGTTGTAATCAAAGCAAAGAGCCGATGCATGTGGGTGACATCCCAAGTCCATGGCAGAAAGTGGGCTTGGGTTTTTTCCACTTCAATGGAAGAGACTATCTTGTAGTTATTGATTACTTCTCGAACTATCTGAAGTTGCACAGTTGGCAAGCTCGACTGCTCAGTGTGTCATACAGCATGCCAAAGCGAATTATACCCGGCATGGTATAACAACAAAGAACAAAGAAAATTACAGCATAGGAACAGGCCCTTCGGCCCTCCCAACCTGCGCCGATCCAGATCCTTTATCTAAACCTGTCTTCTATTTTCCAAGGATCTACTTCCCTCTGTTCCGCGTCCGTTCATATATCTGTCTAGATGCATCTTAAATAATGCTATCGCGCCCGCCTCTACCACTTCCGCTGGCAAAGCGTTCCAGGCACCCACCACCATCTGCATAAAAAACATTCCACGCACATCTGGTGCGAGGTGGGAATTGAATTGAATTAAATTGAATCAGTAAATTTCAGGAGTTTAAATTAATTTATATTAAGCTAGTATTGGGCATTGGGCAGTGTAGGTTAACAAGGGCTGTCCCACCCACTCACATAACTGGTTGGCAGTTAAGTGTCAGTCACTTTAATCTACTTTGATCTAAAAGCAGGTGGGGGAGGGGAGTCAATTCAGGACAGTTTAAAAAGAGCCACTTGTAAACTCACTCCCAGTGAGATCTCCCAGTGAGCCAGAGAGAAGACAGAGCCAGGAGTGAGACACAGCTAAGACTGAGTTTGGGAATTTGAATCGAGGTGGGAATTCAAAGCTGGGTGGGGAGGAAGTGTGTTTTATCCCTGGAAAGTGACTGGTAAGTAGTGTTTCTGTTTTTCTGTTTCTTTTCATTGGTATATATTCTTTTTTCTTTCTTCATTGTTTATTTATTTAGTTAAATTTTGGGGGGGGGAAATTGAAATTGTTCAAGTTAACCGAAGGTTTAAGACATGGCAGGAGATCTCAGACCCGTGTCATGCTCCTCGTGTGCGATGTGGGAGCTCAGGGACACGTCCACTGTCCCTGGCTCCTTCACGTGCAAGAAGTGTGTCCAGTTGCAGCTCCTGTTAGACCGCTTGACGGCTCTGGAGCTGCGGATGGACTCACTTTGGAGCGTCCGCGATGCTGAGGACGTCGTGGATAGCACGTTTAGCGAGTTGGTCACACCGCAGGTGAAAGGTACTGAGGGAGATAGTAAATGGGTGACCAAAAGACAGAGCAAGAGTAGGAAGGCAGTGCAGGTGTCCTCTGCGGTCATCTCCCTGTAAAACAGATATACCGCTTTGGATACTGTTGAGGGAGATGGCTCACCAGGGGAAGGCAGCAGCAGCCAGGTTCATGGCACCGTGGCTGGCTCTGCTGCGCAGCTGGGCAGGAAGAAGAATGGCAGGGCTATAGTGATAGGGGACTCAATTGTAAGGGGAATAGACAGGCGGTTCTGCGGACGAAATCGAGACTCCAGGATGGTATGTTGCCTCCCTGGTGCAAGGGTCAAGGATGTCTCGGAGCGGCTGCAGGACATTCTGGGGGGGGAGGGTGAACAGCCAGCTGTCGTGGTGCACGTAGGCACCAACGATATAGGTAAAAAACGGGACGAGGTCCTACAAGCTGAATTTAGGGAGCTAGGAGTTAAACTAAAAAGTAGGACCTCAAAGGTAGTAATCTCAGGATTGCTAGCAGTGCCACGAGCTAGTCAGAGTAGGAATGTCAGGATAGAGAGGATGAATACGTGGCTCGAGAGATGGTGCAAGAGGGAGGGATTCAAATTCCTGGGACATTGGAACTGATTCTGGGGGAGGTGGGACCAGTACAAACCGGACGGTCTGCACCTGGGCAGGACTGGAACCGATGTCCTAGGGGGGGTGTTTGCTAGAGCTGTTGGGGAGAGTTTAAACTAATGTGGCAGGGGGATGGGAACCGATGCAGGAAGTTGGAAGGTAGTAAAACAGGGACAGAAATAAAAGGCAGTAAGGGGGAAAGTGTAAGGCAGAGAAGCCATAGTCAAAAATCAAAAAGGGCGACAGTACAAGGTACAGTGACTGAGGGGAGCTCAGTGAATAGGACCAGGAATACTAAAAGAAATAAAACGGGAAGTGAAAACATTAATGGTAAGCGATGCGGCAGGTTGTTACAGGAAGATGTGGGTTCGACGACAAGGAAAATTAGGAGAAAGGTTAAGAGGAAATATAACTTAGGAGAGGTTACTGATCGAGGTGTTAAGATTCAGAACAGAGGTAAAAAAGCCAACATAAGTGTACTTTACCTGAATGCTCGTAGTATTCGGAATAAGGTAAATGAGTTGATGGCGCAAATCATCGTGAATGACTATGATTTAGTGGCCATTACTGAAACATGGTTAAAGGATGGTCACAACTGGGAGTTAAATATCCGAGGGTATCAAACTTTTCGGAAGGACAGAGTGGATGGTAAGGGAGGTGGTGTAGCTCTGTTATTTAAGGATGACATCCGAGCAACAGTAAGGGATGACATCAGTGCTATGGAGGATAAGGTTGAATCCATTTGGGTGGAAATCAGGAATAGTAAGGCGAAAAAGTCACTGATAGGAGTAATCTATAGGCCACCAAATAGTAACATTATGGTGGGGCAGGCTATAAACAAAGAAATAACAGATGCATGTAGAAATGGTACAGCAGTTATCATGGGGGATTTTAATCTACATGTTGATTGGTTTAACCAGGTCGGTCAAGGCAGCCTTGAGGAGGAGTTTATAGAATGTATCCGCGATATTTTCCTCGAACAGTATGTAATGGAACCTGCGAGGGAACAAGCGGTCCTAGATCTGGTCCTGTGTAATTGATTCAGGATCTCATAATTAGGGATCCTCTCGGAAGGAGCGATCACAATATGGTGGAATTTAAAATACAGATGGAGGGTGAGAAGGTAAAATCAAGCACTAGTGTTTTGTGCTTAAACAAAGGAGATTACAATGGGATGAGAGAAGAACTAGCTAAGGTAGACTGGGAGCAAAGACTTTATGGTGAAACAGTTGAGGAACAGTGGAGAACCTTCCAAGTGATTTTTCACAGTGCCCAGCAAAGGTTTATACCAACAAAAAGGAAGGACGGTAAAAAGAGGGACAATCGACTGTGGATATCTAAGGAAATAAGGGAGAGTATCAAATTGAAGGAAAAAACATACAAAGTAGCAAAGATCAGTGGGAGACTAGAGGACTGGGAAATCTTTAGGGGGCAACAGAAAGCTACTAAAAAAGCTATAAAGAAGAGTAAGATAGATTATGAGAGTAAACTTGCTCAGAATATAAAAACAGATAGTAAAAGTTTCTACAAATACATAAAACAAAAAAGAGTGGCTAAGGTAAATATTGGTCCTTTAGAGGATGAGAAGGGAGATTTAATAATGGGAGATGAGGAAATGGATGAGGAACTGAACAGGTTTTTTGGGTCGGTCTTCACAGTGGAAGACACAAATAACATGCCAGTGACTGATGGAAATGAGGCTATGACAGGTGAGGACCTTGAGAGGATTGATATCACCAAGGAGGTAGTGATGGGCAAGCTAATGGGGCTAAAGGTAGACAAGTCTCCTGGCCCTGATGGAATGCATCCCAGAGTGCTAAAAGAGATGGCTAGGGAAATTGCAAATGCACTAGTGATAATTTACCAAAATCTTTACTAGACTCTGGGGTGGTCCCGGCGGATTGGAAATTAGCAAACGTGACACCACTGTTTAAAAAAGGAGGTAGGCAGAAAGTGGGTAATTATAGGCCAGTGAGCTTAACTTCGGTAGTAGGGAAGATGCTGGAATCTATCATCAAGGAAGAAATAGCGAGGCATCTGGATGGAAATTGTCCCATTGGACAGACGCAGCATGGGTTCATAAAGGGCAGGTCGTGCCTAACTAATTTAGTGGAATTTTTTGAGGACATTAACAGTGCGGTAGATAACGGGGAGCCAATGGATGTGGTATATCTGGATTTCCAGAAAGCCTTTGACAAGGTGCCACACAAAAGGTTGTTGCATAAGATAAAGATGCATGGCATTAAGGGGAAAGTAGGAGCATGGATAGAGGATTGGTTAATTAATAGAAAGCAAAGAGTGGGGATCAATGGGTGTTTCTCTGGTTGGCAATCAGTAGCTAGTGGTGTCCCTCAGGGATCAGTGTTGCGCCCACAACTGTTCACAATTTACATAGATGATTTGGAGTTGGGGACCAAGGGCAATGTGTCCAAGTTTGCAGACGACACTAAGATAAGTGGTAAAGCAAAAAGTGCAGAGGATACTGGAAGTCTGCAGAGGGATTTGGACAGGCTAAGTGAATGGGCTAGGGTCTGGCAGATGGAATACAATGTTGACAAATGTGAGGTTATCCATTTTGGAAAGAATAACGGCAAAAGGGATTATTATTTAAATGATAAAATATTAAAACATGCTGCTGTGCAGAGAGACCTGGGTGTGCTCGTGCATGAGTCGCAGAAAGTTGGTTTTCAGGTGCAACAGGTGATTAAGAAGGCAAATGGAATTTTGTCCTTCATTGCTAGAGGGATGGAGTTTAAGACTAGGGAGGTTATGCTGCAATTGTATAAGGTGTTTGTGAGGCCACACCTGGAGTATTGTGTTCAGTTTTGGTCTCCTTACTTGAGAAAGGACGTACTGGCACTGGAGGGTGTGCAGAGGAGATTCACTAGGTTAATCCCAGAGCTGAAGGGGTTGGATTACGAGGAGAGGTTGAGTAGACTGGGACTGTACTCGTTGGAATTTAGAAGGATGAGGGGGGATCTTATAGAAACATATAAAATTATGAAGGGAATCGATAGGATAGATGCGGGCAGGTTGTTTCCACTGGCGGGTGAAAGCAGAACTAGGGGGCATAGCCTCAAAATAAGGGGAAGTAGATTTAGGACTGAGTTTAGGAGGAACTTCTTCACCCAAAGGGTTGTGAATCTATGGAATTCCTTGCCCAGTGAAGCAGTAGAGGCTCCTTCATTAAATGTTTTTAAGATAAAGATAGATAGTATTTTGAAGAATAAAGGGATTAAGGGTTATGGTGTTCGGGCCGGAAAGTGGAGCTGAGTCCACAAAAGATCAGCCATGATCTCATTGAATGGCGGAGCAGGCTCGAGGGGCCAGATGGCCTACTCCTGCTCCTAGTTCTTATGTTCTTATCTCCCTTAAAGTTTCCCCCTCTCACCTTGAAATCTTGACCCCTTGTAATTGACACCCCCACTCTTGGAAAAAGCTTCTTGCTATCCACCCTGTCCATACCTCTCATGATTTTGTAGACCTCAATCAGGTCCCCCCCCCCTCAACCTCCGTCTTTCCAACGAAAACAATCCTAATCTACTCAACCTTTCTTTATAGCTAGCACCCTCCATACCAGGCAACATCCTGGTGAACCTCCTCTGCCCCTGTCTAAAGCATCCACATCCTTCTGGTAATGTGGCGACCAGAACTGCACGCAGTATTCCAAATGTGGCCTAACCAAAGTCCTATACAACTGTAACATGACCTGCCGACTCTTGTACTCAAAACCCCGTCCGATGAAGGCAACCATGCTGTATGCCTTCTTGACCACTCAATCGACCTGCGTTGCCACCTTCAGGGTACAATGTACCTGAACTCCCACATCTCCCACATTTTCCCCAGGACTCTTCCATTGACCGTATAGTCCGCTCTTGAATTAGATCTTCCAAAATGCATCACCTCGCATTTGCCTGGATTGAACTCCATCTGCCATTTCTCTGCCCAACTCTCCAATCTATCTATATTTTGCTGTGTTCTCTGACAGTCCTCCTCACTATCTGCAACTCTCCCAATCTTAGTAGCATCTGCAAACTTGCTAATCAGACCACATATACCTTCGTCAAGATCATTTATGTATATCACGAAAAACAGTGGTCCGAGGACGGATCCCTGTGGAACACCACTAGTCACCTTCCTCCATCTTGAGACACTCCCTTCCACCACTACTCTCTGTCTCCTGTTGCCCATCCAGTTCTTTATCCATCTAATACACCCTGAACCCCATACGACTTCACTTTTTCCATCAACCTGCCTTGGGAAACTTTATAAAACTTTATATGACATCTACAGCCCTTCGCTCATCAATTAACTTTGTCACTTCCTCAAAGAATTCTATTAGTTTTGTAAAACATGATCTTCCCTGCACAAAACCATGCTGCCTATCACTGATAAGTCTATTTTCTTCCAAATGTGAATAGATCCTATCCCACAGTATCTTCTCCAACAGTTTCCCTACCACTGACGTCAAGCTCACAGGTCTATAATTCCATGGATTATCCCTGCTACCCTTCTTAAACAAAGGGACAACATTAGCAGTTCTCCAGTCCTCCAGGACCTCACCCGTGCTCAAGGATGCTGCAAGGATATCTGTTAAGGATCAGTTATTTCGTCCCGGGATTCCCTCAGTAACCTGGGAGAGCTCCCATCCGGACCTGGGGACGTGTCCACCTTAATGCCTTTTAAAATACCCAAAACTTCTCCCATCCTTATGCCGACTTGACCTAGAGTACTGAAACATCCAACCCTAGACTCAACATCCGTCATGTCCCTCCCCTTGGTGAATACCGATGCAAAATACTCATTAAGAATCTCACCCATTTACTCTGACTCAACGCATAAATTCCCTCTTTTGCCTTTGAGTGGGCCAATACTTTCTCTAGTTACCCTCTTGCTCCTTATATATGAACAAAAGGCTTTGGTATTTTCTTTAACCCTGTTGGCCAAAGATATTTCATGACCCCTCTTAGCCCTTTTTATTGCGCGTTTGACATTTGTCCTGCTTTCGGCGGGAGAACAGCTGGTGAGTCAGTTTCAGCGGGAGCAGTGCGGAAGTGGTTGCTGGGAGGTAAGTCTGTCCTTTAAAAGCACTTGTCTTTGCAGGGGCAGGCCAGTCGATTTCGGCGGGAGAACAGCTGGTGAGTCAGTTTCAGCGGGAGCAGTGTGGAAGTGGTTGCTGGGAGGTAAGTCTGTCCTTTAAAAGCACTTGTCTTTGCAGGGGCAGGCCAGTCGATTTCGGCGGGAGAATCAGCTGGTGAGTCAGTTTCAGCGGGAGCAGTGCGGAAGTGGTTGCTGGGAGGTAAGTCTGTCCTTTAAAAGCACTTGTCTTTGCAGGGGCAGGCCAGTCGATTTCGGCGGGAGAACAGCTGGTGAGTCAGTTTCAGCGGGAGCAGTGCGGAAGTGGTTGCTGGGAGGTAAGTCTGTCCTTTAAAAGCACTTGTCTTTGCAGGGGCAGGCCAGTCGATTTTGGCGGGAGTGGAGCTGGCTGGTTAGTCAATTTCAGCAGGAGCTGAGAATTTTTTTTTTTTTTTAATTAGTGTTTTAAGCGGGAACAGGAAGACGACCCGCGGACGTCTGGGAAGACCCTCACCAATAAATTCTGGTGGAGAGGAAACCCGAGACACTACACGTGTAGTGTCTCCCACCCGCCCTCCTCCTCTAACCTAATAATAAAACCCATTGGTCTGAGGTAAGTACCATATTTTATTATATTATTATTATTTTTTATAAAAAATTTAATTTAGTTGTTAGCCAGATCTTGGTAGAAAGTTAGAGGAATGGCAGGGAAGGGAGTGCAATGTTCCTCCTGCAGGATGTTTGAGGTGAGGGATGCAGTTAGTGTCCCTGCTGATTTTACCTGCAGGAAGTGCTGCCATCTCCAGCTCCTCCAATACCGAGTTAGGGAACTGGAGCTGGAGTTGGAAGAACTTCTGATCATTCGGGAGGCAGAAGGGGTCATAGATAGCAGCTTCAGGGAATTAGTTACACCAAAGATTGGAGATAGGTGGGTAACTGTAAGAGGGACTGGGAAAAAGCAGTCAGTGCAGGGATCCCCTGCGGTCGTTCCCCTGAGAAACAAGTATACCGCTTTGGATACTTGTGGGGGGGGACGACTTACCAGGGGTAAGCCATGGGGTACGGGCCTCTGGCACGGAGTCTGTCCCTGTTGCTCAGAAGGGAAGGGGGGAGAGGAGCAGAGCATTAGTAATTGGGGACTCTATAGTCAGGGGCACAGATAGGAGATTTTGTGGGAGCGTGAGAGACTCACGTTTGGTATGTTGCCTCCCAGGTGCAAGGGTACGTGATGTCTCGGATCGTGTTTTCCGGGTCCTTAGGGGGGAGGGGGAGCAGCCCCAAGTCGTGGTCCACATTGGCACTAACGACATAGGTAGGAAAGGGGACAAGGATGTCAGGCAGGCTTTCAGGGAGCTAGGATGGAAGCTCAGAACTAGAACAAACAGAGTTGTTATCTCTGGGTTGTTGCCCGTGCCACGTGATAGTGAGATGAGGAATAGGGAGAGAGAGCATTTAAACACGTGGCTACAGGGATGGTGCAGGCGGGAGGGATTCAGATTTCTGGATAACTGGGGCTCTTTCTGGGGAAGGTGGGACCTCTACAGACAGGATGGTCTACATCTGAACCTGAGGGGCACAAATATTCTGGGGGGGAGATTTGTTAGTGCTCTTTGGGGGGGTTTAAACTAATGCAGCAGGGGCATGGGAACCTGGATTGTAGTTTTAGGGTAAGGGAGAATGAGAGTATAGAGGTCAGGAGCACAGATTTGACATCGCAGGAGGGGGCCAGTGTTCAGGTAGGTGGTTTGAAGTGTGTCTACTTCAATGCCAGGAGTATACGAAACAAGGTAGGGGAACTGGCAGCATGGGTTGGTACCTGGTACTTCGATGTTGTGGCCATTTCGGAGACATGGATAGAGCAGGGACAGGAATGGATGTTGCAGGTTCCGGGGTTTAGGTGTTTTAGTAAGCTCAGAGAAGGAGGCAAAAGAGGGGGAGGTGTGGCGCTGCTAGTCAAGAGCAGTATTACGGTGGCGGAGAGGATGCTAGATGGGGACTCTACTTCCGAGGTAGTATGGGCTGAAGTTAGAAACAGGAAAGGAGAGGTCACCCTGTTGGGAGTTTTTTATAGGCCTCCTAATAGTTCTAGGGATGTAGAGGAAAGGATGGCGAAGATGATTCTGGATAAGAGCGAAAGTAACAGGGTAGTTATTATGGGAGACTTTAACTTTCCAAATATTGACTGGAAAAGATATAGTTCGAGTACAATAGATGGGTCGTTTTTTGTACAGTGTGTGCAGGAGGGTTTCCTGAAACAATATGTTGACAGGCCAACAAGAGGCGAGGCCACGTTGGATTTGGTTTTGGGTAATGAACCAGGCCAGGTGTTGGATTTGGAGGTAGGAGAGCACTTTGGGGACAGTGACCACAATTCGGTGACGTTTACGTTAATGATGGAAAGGGATAAGTATACACCGCAGGGCAAGAGGTATAGCTGGGGGAAGGGCAATGATGATGCCATTAGACGTGACTTGGGGGGGATAAGGTGGAGAAGTAGGCTGCAAGTGTTGGGCACACTGGATAAGTGGGGCTTGTTCAAGGATCAGCTACTGCGTGTTCTTGATAAGTATGTACCGGTCAGACAGGGAGGAAGGCGTCGAGCGAGGGAACCGTGGTTTACCAAGGAAGTGGAATCTCTTGTTAAGAGGAAGAAGGAGGCCTATGTGAAGATGAGGTGTGAAGTTTCGGTTGGGGCGATGGATAGTTACAAGGTAGCGAGGAAGGATCTAAAGAGAGAGCTAAGACGAGCAAGGAGGGGACATGAGAAGTATTTGGCAGGAAGGATCAAGGAAAACCCAAAAGCTTTCTATAGGTATGTCAGGAATAAGCGAATGACTAGGGAAAGAGTAGGACCAGTCAAGGACAGGGATGGGAAATTGTGTGTGGAGTCTGAAGAGATAGGCGAGATACTAAATGAATATTTTTCGTCAGTATTCACTCAGGAAAAAGATAATGTTGTGGAGGAGAATGCTGAGCCCCAGGCTAATAGAATAGATGGCATTGAGGTACGTAGGGAAGAGGTGTTGGCAATTCTGGACAGGCTGAAAATAGATAAGTCCCCGGGACCTGATGGGATTTATCCTAGGATTCTCTGGGAGGCCAGGGAAGAGATTGCTGGACCTTTGGCTTTGATTTTTATGTCATCATTGGCTACAGGAATAGTGCCAGAGGACTGGAGGACAGCAAATGTGGTCCCTTTGTTCAAAAAGGGGAGCAGAGACAATCCCGGCAACTATAGACCGGTGAGCCTCACGTCTGTAGTGGGTAAAGTCTTGGAGGGGATTATAAGAGACAAGATTTATAATCATCTAGATAGGAATAATATGATCAGGGATAGTCAGCATGGCTTTGTGAAGGGTAGGTCATGCCTCACAAACCTTATTGAGTTCTTTGAGAAGGTGACTGAACAGGTAGACGAGGGTAGAGCAGTTGATGTGGTGTATATGGATTTCAGCAAAGCGTTTGATAAGGTTCCCCACGGTAGGCTATTGCAAAAAATACGGAGGCTGGGGATTGAGGGTGATTTAGAGATGTGGATCAGAAATTGGCTTGCTGAAAGAAGACAGAGGGTGGTGGTTGATGGGAAATGTTCAGAATGGAGTACAGTCACAAGTGGAGTACCACAAGGATCTGTTCTGGGGCCGTTGCTGTTTGTCATTTTTATGAATGACCTAGAGGAAGGCGCAGAAGGGTGGGTGAGTAAATTTGCAGACGATACTAAAGTCGGTGGTGTTGTCGATAGTGTGGAAGGATGTAGCAGGTTACAGAGGGATATAGATAAGCTGCAGAGCTGGGCTGAGAGGTGGCAAATGGAGTTTAATGTAGAGAAGTGTGAGGTGATTCACTTTGGAAGGAATAACAGGAATGCGGAATATTTGGCTAATGGTAAAGTTCTTGAAAGTGTGGATGAGCAGAGGGATCTAGGTGTCCATGTACATAGATCCCTGAAAGTTGCCACCCAGGTTGATAGGGTTGTAAAGAAGGCCTATGGAGTGTTGGCCTTTATTGGTAGAGGGATTGAGTTCCGGAGTCGGGAGGTCATGTTGCAGCTGTACAGAACTCTGGTACGGCCGCATTTGGAGTATTGCGTACAGTTCTGGTCACCGCATTATAGGAAGGACGTGGAGGCTTTGGAGCGGGTGCAGAGGAGATTTACCAGGATGTTGCCTGGTATGGAGGGAAAATCTTATGAGGAAAGGCTGATGGACTTGAGGTTGTTTTCGTTGGAGAGAAGAAGGTTAAGAGGAGACTTAATAGAGGCATACAAAATGATCAGGGGGTTGGATAGGGTGGACAGTGAGAGCCTTCTCCCGCGGATGGATATGGCTGGCACGAGGGGACATAACTTTAAACTGAGGGGTAATAGATATAGGACAGAGGTCAGAGGTAGGTTCTTTACGCAAAGAGTAGTGAGGCCGTGGAATGCCCTATTGAGGGCATTTAAAAGTTTATTGGATAAACATATGGATGATAATGGCATAGTGTAGGTTAGATGGCTTTTGTTTCGGTGCAACATCGTGGGCCGAAGGGCCTGTACTGCGCTGTATTGTTCTATGTTCTATGCTTTGCCGATATTCCTCCATAGCTTCATCAGTTTTAAGTCGCCTAGATCTTATGTATGCTTCCCTTTTCATCTTAGCTAGTCTCACAATTCCACCCGTCATCCATGGTTCCCTAATCTTGCCATTTTTCCCCTCATTTTCACAGGGACATGTCTGTCCTGCACTCTAATTAACCTTTCCTTAAAAGACCCCCACATTTCAAATGTGGATTTACCCTTAAACAGCTGATCCCAATCCACATTCCCTAGCTCATGCCGAATTATGTTATACTTGGCCTTTCCCCAATTTAGCACTCTTCCTTTAGGACCACTCGCGTCTTTGTCCATGAGGATTCTAAAACTTGCGGAATTGTGATCGCTATTACCAAAGAAATCACCGACTGAAACGTCAACCACCTGGCCGGGAACATTCCCCAATACCAGGCCCAGCATGGCCCCTTCCCGAGTTGGACTATTTACATACTGCTCTAAAAAACTCTCCTGGATGCTCCTTACAAATTCTGCTCCACCTACGCCTCCAACACTACATGAGTCCCATTCAATGTTGAGGAAGTTAAAATATCCCATCACGACCACCCTCTTGCTCCTACATTTTTCTATAATCTGTCTACATATTTGTACCTCTACTTCACGCTCGCTTTTGGGAGGCCTATAGTGAAGTCCCAACAATGTTACTGCACCCTTCCTATTTCTTAGCTCTACCCACATTGCCTCAGTGATCGAATCCTGCATAGTGCCCTCATTACCACAGCTGCGATATCATATCTGACCAGCGAAGCAACTCCTCCACCCCTTTTACCTTCCTCTCTATCCCTCCTGAAGCATCTAAAACCTGGGGTATTGAGTTGCCAGTCTTGCCCTTCCCTCAACCAAGTCTCAGTAATACCAATAACATCATATTCCCAGGTACTAATCCAAGCCCTAAGTTCATCTGCCTTACCTACTACACTTCTCGCATTGAAACAAATGCACCTCAGACCACCTGTCCCTTTGCGTTCATCATCTCTTCCCTGTCTACTCTTCCCCTTAGTCACATTGAGTTTATTATCCAGTACCTTACTGATTTTAGTTACTGCCTCTTTACTGACCTCCTTCTTCCTAATCTGGTTCACACCCCCCTGCCACATTCGTTTAAAACTTCCCCAACAGCACTCCCGAGGACATTGGTTCCAGTCCTGCCCAGATGTAGACCATCCGATTTGTAATGCTCCCACTGCCCCCAGAACCGGTTCCAATGTCCCAAAAATCTGAATCCCTCCCTCCTGCACCATCTCTCAAGCAACGTATTCATTCTGACTATTATTGAATTTCTACTCTGACTGTCTCGTGGCACTGGTAGCAATCCTGAGATTACTAGCTTTGAGGTCCTATGTTTTAACTTATCTCCTAACTCCCTAAATTCTGATTGTAGGACCTCATCCCGTTTTGTACCTATATCGTTGGTGCCTATATGCACCACAATAACTGGCTGTTCACCCTCCCCCTTCAGTATGTCCTGCAGCCGATCTGAGACATCCCTGACCCGTGCACCCGCAAGGCAACATACCATTCTCGTTTTCGACCACAGAAACGCCTTCTACTCCCCTTACGATTGAATCCCCTATGACTATAGCCCTGCCAGTCTTTGTCCCGCCCTTTTGTGCAGCAGAGCCAGCCACGGTGCCATGAGCCTGACTACTACTGCCTTCCCCCGGTGAGTCATCTACCCCAACAGTATCCGAAACGATATACCTGTTTTGGAGGGCGATGACCGCAGGGGCCACCTGCACTGCCTTGCTGCTCTTTCTCTGCCTTTTGGTCACACATTCCCTGTCTCCCTCACCAATCCTAATCTGCGGTGTGATCAACTCACTGAACGTGCTATCCACAACCTTCTCAGCATCGCGGATGCTCCAAAGTGAGTCCATCCACAGCTCCAGAGCCGTCATGCGGTCAAACAGGAGCTGCAGCTGGACACACTTCCCGCACATGAAGGAGTCAGGGACATCGGCCGCGTCCCTGAACTCCCACATTGAGCACGAGAGGCATAACGCGGGTTTGGGATCTCCTGCCATTTTTACACTTTACCTTAACTGATTACAAATATAATATCAAATAATGAATAAGTGAAAGCAAAAAAGATTTTACTTACCAATCCGAATACTAACCAACACACGAAGAGTTACATTTCTCCCAGCTACAGTTAATTGAAGCACGTTCCTTACCAGCCAATTAGGTCACTGCTTTGCTGTGACGTCACTCTACAAGGTACGTTTCTAACGTTTTTAAAGAGGAAAACTTACCTTCCCAGCAGACCCCTGGCCACTGCTCCCGCCGAAAATCTGAAGGCCGCTTCTCCGGCAGCTGTGTCCCCGCTGTTCTCCTCGCGCTCTTTTATCCTGTGTCCCCGCCGCTCTCCTATCCTCTGTCCCCGCCACTGTGTCACCGCCGCTCTCCTCGCGCTCTTTCACTGAGTCACGGCCGCTCTCTTCGCGCTCTTTCACTGAGTCTCTGCCGCTCTCCTCGCGCTCTTTCACTGAGTTCCTGCCGCTCTCCTTGCGCTCTTTCACTGCAGGCTGTGACGTTACGGTTCAACTTCTTTCTACTTCTCCCGACGCTCGAGTATCCCTCGTGATCTTTACTCGGCTGGGATCCTTACAGTGATTCTCTTTTCTTTCTTGGTTAGAGGAGGAGGTAGGGAGGGAAATACTGAAGAAGTGTTTGGGATTTTACTGTCACTTGACAACAGCTCCTACACAAACCACCTTCAAGATACGGTTACCGCAAGGCGCTGATGCAATTTTTTCCCGCAACAGCCAATCTGCAGCTCCGCTCGACTGCCCTCTGCTGGATGCTTGCCTTGACTTGAATACCTAGGGTGTCTTGCTCAGGTAACCTTCTGGATGCAGTGACCGCAAGGCACTTGTGTAAATATGCCCCGCAACAGCAAATCAGCAGCTCTGCTCTACGGCGCACTGCTGGGTGCTTGCCTTGACTTGAACACATGGGGTGTCTTGCTAAGGTACACTTTCTGGATGCAGTAACCGTAAGGCTCTTATGCAAACTGTCCCCGCAACAGCCAACCAGCAGCTCCGCTATATTGCCCTCTGCTGGATGCCTGCCTTGACTTGAACGCCTAGGGTGTCTTTATCAGGTACACTTTCTGGATGCAGTGAGCGCAAAGCACTTCTGAAAATTTTCCCCGCAACAGCCAATCTGCAGCTCCGCTCTACGACCCTCAGCTCGATGCTTGCCTTGACTTGAACACCTAAGATGTCTTGCTCAGGTACACTTTCTGGATGCAGTGACCGCAAGGCACTTATGCTAATTTGTCCCGCAACAGGCAATGTGCAACTCCGCTCTATTGCCCTCTGCTGGATGCTTGCTTTGACTTGAACACCGATAGTGTCTTGCTCAGGTACACTTTCTGGATGCAGTGACCCAAACGCACTTCTGCAAATTTTCCCCGCAACGGCCAATCAGCAGCGGTGCTCTACAGCCCTCTCCTGGATGCTTGCCTTGACTTGAACACTTAGGGTATCTTGCTCAGGTACACTTTCTGGATGCAGTGACCGCAAGGCACTTATGCTAATTTTCCCCGCAACAGCCAATCAGCTGTTCCGGTCTACTGCCCTCTGCTGGATCCTTGCCTTGACTTGAACACCTAGGGTGTCTTGCTCAGGTACAATTTCTGGATATATGACCGCAAAGAGCATATGCACGTTTTCCCCGCAACAGCCAATCAGCAGCTCCGCTCCTCGTCTCTGCTGGATGCTTGCCTTGATTTGAACACCTAGAGTTTCATGCTCAGGTACACTTTCTGCATGCAGTGACCGCAAGGCACTTATGCAAATTTTCCCTGCAACAGCCAATCAGCAACTCCGATCTATGGCTCTCTGCTGGATGCTTGCCTTGACTTGAACACCTAGAATGTCTTGCTCAGCTACACCTTCGGGATGCAGTGACCGCAAGGCACATATGCAAATTTCCCCCGCAACAGCCAATCAGCAGTTCCGCTCTAAGGCATCCTGCTTGATGCTTGCCTTGACTTGAACACCTAGGGTGTCTTGCTCAGGTACACTTTCTGGATGCAGTGACCACAAGGCACTTATGAAAATTTTCCGCGCAACAGGCAATCAGCTGCTCCGCTTTACAGCCCTCTGCAGGATGCTTGCCTTGAGACTTGAACGCCTCGGGTGTCTGGCTCAGGCACACTTTCTGGATGCTGCGATCGCTAGGCACTTATGCAAATTTTCCTCGCAACAGCCAATCAGCAGCACCGCTCCACAGTCCTCTGCTGGATGCTTGCCTTGACTTGAACACCTCGGGTGTCTGGCTCAGGTACACTTTCTGGATGCAGTGACCGCAAGGCACTTGTGCAAATTGTCCCCGCTTACTTTTTTTTTATTCAAAAAAATATACTTTATTCATAAATTTTATCATAAGCATTACAGAAAATTTCGAATTGTCTTGACTGTACATTTCCGGCAGAGTGACACATTGCCTTGACTTTCTTCCATTCAATTTTGATAATATTATACACATATCACTCTTTACATTACAATTCCTTCTTAAATTTACATTGTCATGTTTGTTTTATACATTGGAGTGTTGGTGGCCCAGACCGAGGGGGGTTTACACTGTTACCCGCCCCTCGGTGTACATTTGCTGGAAAGACCTTGCACAGTGGTCTTTCCCCATTGCGCCTTGGCGGCAGCTGCCCCAAGCTTGAGTGCGTCCCTCAACACGTAGTCCTGGACCTTGGAATGTGCCAGGCTGCAACACTCGGTCGAGGACAATTCTTTGCACTGGAAGATCTGCAAGTTTCGGGCAGACCAAAGTTCACCGAGTTGATGACCTTCCAGCAGCAGTTGATATTTGTCTCGGTGTGTGTCCCTGGAAACAGTCCGTAGAGCACAGAGTCCTGTGTCACAGATCTGTTCGGGATAAACCTTGACAAATACCACTGCATCTCTCTCCAGACCTTCTTTGCAAAGGCACATTCCACAAGGAGGTGTGTGACCGTCTCATTTCCCCCACAGCCACTCCGAGGGCAGCGTGCATTGGCGCAGAGCCTTCGGGTGTGCATGAAGAATCTGACAGGGAGAGCCCTTCTCACCACCAGCCAAGCTAGATTACATCGTAAACCTGACAGACTAAACTTGTGATAAACTATGTATAATATATGTTTAAAGTCATCATGCATGGTTGTTTAACAAACTGTCACATTTATGAATATTAATTCCTCCAAAGGAAGGGGATGTGGTGATATGAATGCGCACATAAATGGATATAGCTGTGTATCAGTGCACATAGCTGGCGGTGCGACCTCTGTCCAACAAGTGGTGTCAGAGATCCATTACGTGACCCAGTTGGTAATAAGACTTACTACAGAATAGCAGCACTTAGAGTAGCTTCAGTAGACTTCTCTGAATTTATTTAGTATCTTTGATTGCATAGTAATCTGTTAGTTATCAAGGACTGGAGACCTGAAAAGACGAAGAACACAGTGTTGTTTCCCGCCCCAAACCCCTTCTTGAAAGAGTTGAAATCACGAGAATCAGCACCTGTGTTCGGTTATGTTCCATGTGTCCCAGTAGTACAAACATGAGACCTGAAAAAGCTAAAGAACAATGTTGACCCCCACCCCAAACCCTTTTAAAATCTTTCTCCCACTCTCTCTCTACCCCCTTCTCCCCGAGTTCCATCCTCCTCTCTCTCTATCCCTTCCTCCTCTCTCTTTCCAGTCTCTCATCCCTCCTTATTGCTCTCTCTCTCATACCCTCCTCCCTCTCCCCACCCTCCTTCCTCTCTCGCTCCCCATCACTCCTCTTTTCTCTCTCCCTACTTCTCCACTCTCTTGCCCTCCTCCTTTCTCTCTCATTCACCCTCTTCCCTCTTTCTCCCACCCTCCTTCCGCCCTCCTCCTCTCTCTCTACCCCAGCGTCCTCTCTCTCCCCCCACTTCTCTCTCTCTCCCCCCCTCTCTCCTCCCCTCCTCCCTCTCTCCCTCTCCCTCACTCCTCTCTCTCCCCACACTGTTCCTCTCTCTGTGACCCTTACCCCCTACGCTCTGCCTCCCCCTCCAACTCCTGCCCTCCCCAATCTGCTCTTTCCCTCCCCCTCCTACTCTCTCCCTGCCCCACCTACTCTCTCCCTCCCCTTCCTACTCTCTCCCTCCTCCTCCAATCTTTCCCTCCCCCTCCTACTCTCTCCCTCCCCCGCCTACTCTCTCCCTCCCCCTCCTACTCTCTCCCTGTCCATCCTACTCTTTCCCTCTCCCACATAACCTTTCCTCCACCTCTTACTCTCTCCCTCCCCTCCTACTCTTTCACTCCCCCTCCTACTCTCTCCCTCCCCTTCCTACTCATTCCCTCCCCTCCTACTCTCTCCCTGACCCTCCCACTCTCTTCCTCCCCCTCCCACTCTCTCCCTCCCTGATACACCTTGGATAGGGTGCTCTTTCCAAGAGCCGGTGCAGCCTCGATGGGCCGAATGGCCTCCTTGTGCTCTGTAAATTCTATGATGATAACACCATCAATAATACACGACGAGTTCAGAAATGTAACTGAGGCTTTAATACACTAATCAGCAAGCCTCCAGATTCTGGACCCAAACTGGGGCCGGAGGCGGAGATTGCCACTCTTACACAGAAAGCCCCGAGGGGAGGAGCCCAGGCGGTGCCAACCTGGACAAGCCCAGGCATGTATGGAACAGTAAAGACCAGACAATACAGTCATGTGGTTTACCACATTCACCCCCTGTTTACAAAAAGTCCAGCGTGGGTGGAGTGGTCTTAAAGGTCCAGTCTGTCCAGTGTTGGCGCCAGCGTCAAGGCCTGCGCGTCCGGGAGCGTGTTGTCATCAGCTTCTTCACCCAGATGCTGGGTCGGCGAAGGGGCGGAGGTGGTTGTATTTGTCGCCGGTGGGCCTGCGGGTATCAGTTTGCGAGGGAGGTGGGTAGGGGTGGTGGGGGACGGTGTAGAGTGGGGGGGGGGGGTGGTGGTGGTGGTGATGGTCTCCGGGGAGCCTGCAGGAGCCAAATCCCGGAGAGAGACCGTGTCCTGCCGCCCGTCCTGGTGTGCCATGTAGGCGTATTAGGGGTTCGCATGGAGCAGGTGGACCTTCCTGATGAGGGGGTCAGTTTTATGGGTCCTCGAATGCTGCCGGAGAAGGACGGGCCCTGGGACTGTCAGCCAGGATGGGAGCGAGACCCCGGAGGTGGACTTCCTGGGGAAGGCAAACAGACGTTCATGAGGTGTCATGTTAGTAACTGTACATAGGAGCGACCAGATGGAGTGGAGCGCATCGGGGAGGACCTCCTGCCAGCGGGAGACTGGGAGATTCTTTGACCGTAGGGCCAGAAGGACGGCCTTCCAGACTGTCGCGTTCTCCCTCTGCAGCTGTCAGTTTCCCCGGGGGTTGTCCTGCTGGAGGCAATGCCTTTGCTGAGCAGGAACTGACGCAACTCGTTGATCGTAAAGGAGGACCCCCGATCGCTGTGGATATAGGCGGGGAATCCGAATAGGGAGAAAAGGCTGTGCAGGGCCTTGATGACAGTGGCAGAGGTCATGTCAGAGCAGGGGATGGCAAAGGGGAATCTGGAGTACTCATCAACGATGTTGAGGAAGTACACGTTATGATCAGTGGAGGGGAGGAGCGCTTTGAAGTCCATGCTGAGGCGCTCAAAGGGGCGGCAGGCCTTTACCACATGTGTTCTGTCTGGCCGATAGAAGTGTGGTTTGCACTCCTTGCAGTCCCTGGTCACGGACCTGACCTCCTCGATGGAGTACGGCAGGTTGCGAGCCCTGATGAAATGGAAAAAGCGGGTGACCCCCGGGTGACAGGGATCGTTGTGGAGGGCCCGGAGTCGGTCTACTTGCGCGCTGGCACATGTACCGCGGGAGAGGGCATCTGGTAGCTCATTGAGCTTCCCAGGACGAAACAAGATATAGTAATTGTAGGTGGAGAGCTCGATCCTCCACCTCAGAATCTTGTCGTTCTTAATCTTGCCCCGCTGTGCGTTATTGAACATGAAGGAGTGAGGACATGAACATGAACAGTGAGGAGAGTGAATCGCCTGCCGGCCAGGTAATGTCTCCAGTGTCTCACAGCTTCGACGATGGCCTGTGCCTCCTTTTCAACAGAGTGTCGAATTTCGGAGGCATCGAGTGTACGGGAGAAAAAAGCCACGGGCCTGCCCGCCATGTTGAGCGTGATGGCCAGAGAAACGGGATGGACTCATCCACAGCATGCATCGCGGCTTTGGCAATGTCTGCTTTAATGCGGTTGAAGGCCAGTCGGGCCTCAGCCGTCAGGAGAAAAGTGGTTGATTTGATCAGTGTGTGGGCCTTGTCCGCATAGTTGGGGACCCACTAGGCATTGTAGGAGAAGAACCCCAGGCATCTTTTAAGTGCTTTGGGGCAGTGAGGGAGGGGCAGTTCCAGGAGTGGGCGCAAGCGGTCGGGGTAGGGCCCTAGGACTCTGTCTTCCATGATGTAACCAAGGATGGCCAGGCGCGCGTCGCGCGAAAGACGCATTTCTCTCTACTGTAAATGAGATTTAGGAGTTTCACCGTGTGGAGGAAGCGCCGGAGGTTCTCATCATGGTCCTGCTGGTCACGGCCGCAGATGGTGACGTTATCCCGGTACGGGAACGTGGCCCGCAGCCCGTACTGGTCAACCATTCGGTCCATTTCCCTTTGGAAGACCGATAACCCGTTAGTGACGCCGAAAGGGACCCTGAGGAAGTGATAAGAGGCGGCCATCTGCATCGAAGGCGGTCCTCCGGCCGGATAGGGAGCTGGTGGTTATGCGGACTTCAAGTCGACTGTAGAGAAGACTCGATACTGCGCAATCTGATTGACTAGGTCAGATATGCGGGGGAGGGGATATGCATCGAGCTGCGTGTACCGGTTGATGGTTTGGCTGTAATCGATGACCATCCAATGCTTCTGCCCAGTCTTGTCGATCACCACTTAGCCTCAATGATCCCCTCTCGCAGGAGTCGCTGGATTTCCGACCTGATGAAGGTCCTGTCCTGGGCACTGTAGCGTCTGCTTCTGCTAGCGACGGGCTTACAGTCTGGGGTGAGGTTTGCGAAGAGGGAGGGAAGGGCGACCTTAAGGGCCGCGATGCTACAGACGGTGAGGGGGGGGGGCAGGGGTCCGTTGAGCTTCAAGGTGAGACTCAAGGTGGCTTGCAAGTCGAACCCCAGAAATAGGGTAGCGCAGAGGTGGGGGAGGACGCAGAGCCTAAAATTGGCGTACTCTACGCCCTTCACAATGAGGGTCGCGACGCAGTAACCCCGGATTTCCACATCATGGGATCCGGAAGCCAGGGAGATTTTCTGGGTCGCGGGTAGGATGGGGAGGCAGGAGCGCCATACCGTATCCAGGTGTGTGGATCTGTCTGTGCTGCCGGAGTCGAAGGGGCAGGCCGCCTCGTGCCCGTTAATCCGGTCGGCCATCGTGCGAGGTGGTGCGGCCGGGACGGGTCCAGCGTGACAGAGGCGCGTGTCGGAAGACGGTTGGCAGGCCAGTCGGCGGTACCGGTGGCCAGCGTACAGTCAGGCGAGCTGGGTTCCCGGGAGGCAGCGGAGGGGTCCAAAGATGGCGGGCCCCATGAGTCGCACGTGGCGGGCGAGGTGCAGGATGGCATCCAAGATGGCAGTCCCCGTGGCTCGCACGTGTCGGCTGAGATTAAAGATGGCATAGCCCGGGACTTCCGGGTGCGGCGATGACCAGCTGAGTCGCACGTTTCGGCAGCTCCCGGTGTAACGGACTTTTGGGCTCTTAATAAGAGCCCCAACGGCAATTTTAACGGCTAAAAGTACTGTGCGGTGAACCAGAAGGGAATCCCCCCTGGATACGGATGGAAAAAGGAGAGGAAGGTGGCCGGATTGCAGTGGGTCCTTTAGAGCAGCGGCAAGGAAGGCAAGCAAAAACCAAGATGGCGTCGGAAGGTGGCAGTTTAATATGGGGCCCTGAACAACACGAGTTTTTGAAACGCTGCGTGGAAGAACTCAAAAAGGAAATGAAGAAGGAGCTGTTGGCCCCGATATTACAGGCGATCGAAGGGCCAAAGGAGGAGCAAAAGACCCAGGAGCGGGAGCTTCGGGTCGTGAAGGCAAAGGCTGCCGAGAATGAGGACGACATACAGGGCCTGGTGGTGAAGACGGAGATGCACGAGGCACACCATAAACGATGTGTGGAAAGGCTGGAGGCGCTGGAGAACAACGCGAGGAGGAACAACCTACGGATTCTTGGACTTCCTGAAGGTGCGGAGGGAGCGGACGTCAGGGCATATGTGAGCACGATGCTGCACTCGTTAATGGGAGCGGAGGCCCCGGCGGGTCCGCTGGAGGTGGAGGGACCATACCGAGTGATGGCGCGAGGACCGAGAGCAGGAGAAATTCCTAGAGCCATAGTGGTGAGATTCCTCCGTTTTAAGGACAGAGAGATGGTCCTTCGATGGGCAAAGAAAACTCGGAGCAGTAAGTGGGAGAACGCGGTGATCTGCGTATACCAAGACTGGAGTGCGGAGGTGGCGAGAAGGAGGGCGAGCTTTAATCGGGCCAAGGCGGTGCTTCACAAAAAGAAGATAAAATTCGGAATGCTGCAACCGGCAAGACTGTGGGTCACATATCAAGGGAGGCACCACTACTTTGAGACGGCGGATAAGGCGTGGACTTTTATCGTGGAAGAAAAATTGGAATGAGCGGGTTATTAAAAAAAGAACGTTTGAAACAAAGTGGTGGGGCGAATATGGGGGGCGAAGAAGGGGGGAAAGAGGAGTTTTATGTTATTAATCCTGCGATGTGGTAACTTTTCTCTCTTCCACAGGAGGTGGTGGGGGGAGGAAAGGAGGTGGAAGAGATGGGGCGTTGGCCATTGGGGGCGGGGCCAAGGGGGAAGCGCGGGCTCGGTTCCCGCGCTATGATAATCATGGCGGGAATAGGGAAGCAGGAAGGAGGGGGCATCGCATGGTGCGAGCCGAGGTCACGGGGGGAAGCCGAGGTTGGCCAGAGTTTGCTGACTTCTGGGAGCAACATGGGGGGTGTAACTACGCTAATGGGGGATCTAGCGGGGGGGGGTGGGAATTATTGGGCTGCTGCTGCTGGGGAGAGGGGGGAGCTGGTATGGGGTGGGATGGGCGGGGGGGCACCGCCTGGGGGGGACACAGCTGCGTGGGAACCGGGTGAGGAGCTGGAAAAGGGGGATGGCTAGTCGACAAGGGGGGGGGTGGTAAAAAGCCCCCCAACCCGGCTGATCACGTGGAACGTGAGAGGGCTGAACGGGCCGATAAAGAGGGCACGGGTACTCGCACACCTTAAGAAACTTAAGGCAGACGTGGTTATGTTACAGGAAACGCACTTGAAACTGATAGACTAGGTGAGACTACGCAAAGGTTGGGTGGGGCAGGTGTTCCATTCGGGGCTAGATGCGAAAAACAGGGAGGTGGCTATATTAGTGGGGAAGTGGGTAATGTTTGAGGCAAAGACTATAGTGGCGGATAGCGGGGGCAGATACGTGATGGTGAGTGGCAAACTACAGGGGGAGACGGTGGTTTTGGTAAACGTATATGCCCCGAACTGGGATGATGCCAATTTTATGAGGCGTATGCTAGGACGCATCCCGGACCTAGAGGTGGGGAAGTTGGTAATGGGTGGAGATTTCAATACGGTGTTGGAACCAGGGCTGGACAGTCGAGGTCCAGGACTGGAAGGAGGCCGGCAGCAGCCAAGGTGCTTAAAGATTTTATGGAGCAGATGGGAGGAGTAGGCCCGTGGAGATTTAGCAGACCTAAGAGTAAGGAGTTTTCGTTTTTCTCCTATGTCCACAAAGTCTATTCGCGAATAGACTTTTTTGTTTTGGGAAGGGCGTTGATCCCGAAGGTGAGCCAGCACGGTAATACCAGCACGGTAGCACAAGTGGATAGCACTGTGGCTTCACAGCGCCAGGGTCCCAGGTTCGATTCCCTGCTGGGTCACTGTCTGTGCGGAGTCTGCACGTTCTCCCCGTGTGTGCGTGGGTTTCCTCCGGGTGCTCCGGGTTCCTCCCACAGTCCAAAGACGTGCAGGTTAGGTGGATTGGCCATGATAAATTGCCCTTAGTGACCAAAAAGGTTAGGAGGGGTTATTGGGTTATGGGGATAGGGTGGAAGTGAGGACTTAAGTGGGTCGGTGCAGACTCGATGGGCCGAATGGCCTCCTTCTGCACTGTATGTTCTATGTCTATGTCTATGTGAGGGGAACGGAGTATACGGCTATAGCCATTTCGGATCACGCTCCACATTGGGTGGACTTAGAGATAGGGGAGGAAACAGAAGGGCGCCCACCCTGGAGAATGGACATGGGACTAATGGTAGATGAGGGGGTGTGTCTAAGGGTGAGGGGGTGCATTGAAAAGTACTTGGAACTCAATGACAATGGGGAGGTCCAGGTGGGAGTGGTCTGGGAGGCGCTGAAGGCAGTGGTTAGAGGGGAGCTGATATCAATAAGGGCACATAAAGGAAAGCAGGAGAGTAGGGAACGGGAGCGGTTGCTGCAAGAACTTCTGAGGGTGGACAGGCAATATGCGGAGGCACCGGAGAAGGGACTGTACAGGGAAAGGCAAAGGCTACACGTAGAATTTGACTTGCTGACAACGGGTACTGCAGAGGCACAGTGGAGGAAGGCACAGGGTGTACAGTACGAATATGGGGAGAAGGCGAGCAGGTTGCTGGCCCACCAATTGAGGAAAAGGGGAGCAGCGAGGGAAATAGGGGGAGTGAGGGATGAGGAAGGGGAGATGGAGTGGGGAGCGGAGAGAGTGAATGGAGTGTTCAAGGCATTTTATAAAAAATTATACGAAGCTCAACCCCCGGATGGGAGGGAGAGAATGATGGGCTTTCTGGACCGGCTGGAATTTCCCAAGGTGGAGGAGCAGGAAAGGGTGGGACTGGGAGCACAGATTGAAATAGAGGAAGTAGTGAAAGGAATTAGGAGCATGCAGGCGGGGAAGGCTCCGGGACCGGATGGATTCCCAGTTGAATTTTACAGGAAATATGTGGACTTGCTCGCCCCGCTACTGATGAGGACCTTTAATGAGGCAAAGGGAAGGGGACAGCTGCCCCCGACTATGTCTGAGGCAACGATATCGCTTCTCCTAAAGAAGGAAAAGGACCCGCTGCAATGCGGGTCCTATAGACCTATTTCCCTCCTAAATGTAGATGCTAAGATTCTGGCCAGGGTAGTGGCAATGAGGATAGAGGATTGTGTCCCGAGGGTGGTCCATGAGGACCAAACTGGGTTTGTGAAGGGGAGACAGCTGAATACGAATATACGGAGGCTGCTAGGGGTAATGATGATGCCCCCACCAGAGGGGGAAGCGGAGATAGTGGTGGCGATGGATGCCGAGAAAGCATTTGATAGAGTGGAGTGGGATTATTTGTGGGAGGTGCTGAGGAGATTTGGTTTTGGAGATGAGTATGTTGGATGGGTGCAGCTGTTGTATAGGGCCCCAGTGGCGAGTGTGGTCACGAATGGACGGGGATCTGCATACTTTCGGCTCCATAGAGGGACAAGGCAGGGATGCCCTCTGTCCCCATTACTGTTTGCACTGGCGATTGAGCCCCTGGCAATAGCATTGAGGGGTGCCAAGAAGTGGAGGGGAGTACTTAGAGGAGGAGAAGAACACCGGGTATCTCTGTATGCGGATGACTTGTTGTTACATGTAGCGGACCCGGCGGAGGGGATGCCAGAGATAATGCGGACACTTCGGGAGTTTGGAGAATTCTCAGGATATAAACTGAACATGGGGAAAAGTGAGTTGTTTGTGGTGCATCCAGGGGAGCAGAGCAGAGAAATAGAGGACTTTCCGCTGAGGAAGGTAACGAGGGACTTTCGTTACTTGGGGATCCAGATAGCCAAGAATTGGGGTACATTGCATAGGTTAAATTTAACGCGATTGGTGGAACAAATGGAGGAGGACTTCAAGAGATGGGACATGGTATCCCTGTCACTGGCAGGGAGGGTGCAGGCAGTTAAAATGGTAGTCCTCCCGAGATTCCTCTTTGTGTTTCAGTGCCTCCCGGTGGTGATCACGAAGGCTTTTTTCAAAAGGATCGAAAAGAGTATCATGTGTTTTGTGTGGCCCGGGAAGACCCCGAGAGTGAGGAAGGGATTCTTACAGCGTAGTAGGGATAGGGGGCGGGCTGGCACTACCGAGCCTAAGTGAGTACTACTGGGCCGCCAATATCTCAATGGTGAGTAAGTGGATGGGGGAAGAGAAGGGAGCGGCATTGAAGAGATTGGAGAGGGCGTCCTGTAGGGGGACTATCCTACAAGCTATGGTGACGGCCCCATTGCCGTTCTCACCGAAGAAATACACCACAAGCCCGGTGGTGGTGGCGACTTTCAAAATTTGGGGACAGTGGAGATGGCATAGGGGAAAGACGAGAGCCTTGGTGGGGTCCCCGATAAGAAACAACCATAGGTTTGCCCCGGGGAGAATGGATGGGGGATTTGGAATATGGCAAAGAGCAGGAGTAACGCAACTGAAAGATCTGTTTGTGGCTGGGAAGTTCGCAAGTCTGGGAGCGCTGACCGAGAAATATGGGTTGCCACAAGGGAATGCATTCCGGTATATGCAACTGAGGGCTTTTGCGAGGCAGCAGGTGAGGGAATTCCCGCAGCTCCCGACGCATGAGGTGCAGGACAGAGTAATCTCAAAGACATGGGTGGGCGACGGTAAAGTGTCAGATATATATAGGGAAATGAGGGACGAGGGGGAGATTATGGTAGATGAGCTGAAAGGGAAATGGGAAGAAGAGCTGGGGGAGGAGATTGAGGAGGGGCTGTGGGCGGATGCCCTAAGTAGGGTAAACTCATCGTCCTCGTGTGCCAGGCTAAGCCTGATTCAATTTAAGGTGTTACACAGGGCGCATAGACTGGAGCACGGCTCAGTAAATTTTTTGGGGTAGAGGATAGGTGTGCGAGATGCTCGAGAAGCCCAGCGAATCACACCCACATGTTCTGGTCATGTCCGGCACTACAGGGGTTCTGGGTGGCGGTGACAAAGGTGCTTTCGAAAGTAGTGGGGGTCCAGGTTGAACCAAGCTGGGGGTTGGCTATATTTGGGGTTGCACAAGAGCCGGGAGTGCAGGAGGCGAGAGAGGCCGATGTTTTGGCCTTTGCATCCCTAGTAGCCCGGCGCAGGATACTGTTGATGTGGAAGGAAGCCAAGCCCCCGGGGGTGGAGACCTGGATAAATGACATGGCAGGGTTTATAAAGCTGGAACGGATTAAGTTCGCCCTAAGGGGATCGGCTCAAGGGTTCACCAGGCGGTGGCAACCGTTCGTCGAATACCTCACAGAAAGATAGAGGGAATGGAAAAGAAGAAGGCAGCAGCAGCAGCCCAGGGGGGGGGGGGGGGGAGGAACCAGAAGGAGTCTCAGGGTTATTAATATATATGTATAATATGTATAGGTCGTTGCTATAAATAATTGTATATTGGATTGTTAAACCATATTTTTGGAGAGTGTTTATCTGAGACAAGGCAGTTGCCATTTAGTTTTAGTTTTTGTTATATATTATTTATTCTTTGTTTATAAAACAGGTCATTGTTATTTATACTGTTATATTATTGTGTATAGGATACACAATGTACTGTGATGGTTGACCAAAAATTTTCAATAAAATATTCTTACAAAAAAAAGATGGCATAGCCCACGGGTCGCACATAGCGGGTGGCGTGGCTGCTGGACCTAGAAGCTTTAATGGGGAGTCGGGCCTGGCAGGCTTTTACGAAGTCGCCCTTCTTCCCACAGCCGTTAAAAGTCACGTTCCGTGCCAGGCAGCATTGTCGGGGGTGGTTATTCTAGCTGCAGAAGTAGCACCGCGGGACTCTGGCGTTGGTGGGCCGGCACGTGGCACAGGCTTGCGCGCACCCGGATCGGCTGATGGCAGCACCCACGAGGCCCACGAGCGTGCCGCACGGTCGGAGGTGTAGGCCCCCATGTTCTGGGAGGCCACCTCCAGTGAGTTGGAGAGCTGGACTGTCTCGGGGAGGCCGAGTGTCACCCCTTCTAATAAACGCTGGCGGATGTCGTTCGAGTGCATGCCCGTGACATAGGCATCCCGGATCAGCAGCTACGTGTGCTGGGTAGCCAATATCACCCGGCAGTCACAGTTTCGACAGAGTAACATGTCGCGTAGGAATTCTGCGAGTGGTTCCCCAGGGTGTTGGTGTCTTGTGGCGAGGAGGTGCCTAACATGTACCTGGTTGACGGACTTCACATAGTGTCCTTTGAGCAGCGTTATTTCCTCCGCGTATGGTGGGGCGTCCCTGATGAGGTTAAAGACTCTTGGGCTCACCCGTGCGTGGAGGACCTGCTTCTTCTGGAGGTCTGTGAAGTCCTCGTTGAAGGACGCAAGGTAGGCCTCGAAGCAGCTTAGCAAGTGTTCAAAATTCTCTGTAGCGTCAGCTGCTTGTGGGTCCAGTTCCAGCCGATCGGGCTTGAGTGATGAGTTCATCTTGAGTGAAGCATCCATCTTAGAAGTTTAGTGTATTACATTGATACACCATCAGTAATACACGACGATGGGCAGCACAGTGGCGCAGTGGGTTAGCCCTGTTGCCTCACGCCGCCGAGGTCCCAGGTTTGATCCCGGCTCTGGGTCACTGTCTGTGTGATGTTTGCACATTCTCCCCGTGTTTGTGTGGGTTTCAACCCCACAACCCAAAGATGTGCAAGGTAGGTGGATTGAACACGCTAAATTGCCCCTTAATTGGGAAAAAAAAATGAATTGGATACACTAAAAATGTAAAAAAGAAAAAATAATAATAATGCACGACGAGTTGAAAAAGTTAACTTGAAAAAGAAAAACTAAACAGCAAGCCTCCAGCCTCTGGACCTGAACTGGGGCCGGAGGCGGAGACTTGCAACTCTTATACAGAAAGCCCCGAGGGGATGAGCCACAGGCGAAGCCAACCTGGACAAGCCCAGGCATGTATGGAACAGTACAGACCAGACAATACAGTCGCGTGGTTTACCAGGCTCCCACTCCTGCTCTCTCCCTCCCCCTCATACTCTCTTCCTCCACCTCCTGCTAATCCCCTGCCTCCTACTCTTTCCCTCCCTCAGCTACCCTCTTCCTGCCCCTCCTACACTCTCCCTCCCCCTCCTACACTCTCCCTCCCCCTCCTACTCCCTCCCTCCCCTCCTACTCTCTTCCTCCCCTTCCTACACTCTCCCTCACCCTCCTACTCTCCCTCCCACTCCTACTCTCTTCCTCCCCTTCTTACTCTTTCCCCCTCCTGCTGTCGCCCTCCCCCTCCCACTCTCTCGCTCACCTTCCTACTCTTCCCCCCTCCTACTCTCCCTCCCCTCCTACTCTCTCCCACCTCCTCCTACTCTCTCCCTCCCTCTCTTACTCTCTCCCTCCACCTCCTACTCTCTCCCTCCCCCTCCTATTCTTTCCCCCCTACTCTCCCCCTCTTACTCTCTCCCTCCCCCTCCTACTCTCTCCCTATGCCTCTTACTCTCTTCCTCCCCCTCCTACTCTCTCCCTCCCCCTCCTACTCTCTCCCTCCCCCTCCTATTCTTTACCTCCCCACCTACTCTCTCTCCCGTACTCTCTCCCACCCACTCCTACTCTCCCACTCTTACTCTCTCCTTCCCCCTCCTACTCTCTCCCTACTCCTCTTACTCTCTTCGTCCCCCTCCTATTATCTCCCTCCCCCTCCTGCTCTCTCCCTCTCCTCCTACTCTCTCTCACCTACTTTCTCCCTCCCCCTACTCTATCCCTCCCCTCCTACACTCTCCCTCTCCCTCCTATTCCCTCCCTCCCCCCCCCACCTTCCCTCCCCCAACCACCCCTCAAAACAAATAACAGATAGTGATTAACAAGAGGATTGTTACATTCTAACCCCTCCTCCTTTCACTTACCCTCCTCCACTGTCACTGCTCCTCCCTGTCTCCTGACATCATCCTCTCTCCCACTCCTCACTCTCTGCCCTATTCTCTCTCGATCTCCCCTCCTTCTCCCTCTCCCCTTCTTCTCTCTCTCCCCTCCTCTCCCTCCTCCTCCCTGTCTGCCACCCTCTTCTTCTCTCCCCTACCCTCACTGTCTGCCCTATTCACCCTCTCTCCTCTCCTTCTCTCTCTCTCCAGAATCAATGGGCGGGATTCTCTAATTCGACTGTAGTGTCCACGCCATCGTAAATGCCGCCGCGTTGTACGACGGCCTGAACGGGCCGACCCCACGACTAATTCTGGCCCACAAAATAGGCCAGCACGGCACTGGAGCGATTCACACCGCACCAGCTGCTGAGTCCGGCGTGAGCTCGGCGCTGCGGAATTCGGGTATACGCAGTGGCACCGGAGCCAACGCGCACATGCGCAGTGCCTTCTTTCAACGCGTTCATCCTTGACACAACGTGGCGCAGGACTACAGGTGCTGGCGCGGAAGAACTGAGGCCCCCAGCCAGAGAGGCCGGCCCGCCGATAGGTGGGCCCCGATCGCGGGCCAGGTCACATCGGAGCCCCCCCCCCCCCAACCCCCCCCACCCAGGGTCGCCTCCGTCCCCCTCACACAACACAGGCCGCCCCCGGACCCATTCACGCCGCGTTCCCGCCGGAGAATCGCATGCCGGCGTCGGGGCGGCGTACCGCGATTTGCGCCGGTTGCGGGGATTCTCCGGCCTGTCCACGGGCTGAGAGAATTCCGTCCAATGTTCCTACACTGTAAGCTGTGCAGTTGTAGTACTAATAATGTTACGCAGATACCAGAGTATGGCTCGAGTCTGTCTGCCAAAACTCACTGGGCTGATTCCTGATTTGTGATTCCGGGATTGCATGGTGGCAGGGTGGTTAGGACTGCTGCCTCACAGTGCCAGAGACCTGGGTTTGAGTCTGACCTTGGATGAATGTCTGTGTCGCGTTTGCACTTTTTCCCCATGTCTGCGTGAGTTTCCTCTGTGTGCTTCGGTTTCCTCCCACAGTCCAAGACGTGAAAGTGAGGTGGATTCGCCTTGATAAATTGCTCCTTAGTGTCCAAAAGTTTAGGTAGGCTTACGGGGATAGGGTGGGGGTCTGGGCATAGGTAGGGTTCACTTTGAGTGGGTTATTGCAGACTCGATCAGCAGAATGGTCTCCTTCTACACTGGAGAGATTCTATGATTCTATGAGGACAGCTTGAGCACATGGCACCATTACTCATTGGAGTTCAGACGAATGAGAAGTGGTCTTATAAAAAATATATGTTTCGGCGAGGGTTTCAGTGTGAACACTGAGAGAATGTTCCCCCTCAAGAGGGAATCTAGGACTAAAGGGTATAGTTTTAAAATACTGACTTATTTAAAAGATGGAGATGAGGACGATTGTATTCTTTTCGGGCATGGTTAGACTATGGAGAGAGCAGTGGAGGCTGGGTCATTGAAATAATTCAAGCCTGAGTTTTTATCAGAACAGCTGAGAGCATTCCCAACCCAGATGGACATCAGTGGAGGGGTGTTGAAGAAGGACTGCGCAAACAACCTTTTCCCTCTCCTGCTCTCTTGCTCTCTACCTCATCCCTCCTCGACTTGTTCTTGGACCGTCCGATCTCTCCCTCCACTGATAAGCTGCAGAGCTGGGCTGAGAAGTGGCAAATGGAGTTTAATGTAGGGAAGTGTGAGGTGATTCACTTTGGAAGGAATAAAAGGAATGCGGAATATTTGGCTAATGGTAAAATTCTTGGAAGTGTGGATGAGCAGAGGGATCTCGGTGTCCATGTACATAGATCCCTGAAAGTTGCCACTCAGGTTGATAGGGTTGTGAAGAAGGCCTATGGTGTGTTGGCCTTTATTGGTAGAGGGATTGAGTTCCGGAGTCATGAGGTCATGTTGCAGCTGTACGAAACTCTGGTACAGCCGCATTTGGAGTATTGCATACAGTTCTGGTCACCTCATTAGAGGAAGGACGTAGAAGCTTTGGAACGGGTGCAGAGGTGATTTACCAGGATGTTTATCATAGAATTTACAGTGCAGAAGGAGGCCATTCGGCCCATCGAGTCTGCACTGGCTCTTGGAAAAAGCACCCTACGCAAGGTCAACGCCTCCACCCTATCCCCATAACCCAGTAACCCCACCCAACACGAAGGGAAATTTTGGACACTAAGGGCAATTTATCATGGCCAATCCACCTAACCTGCACATCTTTGGACTGTGGGAGGAAACCGGAGCACCCGGAGGAAACCCACGCACACACGGGGAGGATGTGCAGACTCCGCACAGACAGTGACCCAAGCCGGAATCGAACCTGGGACCCTGGAGCTGTGAAGCAATTGTGCTATCCACAATGCTACCGTGTTGCCTGGTATGGAGGGAAAATCTTATGAGGAAAGGCTGATGGACTTGAGGTTGTTTTCGTTAGAGAGAAGAAGGTTAAGAGGAGACTTAATAGAGGCATACAAAATGATCAGAGGGTTAGATAGGGTGGACAGTGAGAGCCTTCTCCCGCGAATGGAAATGGCTAGCACGAGGGGACATAGCCTTAAACTGAGGGGTAATAGATATAGGACAGAGGTCAGAGGTAGGTTTTTTATGCAAAGAGTGGTGAGGCCGTGGAATGCCCTACCTGCAATAGTAGCGAACTCGCCAACATTGAGGGCATTTAAAAGTTTATTGGATAAGCATATGGATGATAATGGCATAGTGTAGGTTAGATGGCTTTTGTTTCGGTGCAACATCGTGGGCCGAAGGGCCTGTACTGCGCTGTATCGTTCTATGTTCTATGTTCTATGTTCCACTCACTCCCTCCCATCTACCCCTCCTTCCCTTCACTCCCTCCCATATCTCCCTCCCCTCACCTCCTCCCATCAAGCCCTCCCTTCACTCCCTCTTTTTTCTCCCTCCCCTAACTCGCTCCGACATCCCCCTCACCTTCTCTTAGTCCCTCCCATCTCTCCCTCACTCACTCTCTCTCTCACTCTCTCTCTTCACTCCTTTCTTTCCTTTCTGCCTAGCTCTTTCTCCGTTCAGTCTCTCTTTGCTCTCTTTCCACTCCTTTTCCGTTTATCTCTTTCCACTCTTTCTCTCACCGCTCACACTCACTCCACCCACCCTACAATGCCTTTCTCTCTTCCCTGCCTGCCCCTCTCTCTTGCCCCCATTCTCCATGATAACTCTCCAGCTCTATTTCCCATGATGACTGCCTCTCAGGTTGTCAGTAACAAGACTTCCTCCCCCTGCTCACAGGATATGGTTGTTCACAATGTCGGATCCGGATTGGCCACAGTGTTCCCAGACCTGGATGGCAAGATGATTACTGATGCCTTCCTACTGGCCCGCCCACTGGTGGAGTTTACTTGGAACATGGTGAGAATCTGCTGCTCCAACAAAAATCAATATCAACATGGACTCTTCGGGAACATCTCAGGCTTGTGGAAAGCTAAATATTAGTATTTGACGGGGACAGTGTAGGGGGAGCTTTACTCTGAATCCAATCTAATAGAGACTGTTCTGGGTGGGATTAGCAGGGTCGCTCCTGGTGCTTGTAGCGCCGGGAATGACCCCTCTATCCACTGTGTTTTCCTGGGGCGTGGCAGGGAACTCCCCCTAGGTGCCACCCTGTCCAGAGGTCGGCCACCGGGGGTATCCGATTGCCTCTGAGACACCCCTTGCACATTTCAATCTTGTCCCCATTTGTGGGCACCAGTACTGAATGATGTCCAGCTGGGGTCTCCTCAGCGACGCAGGTAGATGCCGGTCAGCTGTTAGATCCAACATGAACACGGCTAACTTGGTTGTTAAACTCACTTTGCTGTGTCCCGCCCATTGTGGGTTGGATCCAAATCATAAGGTTTCATGTGATCTGGTTAGACCTCCCAGTTTAACAACCCACGTCGCGCCCCGGTTCCAACAGTCAGTAGATCGCGCCCTCTGTATCGAAACCCGTGCTGTACCTTATGATGATATGCATAAGGCAAGTTTGTACATAATGTTATGCACAACCTCCGACCAGGACGTGGCAGTTTAAACTCATCGCATGACCCTGTAGTCCGGAAGTTGGGAGTAGGTCGTTCTGGAGGTTGGACGTATTTTGCAATAGTTCCACGATATCTATTTAGTGTCAGTAGTTTATTATTTTATTTATCCTAGTTATTTTATCACGCAGTTGTTCTACAATGACGTATTTAACCTAAATGTTCTTTCGTTCATCATTCACTTCGGCCAGTCTCCAGGACATGACATGGTACCAGGATTGATGATTAAATAGGAACTAGAAGATTCTGTATGAAAAAGTCCGAACCACTAAAGGTAACTTTGAAGGATGAGGAAGAAAGCACATCTTTGCTCCTAACCTTCCAAGCTATTGACCTCTGATGCTCAATTGCAGTAGAATTTAGAATCCCGGGATTGAAGGCATCAAGACACCTCAACCGCTTCAGATTACCGATAATGTAGACGGGGATTGGAGGGTGTTTAAGCAACAGTTTAAACTCTATGTTGCAGCCCTTGGTCTGCAGGCACAGCCCTATGGGAGGCGTATCATGTTGCTGCGCACTGTATCAGGTCCTCAAGCAATTGAAATCTTCAACTCTTTTGTCTTTGAAAATGAGGCTGGCAGCAAAAGCTTCGAAGAAGTGCTTAAACAAATTGATTGGCATTGCTCCCCTAGAATAAATGAGTATATTCCCTACACACACAGAATGCGGGAGAGGCATTCGACAGCTTCCTCACTGACTTGCAATTGAAGGCACAGTCGTGCAATTTCAGCACACTCCACTCGTCAATGATACGAGACCACATAGTTTTCCGAACCTCCAATGATAACATGCACGAGCGGCTTCTGCGGAAAACAGACCTGCAACTTGAAAGTGCGATTCAAATCTGTCACGCTAGTGAGTTCGCTGCAAATTAGCTCAACACGTTCAATCTCCGTAATTTTGGCACAAAGGCTGAAGAGCAGAAGAGGCGGCTGACGGCATTAGTGTGGTGATGAATCTGAATGACTGAGAGTATTTAATTTGAGTTGAGGCGTGTGAGGAGCTGCAGTTCGCCCGACGAGTCTATAGTGCAGACAATGCTGCAACAGGCCCTCATCCCTCAGGAGACTCCATACTGGATGATTTCACCCTGATGTGCATTCTGGGGGGTCACACCTAAGCGAAGTGGGAGGGCATGGAAGGCTAAGCATGTCACGGATCACTGAGAGGGCACTTGGGAGGGTGTGGGGTAAGACGGGGAGTGTGCATTGGGGTAGCATGTAATGGTAGGTGGAGGGGTTGGTAGAGGTGGAGAGAGTGGGCAGACACCATTGGTGGACTGGGACAGTTGGGGTCATGTTTTCATTGATATAAACTGCTGACCTTGAGCAGTATGATGCCCCTCTGACACCTTCTTCAGCACTGTGCACCAAGAGGCAATCTCATGCCCAAGCTCCCAGGACATGGAGGTCCTTGTTGCAGTCTCTATTCTGCTTTACCTGGATGGCTCAGATGCGTAGTGTTGAATAAAGAACATAAAGCTTTGTTAACGAACAAAACCATACATTTATTACACTACTAACTAAGATTCATTCACATTCCTAAAGTAGAAGGTTATTGTGTAAAACTACGCTATCTCTAACTTACGGAACTCTCAAATATACAATTAGTCTCTACGTCTCTTCCAGCTCTCTCCTAACGCTTCACTCCTAATCACCTAATCCCAGAATCCCCGAAGTCACATGATATATATGACTGTTCTATGGTTCCCTCTTGTGGTAAGAAGCATTATCATTTATTTGTTAGCACTTTACATCCCAGTCAAGAAACATATCATTAGAGTCCTGGATGCCTCTTCCCCCCGCCTCTCCCCTGTGCATACTAAGTGCAGATGATGGATATGAGCGACCACTCAGCAGACAGGCAGGGATCAGACTATGCACGGTAGCACAGTGGTTAGCACTGTTGCTTCACAGCACCAGGGATCCGGGTTCGGTCCCCGGCTTGGGTCACTGTCTGTGTGGAGACTGCACGTTCTCCTCGTGTCTGAGTGGGTTTCCTCCGGGTGCACCGGTTTCCTCCTACAAGTCCCGAATGATGCGCAGTTAGGTAATTTAGACATTCTGAATTCTCCCTCTGTGTACCCGAACAGGAGCTGGAGTGTGGCAACTGGGGTTTTTTCCCAGTACTTCAGTGCACTGTTAATGTAAGCCTACTTGTGACACTAATAAGGATTATTAATATTAGATTGAGGAGCACCAGCACTCAGCTCTCAGCGGGATAACATCATCCCCCTGTCCTCTACAGCGACCAGCTGACAGTGCCGACAAAGTCCTATCACCCGAGATTGACGTTACACAGACCCTGTGAGGGTGGGAGAGGGTGGGGGGGGGGGGGGGGAATAGGGAGGGAGGGAGAAAACTGAGAGATGGGGAGTGGGGGCAGGATGGAGGTGGGCATGTGGTGTAGGGGAGGGGGTGGGATGATGGACGTGGCCATGTCCTTTGTGAAGCGGTTGAGGATGGCGGCCTCCCTGGTCTTACAGGCCTGCTGGACCCTTGCCACTGCCACCTGTCCTCCATCCTTCAGCCAGTGCTGCGGGTGCCTCCCGGGCTCGTCCTCCAGCCCCTCCTGGTCCCTCACCTCTTTGTCCTCCTCATAGGTTGCCACATGTTCCTCCCTCTCCACCTGAGCACGCCGCCCCGCTGCTGTGCCAGGTTGTGGAGGACGCAGCAATCCGCCACAAAGCGCGCCACGCTCGGGGATGGGGGTAGGGGGGGGGTGTACTACTGCAGGGCACCAGCAGAGCAGCCGAGCATCAGAGCCACATATGGATGAGCTGATGCACTGCTTCAGTGACAGCCCCGAGTGGCCTCACGGGCCTCACTATATTGGGTGTCCGCTTCGGTCACCGGCCTCCATACTGGCCTCATTACCCAGGTCCTCAGCGAGTACCTCGTAACCCCCAAGTGCCAACCACCCATCCTGGGGTGGTCCTCGAAGAGGCTGGGGATTCTGGAGGGGGTTTACCGTTATAGTGTCAAAGATATTGGGATTGGGGGTAACTCCATCCCCATAGGTAGCAATTTTCGGAGTGTCCAACGATCCACACTGGGGAAAGCAACCGATGCAGTGGCATTCGCCTCCTCGTTAGCACGGAGGAGGATCCTGCTGAATTGGTGTGCTTCAGAACTGCCAAGTATTGGCACCTAGGGGCAGGACTTAGCTGAATTCCTCCACTTGGAAAAAATTAAGTTCACCATCAGCGGGATTGATGCGGGGTTCTCAATGAGGTGGAAGCTGTTCATCGACTTCATCAGTGGGTGGGAAGGAGGGAGAGTAGTTATTTATTTTTTATTTGGGTTGAGGTATATTTTGGATTTAAAAAACACTCTGTGGCACGAGGCGATTTTGTATATATGGTTGGGTTTACGATGTTATACTATTATAATGTTACATGACATGTTACTGCTTCACGGTTTGTTTGTTATGATTCTTTGATTGTTCTTGTCTTTGTACTGCAGTGTCTGTCTGGACTGTATGCGGAACAATACTTTTCAATAAATCAAATTCAATTCAATTCAATTTGATATACCTCCAATAAACTATATTTTAAGAAAAGAAGATGCCGGGGATGTCTGACAGCTAGATAGCTGTCATGCACTTTCCCTGGAAAGCGTGCAGACACGTGCATAATCTTCATGTGGTGGTCGCACATGAGCTGGACGTTCAGGGAGTGGAACCCCTTCCTGTTGATGTAGGGCACTCCCAGATGGCTCAGTGAGTGCAAGGCGACATGCGTGCCATCCACTACCTCCTGGACATGGGCAGCTGAGCAATGGTGGAGAATCCTGCCGACTGGGCATTTTTCTGGGACCGGTCCATGTCAAAGTTTATATAGTTCTCTGCCCGGGCAAACAGGGCACCGGGACTTCAAGAATGCACTTGTGGGTTGTGGCTTGTGTTATGCTGCAGAAGTCCCCGCTCGAGCCCTGGAATGGTCCTGAGGCTTGGAGGTTCATCGACCCTGATGACCACCAGCAGCGGGTATCCTCTTCCTACTCATGGTGCCAAGTCCGTGAGGACATGGCACATGTGCCACACCATTTCCTTGTTGAGGCGGAACCTCTTGCAGATTGCGCTGTCCCTCATCTGTTCGAATGATCAACGACATGTGTGCACCTTGGGCCACTGCGTGACCCTCCCTTTGGCTCGCTCTTTGGCCTGGTGGGCAGCCACTTCCTCAGGGTGTGGGGCTGGGCCCTGCACATGGGCTGCCGCCTCGAGTTTTTGTTGACACTGCTGCCGCTACCTTTTCGATGTCTGGCCGTTTGGAATGCCAGCAGCACCACAGGGGCAGCCTCTGCGGGGTCCAAGATATCATCCATCTCCCCAACCGGAAATCGTGGCTTATAATCGGGAACTGAAGGACAGGTCTGCGGCGTTCAAGTCAGCTCAGCCTGATCGATCCAAGGAGTCAAGGTACGACCTCCGCAAAGCCATCCGGGGTGCAAAGAGACAATATCAGACAAAGCTAGAGTCACAGACTAGCGTTACAGACTCTCGCAGGTTGTGGCAAAGCCTAAACAGTATAACGGGCAACAAAGTGAAACCGAGCAGTATCTGTGGCAGCAGATGAACTCAATGCATTCTAGGTTCGGTTCGAGCAGGAAACCATCAATACGCTGTCAAGTGCCCTAGCAGGCCCGGACACACCCATACCCACCGTCACAGCTTCCAAAGTCAGTTTGGACTTCCTGAAAGTGAACCCTCGGAAGGCGATGGGCACGGAGGGATGCCTGGTCGTGCACTCAGAGCCTGCGTGGACCAGCTGGCAGATGTGTTCGCGGACATCTACAACCTGTCCCTATTCCGCTCCGAAGTCCCCACCTGCTTCAAGAAAACCACCATCATACCAGTGCCAAAGAAGGACCAAGCAACGTGCCTCAATGACTACTGTCCGGTGGCTCTGACATCAATCGTAATGAAGTGGTTCGAGAGGTTAGTCATGAAGCAGATCAACTGCATACTCCCAGGATGCCTAGATCCACTGCAATTTGCATACCGCCGCAACCGGTCCACAGCAGATGCCATCTCCCTGGCTGTACACTCAGCCCTGGAGCATCTCGACAACAAGGACTCCTACATCAGACTCCTATTTATTTATTAAAAAAAACATTTTATTAAGGCATTTATGGTTTTATAACAACAAATAATACCGATACAAATGTAAACATAATTCAGTTCGTAACATATCCCTCCACCTCCCACTTCTCCTGCCTACTCCAGACACAAAATATCATAACTGCCCCCTACCCTCCCCTTACACCCTAAACCCCTCCACTTTACTTTGCTGCTGACAGTTTAGTTTTCTCCGAAGAAGTCGATAAATGGTTGCCACCTCCGAACGATACCTAATGTTGATCCTCTCAGGGCTAATTTGATTTTCTCAAGTCTGAGAAACCTGACCATGTCGCTAACCTGATTTCGGGGCCTTCAAGTCCCTCCACGCTGGCAATATCGGTCTCCGGGCTACCAAGGAAGCAAAGGCCAAAATGTCAGCCTCTCTCGGCATCTGGACTCCTGGATCTTCCGACACTTCAATTAGCGGCACCTCTGGACTCGGCACCAACCTCATTTTTACTACTGTGGACATGGCATCAGTAAATCCCGACCAGAATCCCCTATGCTTCGGGCATGGCCAAACCATGTGGACATGGTTTGCGGGCCCTCCTGCACACCTCGCATACCTGTCCTGCACCCCAAAAAACCTTCTCATCCGGGCCACCGTCATGTGTGCCCGGAGAACCACCTTGAATTGTATCAGGCTGAGTCGGGCACATGATGAGGACGTGTTGACTATACACAGCGCATCCTCCCACAGACTCGCCTCTACCTCCCCATGCAGCTCATCCTTTCACCCCCCTTACATTTTAGCTCATCTTTCTGGGTTTCCTTCCACTCCATAAATTCTTTATATATTTCCGAAACCTACCCCTCCCCCACCCTCATTCTAGAAACTACCTTGTCCTGTATCCCCTGTGGCGGTAGAAGAGGAAAATTCGATACCTGCCTTCGTTCATAATCCCTTACCTGCAGATATCAAAACCCATTTTCTACCGGCAATTCAAACTCCTCCTCCAAATCCCCCAAACATGGAAAGCTCCCACCAATAAATAGATCCGCACAGCCTCTCAATACCTGCTTTCTGCCACCTCCGAAATCCCCCATCAAGCCATATCCGGGACAAATCGACGGTTGCCACAAATTGGAGCCCACACCGACACTCCCTCCACTCCCATATGCTTCCGCCACTGTCCCCAAACTCTCAGAGCCGCCACTGCTACTGGGCTTGTGGTGTACGGGGCGAAAGAAAATGACAGATGATCCATTACCAATGCCCCCAAAAGTGTGTCCTTACATGATGCCGCCTCTACCCACTCCCACACCAACCCCTCCTCTACTACCCACTTCCTAATAATGGTTGTGCTTGCCGCCCAGTAGTAATTCCTAAAGTTTGGCAGTGCAAGTCTCCCCCCCCGACCCCCCGCGCCGCACCGGCTCCACTCTAACAGTACTTTCCTTATTCGGGGTTTTTTACCCGCACACACAAACCCAGAGATCACCCTATTCACCCGATTAAAAAAAATGCCTTTGATATAAAAATAGGGAGGCACTGGAAAACAAACAAAAATCTCAGGAGGACCGTCATTTCTACGGTTTGTACCATCCCCATCAGTGACAACGGGAGCATATCCCACCTCCAAAAGTCCTCCATCATTTGTTCAACTAACTGGGTCAAATTTAATTTATGTAACTGCTCCCAATCCCGTGCCACCTGAATTCTCAAGTAACAAAAACTCCCTCCCACCACATTAAACGACAGCTCCTCCAGTCTCCTCTCCTGCCCCCTCGCCTGCATTGCAAAAACCTTGTTCTTACCCATATTCAATTTGTACCCCGAGAACCGGCCAAATTCCCCGAAGATCATGCTTGACAAATCTGTTGGAATTCTTTGAAAAAGTCCCTCATAAGAGATTATTGTGCAAAATTAAAGCACATGGGATTGTAGGAAATGTATTGAGGTGAATAGAAAACTGGTTGGAAGAGAGGAAACAAAGAGTAGGGATTAATGGGTCATTTTCAAATTGACAGGCAGTAATCAGTGGGATACCACAGGGATCGGTGCTGGCATCCCAGCTTTTCACAATATATATTAATGATTTAGATGAGGGAACAAAATGTACCATCTCAAAGTTTGCAAATGATACCAAATTAGGTGAGAGGGTGAATTGTGACGAGGATGCAGGGATCCTACAGCAAGATCTAGACAGTTTGGGCGAGTGGGCAAATCAATGGCAGGTGCAGTATAATTTGGATGTGTGATCAGTGGATAAGCAAAAACAGGAAGGCAGATTACTACCTGAATGTTTGTAAATTGGGAGAGTGGAGTGTGCAGCGGGACCTGGGTGTCCTTGTGCACTATTCGCTAAAGGTAAGCATGCAGGTGCAGCAGGCGGTAAAGAAATTTAAAAAAATATATATATTTATTAAAGGTTTTCATAAAATATCAATAGCAAAATGAGAAAGAAAAAAAGAACCTAACAGGGTTAAGTACAAAACACAATCTAAAAAAGCAACCCCCCAAACCCCTCCCCCCTGTACATAAATAATAAATTAACATTAATACCCCGACTTAACACAACAGGTGTACACACCGCCTCAGACCCTCCAGTGTAAATAACATAAAGAAAAATAAAGTAACCCCCCCCCGAGCTGCTGCTGCCATTGACCAATGTCTATCGTTCTGCCAGGAAGTCAAAGAACGGTTGCCACCGCATAAAGAACCCTTGTACCGACCCTCTAAAGGCGAATTTCACCCTCTCCAATTTAATGAACCCTGTCATATCGCTGATCCACGATTCCACGCTTGGGGGATTCGCATCTTTCCACTGAAGGGAAGAGAACCATGGTTGACAAGAGAGGTTGAATGTCTTGTTAAGAGGAAAAAGGAGACTTATGTAAGGCTGAGGAAACAAGGTTCAGACAAGGCGTTGGAGGGATACAAGATAGCCAGGAGGGAACTGAAGAAAGGGATTAGGAGAGCTGAGAGAGGGCATGAACAATCTTTGGCGGGTAGGATCAAGGAAAACCCCAAGGCCTTTTACACATATGTGAGAAATATGAGAATGACTAGAGCGAGGGTAGGTCCGATCAAGGACAATAGCGGGAGATTGTGTATTGAGTCTGAAGAGATCGGACAGGTCTTGAACGAGTACTTTTCTTCTGTATTTACAAATGAGAGGGACCATATTGTTGGAGAGGACAGTGTGAAACAGACTGGTAAGCTCGAGGAAATACTTGTTAGGAGGGAAGATGTGTTGGGCATTTTGAAAAACTTGAGGATAGACAAGTCCCCCGGGCCTGACGGGACATATCCAAGGATCCTGTGGGAGGCAAGAGATGAAATTGCGGAGCCGTTGGCAATGATCTTTTCGTCCTCATTGTCAACAGGGGTGGTACCAGGGGATTGGAGAGTGGCGAATGTCGTGCCCCTGTTCAAAAAGGGAATAGGGATAACCCTGGGAATTACAGGCCAGTTAGTCTTTCTTCGGTGGTAGGCAAAGTAATGGAAAGGGTACTGAAAGATAGGATTTCTGAGCATCTGGAAAGACACTGCTTGATTAGGGATAGTCAGCATGGATTTGTGAGGGGTAGGTCTTGCCTTACAAGTCTTATTGAATTCTTTGAGGAGGTGACCAAGCATGTGGATGAAGGTAAAGTGGATGTAGTGTACATGGATTTTAGTAAGGCATTTGATAAGGTTCCCCATGGTAGGCTTCTGCAGAAAGTAAGGAGGCAAGGGATTGTGGGAAATTTGGCCAGTTGGATAACGAACTGGCTAACCGATAGAAGTCAGAGAGTGGTGGTGGATGGCAAATATTCAGCCTGGATCCCAGTTACCAGTGGCGTACCGCAGGGATCAGTTCTGGGTCCTCTGCTGTTTGTGATTTTCATTAATGACTTGGATGAGGGAGTTGAAGGGTGAGTCAGTAAATTTGCAGACTGTACGAAGATTGGTGGAGTTGTTGATAGTAAGGAGGGCTGTTGTTGGCTGCAAAGAGACATAGATAGGATGCAGAGCTGGGCTGAGAAGTGGCAGATGGAGTTTAATCCTGAAAAGTGTGAGGTTGTCCATTTTGGAAGGACAAATATGAATGCGGAATACAGGGTTAACGGTAGAGTTCTTGGCAATGTGGAGGAGCAGAGAGATCTTGGGGGTCTATGTTCATACATCTTTGAAAGTTGCCACTCAAGTGGATAGAGCTGTGAAGAAGGCCTATGGTGTGCTAGCGTTCATTAACAGAGGGATTGAATTTAAGAACCGTGAGGTGATGATGCAGGTGCACAAACCTTTGGTAAGGCCACATTTGGAGTACTGTGTACAGTTCTGGTCGCCTCATTTTAGGAAGGATGTGGAAGCTTTGGAAAGGGTGCAAAGGAGATTTACCGGGATGTTGCCTGGAATGGAGAGTAGGTTTTACGAGGAAAAGTTGACGGTGCTAGGCCTTTTCTCATTAGAACGGAGAAGGATGAGGGGCGACTTGATAGAGGTTTATAAGATGATCAGGGGAATAGAGTAGACAGTCAGAGACGTTTTCCCCGGGTGGAACAAACCATTACAAGGGGACATAAATTTAAGGTGAATGGTGGAAGATATAGGGGGGATGTCAGAGGTAGGTTCTTTACCCAGAGAGTAGTGGGGACATGGAATTCACTGCCTGTGGAAGTAGTTGAGTCGGAAACATTAGGGACCTTCAAGCAGCTATTGGATAGGTACATGGATTACGGTAAAATGATATAGTGTAGATTTATTTGTTCTTAAGGGCAGCACGGCAGCATTGTGGCTAGCACAATTGCTTCACAGCTCCAGGGTCCCAGGTTCGATTCCGGCTTGGGTCATTATCTGTGCGGAGTCTGCACATCCTCCCCGTGTGTGCGTGGGTTTCCTCCGGGTGCTCCGGTTTCCTCCCACAGTCCAAAGATGTGCAGGTTAGGTGGATTGGCCATGATAAATTTCCCTTAGTGTCCAGAATTGCTCTTAGTGTTGGGTGGAGGTGTTGACTTTGGGTAGGGTGCTCTGTCCAAGAGCCGGTGCAGACTCAATGGGCCGAATGGCCTCCTTCTGCACTGTAAATTCAATGATAATCTATGATTAATCTAGGACAAGGGTTCGGCACAACATCGTGGGCCGAAGGGCCTGTTCTGTGCTGTATTTTTCTATGTTCTATGAAGGAAAATCCTTCGCCGGGCTACCAGGGGCACAAAGGCCAGAATTCCGGACTCTTTCGTCTCTTGCACTCCCGGCTCCTCTGCTACCCTAAATATTGCGAGCCCCCAGCCCGGTTTGACCCTGGATCCTACCACCCTCGACACCATCCTCGCTACGTCCTTCCAAAATTCCTCCAGCGCTGGGCATGCCCAGAACATATGGGTGTGATTTGCTGGGCTTCCTGAGCACTTAACGCACCTGCCCTCACCCCCAAAGAACCGGCTCATCCTTGTCCCGGTAATGTGTGCCATGTGCAGCACCTTAAACTGTATGAGGCTGAACCTCGCGCACAAAGAGCAAGAGTTCACCCTCATTAGGGCATCTGCCCACGTCCCCCCTTCGATCTCCTCTCCCAACTCCTCCTCCTACTTACCTTTCACCTCAACGACCAAGGCCTCCTCCTCCTCCTGCATCACCTGGTAAGTTTCCGAGATCTTCCCCACTCTTCCCCCCCCCCCCCCCGAGAGCACCCTGTCCTGTACTGTGTGTGGCAGTAGCCGTGGGAATTCCACCACCTGCCGTCTGGCAAACGCCCTTCCCTGTAAGTACCTGAAGGTGTTCCCCGGGGGGGAGCCCGTACTTCTCCTCCAGCTCACCCAAGCTCGCAAACTTCCCATCCACAAACAGGTCCCCAACTTTCGTATCCCTGCCCTGTGCCAACCCGAAAACCCTCCACCTTTCTTCCTGGGGCGAACCAGTGGTTCCCCCGTAATGGGGTCCATGCTGAGGCCCCAACTTCCCCACTATGCCGCCTCCACGGCCCCCAAATCTTGAGGGCCGCCACCACCACCGGGCTCGTGGTATACATATGTCGATTTCGGCGGCGTGAGAGCAGCTGGTTAGTCAGTTTCAGCGGGAGCATTGCGGAAGGAGGTTGCTGGGAGGTAAGTCAACCTTTAAAAGCACTTCTCTTTGCAGGGGCAGGCCAGTCGATTTCGGCGGCGTGAGAGCAGCTGGTTAGTCAGTTTCAGCGGGAGCATTGCGGAAGGAGGTTGCTGGGAGGTAAGTCAACCTTTAAAAGCACTTCTCTTTGCAGGGGCAGGCCAGTCGATTTCGGCGGCGTGAGAGCAGCTGGTTAGTCAGTTTCAGCGGGAGCATTGCGGAAGGAGGTTGCTGGGAGGTAAGTCAACCTTTAAAAGCACTTCTCTTTGCAGGGGCAGGCCAGTCGATTTCGGCGGCGTGAGAGCAGCTGGTTAGTCAGTTTCAGCGGGAGCATTGCGGAAGGAGGTTGCTGGGAGGTAAGTCAACCTTTAAAAGCACTTCTCTTTGCAGGGGCAGGCCAGTCGATTTCGGCGGCGTGAGAGCAGCTGGTTAGTCAGTTTCAGCGGGAGCATTGCGGAAGGAGGTTGCTGGGAGGTAAGTCAACCTTTAAAAGCACTTCTCTTTGCAGGGGCAGGCCAGTCGATTTCGGCGGCGTGAGAGCAGCTGGTTAGCCAGTTTCAGCGGGAGCATTGCGGAAGGAGGTTGCTGGGAGGTAAGTCAACCTTTAAAAGCACTTCTCTTTGCAGGGGCAGGCCAGTCGATTTCGGCGGCGTGAGAGCAGCTGGTTAGTCAGTTTCAGCGGGAGCATTGCGGAAGGAGGTTGCTGGGAGGTAAGTCAACCTTTAAAAGCACTTCTCTTTGCAGGGGCAGGCCAGTCGATTTCGGCGGCGTGAGAGCAGCTGGTTAGTCAGTTTCAGCGGGAGCATTGCGGAAGGAGGTTGCTGGGAGGTAAGTCAACCTTTAAAAGCACTTCTCTTTGCAGGGGCAGGCCAGTCGATTTCGGCGGCGTGAGAGCAGCTGGTTAGTCAGTTTCAGCGGGAGCATTGCGGAAGGAGGTTGCTGGGAGGTAAGTCAACCTTTAAAAGCACTTCTCTTTGCAGGGGCAGGCCAGTCGATTTCGGCGGCGTGAGAGCAGCTGGTTAGTCAGTTTCAGCGGGAGCATTGCGGAAGGAGGTTGCTGGGAGGTAAGTCAACCTTTAAAAGCACTTCTCTTTGCAGGGGCAGGCCAGTCGATTTTGGCGGCGTGAGAGCAGCTGGTTAGTCAGTTTCAGCGGGAGCATTGCGGAAGGAGGTTGCTGGGAGGTAAGTCAACCTTTAAAAGCACTTCTCTTTGCAGGGGCAGGCCAGTCGATTTCGGCGGGAGTGGAGCTGGCTGGTTAGTCAGTTTCAGCGGGAGCATTGCGGAAGGAGGTTGCTGGGAGGTAAGTCAACCTTTAAAAGCACTTCTCTTTGCAGGGGCAGGCCAGTCGATTTCGGCGGCGTGAGAGCAGCTGGTTAGTCAGTTTCAGCGGGAGCATTGCGGAAGGAGGTTGCTGGGAGGTAAGTCAACCTTTAAAAGCACTTCTCTTTGCAGGGGCAGGCCAGTCGATTTCGGCGGCGTGAGAGCAGCTGGTTAGTCAGTTTCAGCGGGAGCATTGCGGAAGGAGGTTGCTGGGAGGTAAGTCAACCTTTAAAAGCACTTCTCTTTGCAGGGGCAGGCCAGTCGATTTTGGCGGCGTGAGAGCAGCTGGTTAGTCAGTTTCAGCGGGAGCATTGCGGAAGGAGGTTGCTGGGAGGTAAGTCAACCTTTAAAAGCACTTCTCTTTGCAGGGGCAGGCCAGTCGATTTCGGCGGGAGTGGAGCTGGCTGGTTAGTCAATTTCAGCAGGAGCTGAGAATTTTTCTTTTTTTTAAAATTAGTTTTTTAGGCGGGAACAGGAAGTCGACCCGCGGACGTCTGGGAAGACCCTCACCAATAAATTTTGGTGGAGAGGAAACCCGAGACACTACACGTGTAGTGTCTCCCACCCGCCCTCCTCCTCTAACCTAATAATAAAACCCTTTGGTCTGAGGTAAGTACCATATTTTTATTATATTATTATTATTTTTTATAAAAATTTAATTTAGTTGTTAGCCAGATCTTGGTAGAAAGTTAGAGGAATGGCAGGGAAGGGAGTGCAATGTTCCTCCTGCAGGATGTTTGAGGTGAGGGATGCAGTTAGTGTCCCTGCTGATTTTACCTGCAGGAAGTGCTGCCATCTCCAGCTCCTCCAAGACCGAGTTAGGGAACTGGAGCTGGAGTTGGAAGAACTTCGGATCATTCGGGAGGCAGAAGGGGTCATAGATAGCAGCTTCAGGGAATTAGTTACACCAAAGATTGGAGATAGGTGGGTAACTGTAAGAGGAACTGGGAAAAAACAGTCAGTGCAGGGATCCCCTGCGGTCGTTCCCCTGAGAAACAAGTATACCGCTTTGGATACTTGTGGGGGGGACGACTTACCAGGGGTAAGCCATGGGGTACGGGCCTCTGGCACGGAGTCTGTCCCTGTTGCTCAGAAGGGAAGGGGGGAGAGGAGCAGAGCATTAGTAATTGGGGACTCTATAGTCAGGGGCACAGATAGGAGATTCTGTGGGAGCGTGAGAGACTCACGTTTGGTATGTTGCCTCCCAGGTGCAAGGGTACGTGATGTCTCGGATCGTGTTTTCCGGGTCCTTAGGGGGGAGGGGGAGCAGCCCCAAGTCGTGGTCCACATTGGCACCAACGACATAGGTAGGAAAGGGGACAAGGATGTCAGGCAGGCTTTCAGGGAGCTAGGATGGAAGCTCAGAACTAGAACAAACAGAGTTGTTATCTCTGGGTTGTTGCCCGTGCCACGTGATAGTGAGATGAGGAATAGGGAGAGAGAGCATTTAAACACGTGGCTACAGGGATGGTGCAGGCGGGAGGGTTTCAGATTTTTGGATAACTGGGGCTCTTTCTGGGGAAGGTGGGACCTCTACAGACAGGATGGTCTACATCTGAACCTGAGGGGCACAAATATCCTGGGGGGGAGATTTGTTAGTGCTCTTTGGGGGGGTTTAAACTAATGCAGCAGGGGCATGGGAACCTGGATTGTAGTTTTAGGGTAAGGGAGAATGAGAGTATAGAGGTCAGGAGCACAGATTTGACGTCGCAGGAGGGGGCCAGCGTTCAGGTAGGTGGTTTGAAGTGTGTCTACTTCAATGCCAGGAGTATACGAAACAAGGTAGGGGAACTGGCAGCGTGGGTTGGTACCTGGGACTTCGATGTTGTGGCCATTTCGGAGACATGGATAGAGCAGGGACAGGAATGGATGTTGCAGGTTCCGGGGTTTAGGTGTTTTAGTAAGCTCAGAGAAGGAGGCAAAAGAGGGGGAGGTGTGGCGCTGCTAGTCAAGAGCAGTATTACGGTGGCGGAGAGGATGCTAGATGGGGACTCTTCCGAGGTAGTATTGGCTGAAGTTAGAAACAGGAAAGGAGAGGTCACCCTGTTGGGAGTTTTTTATAGGCCTCCTAATAGTTCTAGGGATGTAGAGGAAAGGATGGCGAAGATGATTCTGGATATGAGCGAAAGTAACAGGGTAGTTATTATGGGAGACTTTAACTTTCCAAATATTGACTGGAAAAGATATAGTTTGAGTACAATAGATGGGTCGTTTTTTGTACAGTGTGTGCAGGAGGGTTTCCTGAAACAATATGTTGACAGGCCAACAAGAGGCGAGGCCACGTTGGATTTGGTTTTGGGTAATGAACCAGGCCAGGTGTTGGATTTGGTGGTAGGAGAGCACTTTGGGGACAGTGACCACAATTCGGTGACGTTTACGTTAATGATGGAAAGGGATAAGTATACACCGCAGGGCAAGAGTTATAGCTGGGGGAAGGGCAATTATGATGCCATTAGACGTGACTTGGGGGGGATAAGGTGGAGAAGTAGGCTGCAAGTGTTGGGCACACTGGATAAGTGGGGCTTGTTCAAGGATCAGCTACTGCGTGTTCTTGATAAGTATGTACCGGTCAGACAGGGAGGAAGGCGTCGAGCGAGGGAACCGTGGTTTACCAAGGAAGTGGAATCTCTTGTTAAGAGGAAGAAGAAGGCCTATGTGAAGATGAAGTGTGAAGTTTCGGTTGGGGCGATGGATAGTTACAAGGTAGCGGGGAAGGATCTAAAGAGAGAGCTAAGACGAGCAAGGAGGGGACATGAGAAGTATTTGGCAGGAAGGATCAAGGAAAACCCAAAAGCTTTCTATAGGTATGTCAGGAATAAGCGAATGACTAGGGAAAGAGTAGGACCAGTCAAGGACAGGGATGGGAAATTGTGTGTGGAGTCTGAAGAGATAGGCGAGATACTAAATGAATATTTTTCGTCAGTATTCACTCAGGAAAAAGATAATGTTGTGGAGGAGAATGCCGAGCCCCAGGCTAATAGAATAGATGGCATTGAGGTACGTAGGGAAGAGGTGTTGGCAATTCTGGACAGGCTGAAAATAGATAAGTCCCCGGGACCTGATGGGATTTATCCTAGGATTCTATGGGAGGCCAGGGAAGAGATTGCTGGACCTTTGGCTTTGATTTTTATGTCATCATTGGCTACAGGAATAGTGCCAGAGGACTGGAGGACAGCAAATGTGGTCCCTTTGTTCAAAAAGGGGAGCAGAGACAACCCCGGCAACTATAGACCGGTGAGCCTCACGTCTGTAGTGGGTAAAGTCTTGGAGGGGATTATAAGGGACAAGATTTATAATCATCTAGATAGGAATAATATGATCAGGGATAGTCAGCATGGCTTTGTGAAGGGTAGGTCATGCCTCACAAACCTTATTGAGTTCTTTGAGAAGGTGACTGAACAGGTAGACGAGGGTAGAGCAGTTGATGTGGTGTATATGGATTTCAGCAAAGCGTTTGATAAGGTTCCCCACGGTAGGCTATTGCAAAAAATACGGAGGCTGGGGATTGAGGGTGATTTAGAGATGTGGATCAGAAATTGGCTAGCTGAAAGAAGACAGAGGGTGGTGGTTGATGGGAAATGTTCAGAATGGAGTACAGTCACAAGTGGAGTACCACAAGGATCTGTTCTGGGGCCGTTGCTGTTTGTCATTTTTATCAATGACCTAGAGGAAGGCGCAGAAGGGTGGGTGAGTAAATTTGCAGACGATACTAAAGTCGGTGGTGTTGTCGATAGTGTGGAAGGATGTAGCAGGTTACAGAGGGATATAGATAAGCTGCAGAGCTGGGCTGAGAGGTGGCAAATGGAGTTTAATGTAGAGAAGTGTGAGGTGATTCACTTTGGAAGGAATAACAGGAATGCGGAATATTTGGCTAATGGTAAAGTTCTTGAAAGTGTGGATGAGCAGAGGGATCTAGGTGTCCATGTACATAGATCCCTGAAAGTTGCCACCCAGGTTGATAGGGTTGTAAAGAAGGCCTATGGAGTGTTGGCCTTTATTGGTAGAGGGATTGAGTTCCGGAGTCGGGAGGTCATGTTGCAGCTGTACAGAACTCTGGTACGGCCGCATTTGGAGTATTGCGTACAGTTCTGGTCACCGCATTATAGGAAGGACGTGGAGGCTTTGGAGCGGGTGCAGAGGAGATTTACCAGGATGTTGCCTGGTATGGAGGGAAAATCTTATGAGGAAAGGCTGACGGACTTGAGGTTGTTTTCGTTGGAGAGAAGAAGGTTAAGAGGAGACTTAATAGAGGCATACAAAATGATCAGGGGTTTGGATAGGGTGGACAGTGAGAGCCTTCTCCCGCGGATGGATATGGCTGGCACGAGGGGACATAACTTTAAACTGAGGGGTAATAGATATAGGACAGAGGTCAGAGGTAGGTTCTTTACTCAAAGAGTAGTGAGGCCGTGGAATGCCCTACCTGCTACAGTAGTGAACTCGCCAACATTGAGGGCATTTAAAAGTTTATTGGATAAACATATGGATGATAATGGCATAGTGTAGGTTAGATGGCTTTTGTTTTGGTGCAACATCGTGGGCCGAAGGGCCTGTACTGCGCTGTATTGTTCTATGTTCTATGTTCTATACCTCCTTGGAGGGAGCGGCAGCGGCGCCGTTGCCGGCGCCCCCAGACTCGCACTCACACAGGACGCCATCTCCAGCCTCTTCCATGCAGCCCCCTCCCCCTTCATCACCCACTTGCGCACCATCGTCGCAATGGCGGCCCAGTAGTACCCACAGAGGTTGGGCAGCGCCAGCCCCCCCCTATCTCTACTACGCTCCAGGAACACCCTTCTCACACTCTGAGTCCCTTGCGCCCACACAAACCCCATTATACTCCTGTTAACCCGCCTGAAATAACCCTTTGGGATAAACACGGGGAGGCACTGGAACAGGAACAAAAACCTTGGGAGCACCGTCATTTTGATTGACTACACCCTACCCGCCAAGGACAGCGGCAACGCGTCCCACCTCTTGAACTCCTCCTCCATTTGCTCCACCAGCCTTGTAAAGTTAAGCCTGTGCAGGGCCCCCCAGCTCCTGGCCACCTGGACCCCCAAGTATCTGAAGCTCCTCTCCGCCATTTTTAGTGGGAGCTCGCCAATCCCCCTCTCCTGGTCCCCTAGCTGAACTACGAACAGCTCGCTCTTCCCCATATTGAGCTTGTACCCCGAAAAGTCGCGAATTCCCTAAAGATCCTCATTACCTCTGGCATTCCTCCCACCGGGTCCGCCACATACAGCAGCAGGTCGTCCGCATAGAGCGACACCCGATGCTCCTCCCCACCCCGCACCAACCCCCTCCAGTTCCTCGTCTCACCCAGTGCCAGGGGTTCAATCGCCAGTGCCAAGAGTAGGGGGGACAGGGGACACCCCTGCCTCGTCCCTCGGTGCAACCGAAAGTACTCGGACCTCCTATTTGTGGCCACACTCGCCATCGGGACCTGATGCAACAGCCTAACCCACCTGACAAACCCCTCCCCAAACCCGAACCTCTTCAGCACCTCCCACAGGTACTCCCACTCTACCCTATCGAAGGCTTTCTCAGCATCCATCGCCACCACTATCTCCGCCTCCCCCTCCCTCGCCGGCATCATGAAAACGTTCAAAAGCCTCCGCACATTCGTGTTCAATTGTCTCCCCTTCACAAACCCCCTCTGGTCTACATGGATGATCTGCAGCACACAATCCTCAATCCTCGTGGCTAAGACCTTCCCCAGCACCTTGGCATCTACACTTAGCAAGGAAATCGGTCTGGAAGACCCACATTGCAGGGGATCCTTGTCCCGCTTCAAGATCAAGGAGATCAGTGCCCGGGACATCGTCGGGGGTAAAGCCCCCCCTCCCCCTCCCTTGCCTCATTAAAGGTCCTAACTAACAGCGGGCCCAACAGATCCATATATTTTTTATAGAACTCGACCGGGAAACCATCCGGCCCCGGTGCCTTCCCCGCCTGCATGCTTCCTATCCCTTTGATCAGCTCCTCCGTCCCGCTTCCGAAGCTGATGCGCCAGCATCCTGCTTGCCTTTTCCCCATACTCGTAGACCGCCCCCTGGGCCTTCCTCCACTGCACCTCCGCCTTCCTGGTGGTCACCAGGTCGAATTCGGCCTGGAGGCTGCGCCTCTTCCTCAACAATCCTTCCTCAGGCTCTTCCGCATACCTCCTGTCTACCATCACCATCTCCCCCACCAGCCTCTCCCTCTCCCCCCCGCCCCCCCCCCCCTGCTCCCTCCGCTCCTTGTGGGCCCTAATGAAGATCAGCTTTCCCCTAACAACCGCCTTCAGTGCCTCCCATACCATCCCCACTCGGACCTCCCGTTGTCGTTGGTCTCCAAGTACCTCTCTATGCTTCCTCAGACCCGCTCGCTCAGCTCCTCGTCCGCCAACTGCCCACCTTCAAGCGCCACAGCGGGCGCTGGTCCCTCTACTCCCGCATCTCCAAGTCCACCCAATGCAGGGCGTGGTCCGAAATGGCTATTGCCGAATACTCGGTATCTTCTACTCTCGCTATCAGTGCCCTACTCAAAATGAAAAATTTGATTCGAGAATAAGCCTTCTGGACATGTGAGAAGAATGAAAATTCCCTAGCCCCCGACCTTGCAAATGTCCAAGGGTCCACCCCTCCCATTTGGTCCATAAATCTCCTCAGCACTCTTGATGCCGCCGGCTTCCTACCTGTCCTAGACCTGGATCGATCCAGTGCCGGATCCAACACCGTGTTAAAGTCTCCCCCCATTATCAGGCCCCCCACTTCCAAGTCCGGGATCCGACCCAACATACGCCGCATAAAACCCGCATCGTCCCAGTTTGGAGCATACACATTGACCAGTACCACCCTCTCTCCCTGCAACTTACCACTATGTACCTACCGCCATTATCTGCCACAATGCTCGATGCCTCGAATGACACCTTCTTTCCCACCAAGATCGCCACCCCTCGATTTTTGGCACCTAACCCCGAATGAAACACCTGACCTACCCACCCTTTCCTCAGTCTTACCTGGTCTGCCACCTTCAGGTGTGTCTCCTGGAGCATAACCACATCTGCCTTGAGACCCATCAGGTACGCAAACACACAGGCCTGCTTAACTGGCCCATTCAGTCCCCTTACATTTCAGGTTATCAGCCGTATCAGGGGGCTACCCGCCCCCATCCCCCGCCGACTAGCCATGACCCCTCCTCGGCCAGCCACGCACCCGCACCCCACACCCGGCCCGTTCCCCACAGCGGCATACCCCCGTCTCGAGCCCCCCCCCAACTCGCTCCAGCTCCTCCTTGACCTTAGCAGCAGCAACTCGATTCCCCCCCCCTCCCCCCACCCCGCTAGGACCCATCCTAGCTGGTTTACTCCCCCCATTGCACTTCCGCAAGTCAGCAGACTCCTGCTCACCCCGGCAACTCCCGCCTACCCTTCGACTCCTCCCATTGTGTGGCACACCCTCCTCTCCCGCTCCCCATCCACAGGCTCTCCCCCTCCCCCCTCCGTTCTAAGCGCGGTAAACAATCTTCGATTCACCGCCCCAGCCCCCCCCCCCCGCAGTCTTCGGCGCGGGAAATAAGACCGCGCTCTCCACCTACCAGGCCCCGCCACCAACCAAAACAGTGCCCAACCCGCCCCATCCACCCTTCCCAACCCGAAAGAGAAAAACACAGAGAAAAATAAACCCAAAACAATGCAAAGGCCCCCCCCCCCCCCCCCCGAACAAAAAATAGACATAACATATCCACCGCAGTCCCCACTCGCCCATCCCGACCCTCAGTCTGCCCTCAGTCTGTGTCCGGCTTCTCGGCCTGAACAAAGGCCCATGCCTCCTCTGGAGGCTCAAAATAATGGTGCCGATCCTTGTAGATAACCCACACTCGCGCCGGCTGCAACATGCCAAACTTCACCCCCTTCCTGTGGAGCACGGCCTACACTCGATTGTACCCGGCCCTCCTCTTCACCACCTCCGCACTCCATTCCTGGTATATTCGAACCTCTGCATTCTCCACCTGCTGCTCCTCTCCTTCTTGGCCCACCGGAGCACACACTCCCAATCGACGAACCGATGGAACCGCACCAGCACTGCCCGCGGAGGCTCGTTAGCCTTGGGCCACCTCGCCAACACTCCATGGGCCCCTTCCAGCTCCAGGGGCCCCTGGAAGGACCCCGCTCCCATCAGCGAGTTCAACATGCTGACCACATAGGCCCCCACGTCCGGCCCCTGCAGCCCCTCCGATTCTCCATCTCCTCGAACTGCTCCTGCCATTTCTTGTGGAGCGCCTCATGCGCCTCCACCTTTACCGCCAGGCCTAAGATCTCATCCTCATTGTCAGAGATCTTTTGTCGAGCCTCTCGGATCGCCACCCCCTGTGTCTCCAGCAGCTTATCAATAGAAGCCTTCATCGGCTCTAGCAGGTCCGTTTTAATCTCGCTGAGGCAGCGCTGAATACCCTCCTATTGCTCCTCCGCCCACTGCCTCCACGCTGCCTGGTCTCCGCCCGCCGCCATTTTGTCCTTCTTCCCTCCCTTCTTCGGGCCCACCACCACCTTTTTTGTCGCCCCGCTCCTAGTATATGACTGACGGGGAGCTGTTATTAACTCCTTCCACACCGGGAAACGTCGATAACGTGCCGTTGGGGGCCCTGAAAAGAGCCCAAAAGTCCGTTTTTGCGGGAGCCGCCGAATGTGCGACTTAGCTCTGCATAGCCGCAACCGGAAGTCTCGAGAGGGAATCCTTTTGGCAGTGTTCGCTTCACCAATCTGCCCCAAAAAGTCTGTACAAACTCCTGAAAAAGGTATGAGAGTCCGTTCCAGACGGGAGCTGCCGAATGCGCGACCGCCTGCATGGCCGCCACCGGAAGCCTCGTCCCCGCTTCTTCAATGGCCTTGGTGAGATCTTTTCACAGTTGTTCATTCTGCTGCAAGAATTCACCTTTAATAAAGGCCCTCAAGTCAGCTTGAAGCCTTTAAGCTTGCCCTTCCCCCGCATGTATGCTGGAAGAGGCCCCTGTCTGCCCTGCAGCTACAGCCAAATCTTTTACTGTTTCTGCTGGATCTGGTAACCAAGAGACATTCCATTCTTGGGGGACACTGTCGGGGGAATGTTGCAGTCTTCTTCCCATACCGGGAATGTAAAAAAATCCGTTGGGGGGTCTTGTAAAGAGCCCAAAAGTCCGTTCTAAGCGGGAGCTGCCGAACCTGCGACCTAGCTCTGCATAGCCACACCCGGAAGTCGCGATAAAGAAAGTTAATGGTATGTTGGCCTTCATTGCGAGAGGTTTCGAGTATAGAAGCAGGGATGTTTTGCTTCAGTTGCACAGGGCCTTGGTGAGGCCACACTTGGAGTATTGTGTGCAGTTTTGGTCTCCTCCTCTGAGGAAGGATGTTCTTGCTCCCGAGGGAGTTCAGTGAAGATTTGCCAGACTGATTCCAGGGATGGCGGGAGTACCATATGAGGAGAGATTGATTAGGTTGGGATTGTTCTCGCTGGAGTTCAGAGGAATGAGGGGGGATCTCATAGAGACTTATAAAATTCTAACAGGACTAGACGGGGTAGATTCAGGGAAGGTGTTACCATTAAGATGGGTGTGTCCAGAACCAGGGGTCACAGTATGAGGATTTTGGACAGCGATAAGAAGACATTTCTTCACACAAAGAGTGGTGAGCCTGTGGAATTCATTACCACAGGAAGTAGTTTATGCTAAAACTTTGAATATATTCAAGAGGCAGCTGGATATAGCACTTGGGGAGAATGAGATGAAAGGCTATGTGGAGAAAGTAGGATTAGGCTATTGAGTTGGATGATCAGCCATGATCGTGATGAATGGCGGAGCAGGCTCGCAGGGCCAAAAGGCCTTCTCCAGCTCCTATCTTCTATGTACGTATGTATGCATGTATCTGCATAATCTCTCCCATCCCCCCCTAACGCGTCAGAAATACATAGGAGTAGGTCGTCTGCATATAACGAAACCCTGTGCACCCACTCCCGGACTCGCCCCTTCTAGTCCTTTGACGCCCTCATCGCCAATGGCTCTGTAGCCAAGGCAAACAACAGTGGGGAGATGGGACATCCCTGCCTTGTTTCCCCGGTGCAGTATAAAACTCACCCAGTTTGTCCGCACACGCGCTACTGGTAAGTGGTACAGCAACCGAAGCCAGTCAGTAAAGCCCTGCCCAAATCCAAACCATCCCAGGACTTCCCACAAATAATTCCATTCAACCTTGTCGAAGGAGTTTTCCGCATCCATAGCGACCACTACCTCCAACACACTGCCCTCGGAGTGATCAAATTTAGGAGCCTTCTAACATGGGCCGTCAGCTGACTACATTCAACAAACCCCGCTCGTCTTCCCCTATCACCCCAGAACACAGTACTCTATCCTTGAGGCCAAAATGTTAACCACCGATTTGGCATCAACATTCAGTTGGGCGTTTGGTCTGCATGAAGCACCTTCATTGCTCTGGGTCCTTCTCCCGCTTCAGGATCAATGAAATCAAAGCCTGTGACATTATTGGGCGAAGTACACCTTGGTCCCTTGTCTCATTAAATGCCCTCACCAGCATCATCCCAAACATGTCTTGTAAAATTCCACGGGTTAGCCGTCCGGTCCCAGATCCCCACCCGACTGCATGGCCTCCAATCCCTCTACTACTTCTACAATCATGATAGGGGCTCCCAACCCCATCACTAACCCTTCCTCCACCTTCGGAAACTCCAACCCTTCCAAAAACTGCCTCATCGCCTCCACCCCAGCTAGGGGTTCCGACTCATACAGCGAACTATTAAACTCCTTGAACACCCCATTCACTCGTGCTGGGTCCAAGACCGTGTTCCCCCCTCTGTCCTTCACTGTCCCTATCTCTCTGGCCGCTTCCCTCTTCCTTAGCTGGTGTGCTCGCATCTTACTGGCCTTATCCCCTTACTAAAATAACGCCCCTATCGACTTCCTCCGCTGTCCCACCATCTTCCCTGTGGATAACAGACCAAACTCCATTTACAGCTTCTGCCACTCCTTCAACAGTCCCGCCTCCAGGGTTTCAGCATACCTTCTGTCCACCTGGAGTATTTCCCTAACCAGCCTATCCATTTCTAACCGCTCCACCTTCTCCCTATGAGCCCGTATTGCAGTTAGCTCCCCCCTAACCACTGCCTTCAGTGCTTCCCATACTGTTGCTGCCTAAACTTCCCCCTATCATTTATCGCCAAATAATTCTGGATGGATCCTCCAACCGCTCGCACACCCCCTCATCCACTAACAGTCCTACATTTAATCTCCATTGCGAGCGCCGACCCCCCTACTTGCTCACCCGTATTGTTATGGACCAGGGTTAACAGAACCCCAAAGTGTATCATGGAGTTCACCTGACCCATAACTTTTAATCGATTGTGGTGTGGGGAGCACACGGCCCACTCTACAGGTGTCGTACAGCAGAAATGGAAAAGTGTTTTTTTAGAGCAAAACAATGTTTATTCTATGAACTCAAGTTAACCTTTTTAAAACATACAGTGAACATCTTAGCAACCATCAATTCAAATATAACCCTCAAAGAATACAACACTGAGTAATCCTTAAGCTGTCCTTTTAACATCCATAAGACTTTAAAAAAAACTTTTAACAGAAGCATATCAGGTTAAAGTCACTACTGAGAGCAGTTGTTAGTTTTAAATCAGCAAAGGATCGTTTTACAGTCTTTAGATTACAGAGAGAGAGACTAATACACCTTCTGGCTGTAACTGCAGCTATCCAGCTCTGAAAAGAAAACAAAAACACACCCTGCAGTAAACAACCTAAAACGAAAGTAAAAAGCTGACAGACATCTCAGCTCCAACCACACTCTGACATCATTGATAAACACTCATTTCTTAAAGGTACATTTCTTAAACACTCATTTCTTAAAGGTACTCTCACATGACACGTCCCCCCAAGAAAAAAAACCCCATCAACTTCTAGATGGTTTCATTTTTCAACTTTTCACTAACCTTTTAAAAAATGCACACAGTAAATATACTTTCTCGTTTCAAAAAACAACACACGCAAACAGGTATAATAATATCGTCCACTTTTTTTTGTTCATCTTCCTCCAATTGGAATCCTTCTCGATTGACAGTCTCTTTGAACAAGACTATCTCTGCATCATCCATCCATTTCTCTGTGCCTCAATATTTCTCTTTAAAGTCAAATGCTTTAGTTCAATCTGATCACAGAGTCCTTGTAATTCTGCAACACAGGAGCATTGGTTATCACAGCTTTCAGGCAGTCAAATGCATGTTAAAAGTCCGTTGTCCACTGAAATTTTTGACGTTTCTTCAGCAAGTCCAGCAGTGCAGGAACCACGCTCCAAAATCTGCATAAATGTTCGATCTTATCCACTCATGCCAAGAAATCACATTATTTCCCTTCGTCTTGAGGGAATCGGATAGGCCTCAAGGACTTGGGCTTTTCCAAATACACTTCTGGCACGGTGTATCACCAAACCCGCCTCCTGAAGTCGATTGAATAACTCTATCAGATGTTTCAAATGTTGTTTCCATATCTGGTTAGAAATTACCAGATCGTCGATGTATACCGGACAGTTGGGTAATCCTGAAACAACTGTGTTAGTTGAAATGTGGCTGGGGCGTTTTTCATGCCAAATGGCATAACTTTGCATTGGTATATACCATCTGGAGTCCCAAAAGCTGAAATCTCCTTCGCCCTCTCGGATAAAGATACCTGCCAGTAACCTTTAAGTAAATCCAGTTTGGAAATAAAAGCTGATTGTCCCACTTTCGCCATGCAACCCTCCAAACGTGGGATAGGATAAGAGTCCGTTCTTGTAACTGCATTAACCTTTCTATAGTCCACACACAACCGTTGGGTTGGGTACCGTCTGGTTTTGGTACTGTTGCTAACTTTTGGTTGGTTCAATTGGCTCTGTTTTATAACGTTTGCTCTAGAGTCGCCAGGTATCTTTATGATACCGCCACGAGGTTCAAGTTCAAGTAATGATCAATAACACAACACACCAATTAGTAAGATTCAAATCAAAGCACATTTATTATACACAGTAAATCGCTACTCATGCAGAAACTCAACTTTCTAGGCTATTTCTATGACTAACAGGCCTATACTTAGCTTCGGACTGGCCCACCAGGTCAGGGGAACAAACGGCCTTTCGTTCGGGTTCTGAAACTGCAGGATTCAAAAGCTGGTATAGACTGGTAGCTAGAAGCGCCTATCTCGTAGCGAGTGTTGACTTGAGACTTACTACTTTGGAGGCCGCCGGACAAGTCACTGTCAAGGGTTGCTTCGCGTTGCTGAGTTACCCTGTCAAGAAGGACGATTTGAACTTCGGGGCTTTACTTTATAGTCCCCAGGGGCTCGGAGCGCCTATCTCGTAGCGAGCGTTGACTTGAGACTTACTTCTTTGGAGGCCGCCGGACAGGTCACTGACAAGGGTTGCTTTGCGTTGCTGAGTGACCCTGTCAAGAAGGCCGATTTGAACTTGGAGGCTTTACTTTATAGTCCCCAGGGGCTTCCCGCCCTTCGGGGCGGACCCCGTACCTGGTTCCAAGTGATTGGACTTCGTTCCAATCGGTTGGTTCTATTTCTCCAATACTGGAGCTATTCCTTGATCGTTGGGCGGTCTTTAAGTGTGCGTTAACCTCTTTTGTGTTGGCTCCTGCTGGCGCCGAGGAGTCTGGCTTGGCCTTGTTTACCTCAAAATGTTTCGATTGTTCCCGGGGATCGCTCATTACTATGTAGATGGCTGCGACATTACTATGCAGATGGCTGCTTGTATCGATGCTGTCTGGGTTTCTGCAGAGTCTAATACACAGTAAACTTGCAACTGCTAGTTTTTGCCTGTGTTAGCTGAATTTCCCTTCAGCCTTTGCGGTTCTCCATTTTAAGTCGGGAACTGGCCAACTCAGGTGGCTACAGTACCATCACTATGGGTGAGCTCCATTGGCTGCAACCCACTTCAATTATGCCTTTTTTAAGCACATTCTCAATCTCTTTGTTAACCTGTGCCTTTTTGAAATGGGAAAGTCTGTATGGATGTTGTTTGATTGTGACAACATTTCCCACATCTACATCATGTATAGTCATTTTAGTACTTCCCAATTGATCTCTACAAACTTGCCCACGTGATATCAGTAACTCTTTCAGGTCAGTTTGTTTTTCTTCTGGAAGTAACTCAACAATGTATCCCATTTTTAAAGAACATCCTCGTTTTCCAATTTAATTTGAATTCAAATTCACAGTCATCTGGATTTGGTTCATCACTTTGAGTTAGAATCATTAAAACTTCCTCCTTTTTCTCTCCTTCCCTTTCAAAGTACCTTTTAAGCATATTTACATGACACACTCGGTGAGTCTTCCTTCTATCTGGTGGTTTTACCACATAATTCACCTCACTTAATTTCCTTTCAATCTGATAAGGTCCACAAATCCTTGCTTTTACATGCTCACCTACCACTGGTAACAACACTAAAACCTGAGCTCCACTGGCAAAACTACGAACTTTGGTTTTTTGTCTGCCACCCGTTTCATCACATTTTGTGCAACTTTAAAACGTCGTCTAGCCAATTCACCTGCTCTATTTATCGTTCCCTAAAATGTGACAGATAATCCAATAATGTAATTTCCGATTTCTCACCCACCATTTTTTTCTTAATCAATTTAAGTGGCCTTCTTACCTCATGACCAAAAATTAGTTCAAAAGGACTGACTTTGGTTGACATATTTGGTGCATCTCTAATTGCAAAGAGTACGAATGTAATTCCTTTATCCTAATCCTATGGATAATCGTTACAATAAGCCCTCAACATTGTCTTTAATGTCTGATGCTACCTTTCGATCGCTCCCTGCTATTCTGGATGGTACGTAGTTGATTTAAATTGTTTTTTCCTAAGCTATCCATAACCTCTTTGAATAACCTTGAGGTAAAATTTGATCCTTTATCCAATTGTATTTCTGTGGGTAGTCCATATCTAGTGAAGAATTTAAGTAACTCGTCCACAATCTTTTTAGCTGTAATATTACATACTGAAATGGCCTCTGGGAACCGAGTAGAATTATCCATTGTCGTCAAAGGTATTGATTCCCACTTTTTGTTTTAGGAAGCGGTCTTACACAATCAAATAGGACCCTTGTAAAAGGTTCCTCAAATGCTGGAATGAGTATTAAGGGCGCTGGTTTTATCACTGCTTGAGGTTTCCCTATCACTTGACATGTGTGACATGATTGACAAAATTTAACTACATCTTTATGTAGTCCAGGCCAATAAAAATGTTTCTGGATTTTAGCTTGAGTTTTCCTTATTCCCAAATGACCTTCCACTGGTACCTCATGTGCAACTCGCAACACCTCCTTTCTATATCCTATCGGCAATACTACTTGATGAACTTCTGCCCACTTTTCATCTGCCTGCATATGTAAAGGTCTCCATTTTCTCATCAAGACATCACTTTTACGGTAATAACAGATTGGTATACACTCAGATTCCTCTTCCGTATATGCTTTCTGACACATCCGTTTTATTTCTATATATTTCTGTTGTAACTCCGCCAATTTTCCTGAACTAAAAATATCCGGCTCATCCTCCACCTGTTCTTGTTCTTTTTCGATCATCTGATCAAAAATCGTTTCTGATAATTGCACTTCAACTTCATCTTCACTCTTTGATTTCTCCTCTTGTCTTAACCTGTGACTTTGCAACCTTGTTACTACACAATACGGAAAAATCCCAGGATACTCGTCCATCAACACTTCAGTTGTCTGATTTTCAACTGGCTTATCAACAACAGTAGGCATCACTCCCACCTGCGATCCAGCTACATCATTACCCAAGATAAACTGTATCCCTGGACAAGAAAGTTTCTCTATTACTCCTACTACCACTTCATCACTCTTCACTGGACTTACCAACCTTTCCTTATACAATGGAACATTACTCCTCTCACCCTGAATTCCACAAATTACCACCTTTCCTGGCAATATTCTTCCCAAACTATATAACTCCCCATCTCTTACCATTAAAGATTGACTAGCTCCCGTATCTCTTAAAATTGTGACTTGTTTAGCTACTCCTCCTGATACACATGAGTAAACTTTACCCACACAAGTAAATTCTTCAAAGAGATCTGGCACCTTCTTATCAATCACCTCTTGATCAGTCTTTTACACCTCCTTCGCTTCACTTGGACTTTCCTTTACCACTTTGCTCAAATCCCACTGTCTTATCCTGTTTTACCACATCAGCCTTCCCCGTGCTTTTCTTCAACGACCAATACTGTGACTTTACATGGCCTAGTTTATTACAGTGAAAATGTTTGAAACTTTTCATGTCTATTCCACCATCCTGGATTTCTTTTTTAATCTGAGGTACATTCTCCTTATTATCTCCCATCAGATCACCTTTACCTTCACCAGTTGAGTATTTCTCATGTCCCCAGTTTCTGTCACTAGCAAGCTGAAACTGATGTCGGAACCCAAGCTTTGATTTATGAACCAATTCATAATCATCTGCCATTTCTGCTGCTAGTTTTAATCCTCTGCTCTTCGACATGAGTTCTCATTACATCAGGAATTGAATTTTTAAACTCCTCCAAAAGCATTATTTCTCTGAGAGCTTCATACATTTGGTCTATTTTCAAAGCCCTTATCCACCTATCAAAATTACTCTGCTTGAGCCTTTCAAACTCCATGTATGTTTCACCATATTCTTTCCTTAAATTTCTAAACCTTTGTCTGTGGGCTTCAGGCACTAGTTTATGTGCACCTAAAATTGATTTTTTTTTCACCGCCTCATACGACCAAATACCTCCTCCGGTAGTGATGCAAACACTTCACACGCCCTACCTACCAGCTTTGTTTGAATCAGTAATACCCACATGTCCTGTGGCCATTTCATTTGTTTAGCTACCTTCTCAAATGAAATGAAAAAGTCTTCCACCTCCTTCTCGTCAAACCTTGGCAATGCTTGGACATGTTTAAATCGATCCCCACCAAGCCTTCGACTATGACGCTCTTTCTCACTATCCTCATCACTATCCTCCAACTGTACGTTTCCCATTACGTCTGCCAATTTTAACTGATTGTTATGTTTCCTAGCCATTTTCAGACTCTCTCTCTTTTTCCCTTTCCTCTCTATCTCTTTCTTTTTGTTCTGCTTGGGCTATTCTTTCTTTGTTTCTTTCTTCTCTCTTTTCTCCCCCCCCCCCCCCCCCCCACCCCCCTTTCTCTTTACTTTTCTCTCATTGCATATGCAAGCTGTTTTAATTCTTTTTCATGTTCAGGTTGCTTAGTCTGCAACTGGATTTTTGCCATTTCTAATGAATCAAACTGTAAAGGCAACTTTAAATGCTCACCTACAGCGGTCAGTACCTCATCTTTTCGCATTTTGGCAGGTAATGTTAACTGCAATGTTTTTGCCAAATCTAAACGTCCGTTTTTAGTCTCTGTCCACAAGGTACTGCGTGTGACCGTCCCCACCCCCAAAAACTTCAGAGCCTCTGAAAGAGTCATTGTCCACAACACACTCCCCACTTAAACTAGAATACCACACCTGAAAAGCAACCACAAAATGCTCAACCCTCACTGTCTTTAAGTTCACGAGCCCCCAATTTGTTTTGGGCCAGGGTTTAGAGAGCCCCAAAGCGTATCATGGAGTTCACCTGACCCACAACTTTTAATAGACTGTGGTATGAGGAGCACATGGCTCACTCTACAGGTGTGGTACAGCAGAAATGGAAAAGTATTTTTAAAAGCAAAACAATGTTTATTGTATGAACTCAAGTTAACCTTTTTAAAACATACAGTGGACATCTTAGCAACCATCAATTCAAATATGACCCCCACAGAATACAACACTAAGTAATCCTTAAACTCCCCTTTCAACATCCATAAGACTTAAAAAAATAACTTTTAACAGAAGCACATCAGGTTAAAGTCACTACTGAGAGCAGTTGTTAGTTTTAAACCACCAAAGGATCGATTTACAGTCTTTAGATCACAGAGAGAGATTCTGATACACCTTCTGGCTGTGACTGCAGCTATCCAGCTCTGAAAACGAAACTAAAACACATCCTGCAGCAAACAGCCTGAAACGAAAGTAAAAAGCTGACAGACAGCCCAGCTCCACCCACACTCTTTGACATCACTGATAAACACCCATTTCTTAAAGGTACATTTCATAAACACCCGTTTCTTCAAGGTACTCTCACATGACAGAAGATGCACCCAGTGAGGGGCATGGTCCGACACGGCAATTGCCGAATACTCGGAAATTACCACCCCGCCAGCAAAGCCCTGTTCAAAATGAAAAACTGAATCCGGGAGTACACTTCATGGACATGGAAGAAAAAAACAAAACTCCTTTGCCCTTGGCCATCCGAACCTCCATGGGTCTACCCCCTTCCCCCGCCCCCCCCCCCCCCCATCCATCTGTTCCATAAACCCCTTTAGCTCCTATGCCGCGGCTGGCACCCTCCCTGTCCTTGAACTCGACCGATCAATTTTCAGATCAATGACCATATTGAAGTCTCCCCCAATGATCAGCTTATGCGAGTCCAGGGGCGTCATTCTCCGCCGGCGGGAGTCTCCGTTCTGCCGGCGCTCGGGGGTTTCCCGACGGCGTGGGGGTGCCCCACAATGGGAAATCCCATTGACCGGCCGGTGTTACGGAGACTCCCGCCGGCCGGTCGGCGCAGAAATGTGGCGGGGCGGGTAGGAGAATTTCGCCCCAGGTCCGGAATGTTCCCTAACACCCACCTCATAAATTCCGCGTCATACTAATTTGGTGCGTAAATATTTACTGAAACCACTGGCATCCCCTCGAGCTTCCCACTCCCCATGGTATTCCTATCCCTCGAGTTTGCAACTATATTCTCTACGTCAAATAGCACCAGCTTATTAACCAAGACCGCAACCCCCCTAGTTCTAGAGTCTAGCCCCAAGTGAAATATCTGCCTGACCCATCCCTTCCTCAGCATAGTCTGATCCACTACCCTCAAGTGTGTCTCTTGTAGCATTGCCACGTCACCTTCAACCTCCTCAAATGCGCGAAGACCGGCCCATTCAGCGCTCTCACGTGCAATTTGATCAGCCTGGTCGGGGGTACCCCCCACCCCCTGCTGACCAACCATCACCTTCTTAGGCCAGCCTCCAGCCCACGTCCCGCGACTCCTCAGGTCCGCCCTCTGGCACCCACCGTCCTCGACCTCCAATTTGTCTCCAAGCGCCAGTCCCTCCCCCGTCAGCAGAACAATTCCCCCTCCCACCCCACCCCTATTAAAGAAACAACAATCCCAACCCCCCACCCCCGTATCAAACTAGTCGCCTGCTCGCCCCCCACTGAGCTTCCATAAGCTAGCCAGCCCAGCTAGCTTGGTAGCCCCCGCCCATGCCGCCAAACGCCCTACTCCCCCCACTGATCTCCCTCACCCCTCGCTCGAACATACATATGCAAATGACAATCCCCGACAAACACAAAGAAGAAAATTCCACCCATCGTCCCCCACAAGTACAAAGTTAACCCACGTACAAAACTGAGCAACGGCCCAAACATTGGACGAACAACAATACATACAAAACGCAAATAGAAAATAAATTTAGCAGCGCAGGTACAGAATTACTTGCCCCAAGTTCAACGTCCTCCATCATCTGCCAGTCCACTGTCCTTAACAAATTTCTTCGCCTCATCCGGCGATCCACAATAAAGTTTTGACCCTCATAGGTGACCCACAAACGAGCTGTGTACAACATGACGAACTTCACCCCCTTCTCGAAGTGAGCCGATTTTATTTTGTTAAAGCTCGCCCTTCTTTTGGCCAGTTCCGCACCCAAGTCCTGGTAAATGCGCAGTTCATTATTTTCCCATTTGCAGCTCTTCGTCTGCCTGACCCACCTCAAGATCTTCTCCTTGTCCAGGAACCAGTGCATTCGCACTGCCATTGCCCTCAGTGCTCATTTATCCACGGCTTCCTCGCAAGTGCTCTGTGCGCCCTGTCCACCCAGCAGCTTCTCGAACAGGTGAGCATACGAGCTTTTCCGGATTGAATTCCATTTGCCGATGATCAGTCCATCTGACCAACCTGTCTATATCCCCCTGATATCAAACGCTGTCCTCCTCACTATTTATCACCCCACCAATTTTTGTATCATCCATAAATGTACTGATCAACCTTCTTACATTCATGTCTAAATCATTTATATAAACCACAACAGCAAGAGCCCCAATACTGATCCGTGCGGGACTCAACTCGACACAAGCTTCCAATCAGAAAAACACCCTTCGACCATCACCCTCTGCTTCCTTTCACTCAGACAAACTTGAATCCAAATTTACAAATTTCCTTGCATCCCATCGGCTCTTATCAGACTCCCATGTGGATTTTATCAAAAGCCTTGCTGAAGTCCAAGTGGACTACATCAAATATATTTCCCTCATCTACAGACCTGGTCAACTCTTTGAAAAATTCAAACAATTTGGTCAGACATGACCTCCCCTTAACAAAACTATGCTGACTGTTCTGATTAATCCCTGCCTCTCCAAATGCAGATTAGAACAAAGAAGAACAAAGAAAAATTATAGCACAGGAACAGGCCCTTCGGCCCTCCAAGCCTGCGATGATCCAGATTCTATATCTAAAACTGTCGCCTATTTTCTAAGGATCAGTATCCCTCTGCTCCCTGCCCATTCATGTATCTGTCTAGATACATCTTAAATTACACTATCGTGCCCGCCTCTACCACCTTCGCTGGCAATGCGTTCCAGGCACCCACCACCCTCTGCATAAAGAACTTTCCACATATAGAACATAGAACAATACAGCGCAGTACAGGCCCTTCGGCCCACGATGTTGCACCGAAACAAAAGCCATCTAACCTACACTATGCCATTATCATCCATATGTTTATCCAATAAACTTTTAAATGCCCTCAATGTTGGCGAGTTCACTACTGTCTCCCTGAAACTTTCCCCCTCTCACCTTGAACTCGTGACCCCTAGTAATTGAACCTCCCAAGCCTCTTGCTTTCCACGCTGTCTATACCTGTCATGATTTTGTAGACCTCAATGAGGTCCCCCCTCAACCTCCGTCTTTCTAATGAAAATAATCCTAATCTACTCAACCTCTCTTCAAAGGTTGCGCCCTCCATACCAGGCAGCATCCTGGTGAACCTCCTCTGCACCCTCTCCAAAGCATCCACATCCTTTTGGTAATGTGGCGACCAGAACTGTACTTAATTCTGTGTCTCGGAATTGCTTCCTATAGTTTCCCCACCAGGGAGGTTAGATGACTGGCCTATATTTTCCTGATTTATCCCTTCCACTCTTCTTGAATAATGATACCATATTGCCTATCAAACAGTCCTCTGGTATCTCTCCTGTGGCCAGAGAGAAATTGAAAAATATTGCCAGCGCCCCTGCTATGTCCTCCCTTGCCTCGCTCAATAGTGTAGGTTACATTTCATCCGACCTTTGAGATTTGCCTACTTTTAAGCCTGCCAGACCACTCAGTACCTCATCTCTGTCTCTGTTAATCTCTTCATTTTATCACAGTCCTTATCCCTGATTTCCTTACCCACAGCACCCCTCTCACGATTGAACAATGGCACCGAATGTGGAGCAGGCTTGAGAGGCTAAATTGCCTACTCCTGCCAGCTCTTGGTCTGAAGCCCTGTAGGTAACATTACCTGAAGCACAAATCTGGTGTTCTTGATTAATAAGAGGATTTCTTGATTAATAAGGAGATTGGGGTAATGGGGAGAAGGCAGGAAAATGGGGATGAGGAACATGATCAAATGGCAGAGCAGACTCGATGGACTGAATGGCCTAATTCTGCTCCCATATCGTATGGTCTAATGGACACACAGTACTCATTTAGAACCCTAACTATGTGTTCCAGCTCCACCAACAAATTACCACTGTGTTCCTTAATGGGGCCCACTCTTTTGTTTGTTATCCTTCTACCTTTAATGTACTTGTAAAACAACTTGGGATTTTCCTTTATTTGACTGGGGGAGACAGTGACACAGTGATATTGTCACTAGACTAGTAATCCAGAGACCCAGTGCTCTGGGTTCCTGGGTTGAAATCCCGTCATGGCAGAACGTAAAATTTGAATTCAATAAAAATCTGGATTGATGACTATGAAACCATTACCGATTGTCATATAAACCCAAGTGGTTCACTGATGCATTCAGGGGACAAAACCTGCCTATTTGTGACTTCAGACAACACAAAGATGCGGTTGACTCTGAACTGCCCCCATCTGAAAAGGCGTAGCAAGCCACTCGTTGCAATGGTCGGCCCAGCCATCGAAGTCAACGGCCCAAGAACAGATCATTTAAAAAAAACTACCAGTATCCTTTCATGTCTGCTTTTTGCTCCCCTAATTTCCTTTTTAAGTTCTAGACTGCACATTCTATATGCCTCTTGAGCTTCTACTGTTTGTTACCCTTGGTATCTACCATAAGCCTGCCCTTTTCATTTTATCCACTAATGTATATCCTTCGATATCCAGGATTCATTGGATTTGTTGGTCGCACCATTTTATTTCATTAAAACATATTCATAGAATCCCTACAGTGCAGAAGGCGGCCACTCAGCTCATCGAGTCTCATCGACCCGTCGAAAGACCACCCTACCTACGTGCTACCCCACCTTATCCCCATCCAACATTTGGACAATAAGGGCCAACTGAATTATGGCCAATACACCTAGTCTGCACATCTTTTGATATCACTTACTCCTTGGTAACATAATGCCCCACTTCAAGAGTAGTCGGACCTAATTAAAACACAGGCATATGAACAAAGTTTCCACACATGCAGGCAACTTATTAAAGTGGAACCAAAACTTAGATTACCCCTTCCTTACCACAGAAATACAAAATAAACTTCAACTTAAAGTTATATCTTATTCCTAACACCCGCAACACAAATAATTAAAACAACCTCTATTTCCTAACAACCTCTACATTCCTCTTTAATTTAACTAAGCAGACTCTGTCCTTAATCCGGGCAGGATTCTCCATCGGCGACCTGTAAATCAGAAAAGGCAAGACTCCTAACACCCTACATCCCCTCTGCGGGCTACCATCCCAGACCAGCTCGTCCCTTACACCCTACTGACAGAGCACTAAGACAGGGTAGTAATATTGTGCACAGGTTTTAATGTTAACAAATATATGCAGGTTTGTTCCCTAGCCCCAAACGCTATATTTATCTGCTCTAAGATGCATTGCAATCTTCAAGAGCATTTCTGAACCAATATTAAATGTACTGGGTTCCCTCCCATTCTCTTGCATTGTCAGTCACTCCCCCAGAACCACTTCCCATCTCCAAATCAGCAATCTACTCCCAACTCCTCATTTCAGGACTGACTGAGATTTATTTATTGGGATAGAGAATGTACATCAGAAGAAATGAAATGAAATGAAATGAAAATCGCTTATTGTCAAATGAAGGTACTGTGAAAAGCCCTAGTCGCCACATTCCGGCAGAGTGAACCTTTCCTTGGTCTGCTGGCGCTGCATGTGGGAGTTCTCTTTCAGAATGTGGCACTTTTTCCATCAAACGCAGAGGCATCTGGGAATTAATATCCAATCTCTTTTTTCAGATCATATCTCACCCAAACAATCTGTTTGAAATCATCTCGAAAGAACCTGTGAAACGGGAACGGAATCTGCACAACCGAGTACAGAGTAAGAAAGCAAACATAGAACATATAGAACATAGAACAATACAGCGCAGTACAGGCCCTTCGGCCCACGATGTTGCACCGAAACAAAAGCCATCTAACCTACACTATGCCATTATCATCCATATGTTTATCCAATAAACTTTTAAATGCCCTCAATGTTGGCGAGTTCACTACTGTAGCAGGTAGGGCATTCCACGGCCTCACTACTCTTTGCGTAAAGAACCTACCTCTGACCTCTGTCCTATATCTATTACCCCTCAGTTTAAAGTTATGTCCCCTCGCGCCAGCCATATCCATCCGCGGGAGAAGGCTCTCACTGTCCACCCTATCCAACCCCCTGATCATTTTGTATGCCTCTATTAAGTCTCCTCTTAACCTTCTTCTCTCCAACGAAAACAACCTCAAGTCCATCAGCCTTTCCTCATAAGATTTTCCCTCCATACCAGGCAACATCCTGGTAAATCTCCTCTGCACCCGCTCCAAAGCCTCCACGTCCTTCCTATAATGCGGTGACCAGAACTGTACGCAATACTCCAAATGCGGCCGTACCAGAGTTCTGTACAGCTGCAACATGACCTCCCGACTCCGGAACTCAATCCCTCTACCAATAAAGGCCAACACTCCATAGGCCTTCTTCACAACCCTATCAACCTGGGTGGCAACTTTCAGGGATCTATGTACATGGACACCTAGATCCCTCTGCTCATCCACACTTTCAAGAACTTTACCATTAGCCAAATATTCCGCATTCCTGTTATTCCCTCCAAAGTGAATCACCTCACACTTCTCTACATTAAACTCCATTTGCCACCTCTCAGCCCAGCTCTGCAGCTTATCTATATCCCTCTGTAACCTGCTACATCCTTCCACACTATCGACAACACCACCGACTTTAGTATCATCTGCAAATTTACTCACCCACCCTTCTGCGCCTTCCTCTAGGTCATTGATAAAAATGACAAACAGCAACGGCCCCAGAACAGATCCTTGTGGTACTCCACTTGTGACTGTACTCCATTCTGAACATTTTCCATCAACCACCACCCTCTGTCTTCTTTCAGCTAGCCAATTTCTGATCCACATCTCTAAATCACCCTCAATCCCCAGCCTCCGTATTTTTTGCAATAGCCTACCGTGGGGAACCTTATCAAACGCTTTGCTGAAATCCATATACACCACATCAACTGCTCTACCCTCGTCTACCTGTTCAGTCACCTTCTCAAAGAACTCAATAAGGTTTGTGAGGCATGACCTACCCTTCACAAAGCCATGCTGACTATCCCTGATCATATTATTCCTATCTAGATGATTATAAATCTTGTCTCTTATAATCCACTACAGACGTGAGGCTCACCGGTCTATAGTTGCCGGGGTTGTCTCTGCTCCCCTTTTTGAACAAAGGGACCACATTTGCTGTCCTCCAGTCCTCTGGCACTATTCCTGTAGCCAATGATGACATAAAAATCAAAGCCAAAGGTCCAGCAATCTCTTCCCTGGCCTCCCAGAGAATCCTAGGATAAATCCCGTCAGGTCCCGGGGACTTATCTATTTTCAGCCTGTCCAGAATTGCCAACACCTCTTCCCTACGTACCTCAATGCCATCTATTCTATTAGCCTGGGGCTCAGCATTCTCCTCCACAACATTATCTTTTTCCTGAGTGAATACTGACGAAAAATATTCATTTAGTATCTCGCCTATCTCTTCAGACTCCACACACAATTTCCCATCCCTGTCCTTGACTGGTCCTACTCTTTCCCTAGTCATTCGCTTATTCCTGACATACCTATAGAAAGCTTTCGGGTTTTCCTTGATCCTTCCTGCCAAATACTTCTCATGTCCCCTCCTTGCTCGTCTTAGCTCTCTCTTTAGATCCTTCCTCGCTACCTTGGAACTATCCATCGCCCCAACCGAAACTTCACACCTCATCTTCACATAGGCCTCCTTCTTCCTCTTAACAAGAGATTCCACTTCCTTGGTAAACCACGGTTCCCTCGCTCGACGCCTTCCTCCCTGTCTGACCGGTACATACTTATCAAGAACATGCAGTAGCTGATCCTTGAACAAGCCCCACTTATCCAGTGTGCCCAACACTTGCAGCCTACTTCTCCACCTTATCCCCCCAAGTCACGTCTAATGGCATCATAATTGCCCTTCCCCCCAGCTATAACTCTTGCCCTGCGGTGTATACTTATCCCTTTCCATCATTAACGTAAACGTCACCGAATTGTGGTCACTGTCCCCAAAGTGCTCTCCTACCTCCAAATCCAACACCTGGCCTGGTTCATTACCCAACACCAAATCCAACGTGGCCTCGCCTCTTGTTGGCCTGTCAACATATTGTTTCAGGAAACCCTCCTGCACACACTGTACAAAAAACGACCCATCTATTGTACTCAAACTATATCTTTTCCAGTCAATATTTGGAAAGTTAAAGTCTCCCATAATAACTACCCTGTTACTTTCGTTCTTATCCAGAATCATCTTCGCCATCCTTTCCTCTACATCCCTCGAACTATTAGGAGGCCTATAAAAAACTCCCAACAGGGTGACCTCTCCTTTCCTGTTTCTAACTTCAGCCCATACTACCTCGGAAGAAGAGTCCCCATCTAGCATCCTCTCAGCCACCGTAATACTGCTCTTGACTAGCAGCGCCACACCTCCCCCTCTTTTGCCTCCTTCTCTGAGCTTACTAAAACACCTAAACCCCGGAACCTGCAACATCCATTCCTGTCCCTGCTCTATCCATGTCTCCGAAATGGCCACAACATCGAAGTCCCAGGTACCAACCCATGCTGCCAGTTCCCCTACCTTGTTTCGTATACTCCTGGCATTGAAGTAGACACACTTCAAACCACCTACCTGAACACTGGCCCCCTCCTGCGACGTCAAAACATGGAGGAAGAGTGTGGAGAGAGGGTGAAAAAGGGGAAGGGGAAAAAGAGAGAGAGTGAACAAGAGGAAGAGTAAAAGGAGAGAGTGAACAAGGGGAAGTGTTAAGAGAGAGTGAGCAGGGAAGCAATAAAGAGAGCGAGGGAGCTGGGGAGGAATAAAGAGAGAGAGAAAGTGAGAAAGGGGAAAAATAAAGAGAGAGAGAGTGAACAAGGGGATGAGTAGAGAGAGAGTGAACAAGGGAGGTGTAAAGAGAGAGAGTGAACAAGAAGGGTAAAGAGAGAGCGAATGAATAATGCAAGGAATAAAGGGAGAGATCGAACAAGGAGGAAGAGTAAAGAGAGGGAGTGAACAAGGCGAGGAATCAAGAGAGAGAGCGAACAAGGAGGTAAAGTAAAGAGTGAGAGAGCGAAAAAGATGAGGAATAAAGAGAGAGAGAGTAAACATGGGGGAAGTGTGAAGAGAGACAGTGAACGAAGCAAAGAATAAAGAAACAGAGAGTGAACAAGGGGAAGAGAAAATAGAGAGTGAATAAGGTGAGTAATAAATGTGAGGTAATGCATTTGGTAGGTCTAACATAGAGGGGAAATATACAGTTATGGCAAAGCTCTCAGGAATATAGAAAGACAGAGAGATCTGGGCGTGCAAATCCACAGATCTTTGAAAGTCGCAATACAAGTGGACAAGGTAGTCAAGAAAGCATACGGAATGCTTGCATTTATTGGACGGAGCATCGAGTATAAAAACTGGCAAGTCATGCTACAGTTGTATAGAACCTTGGTAAGGCCGCACTTGGAATATTGCACACAATTCTGGTCGCCACACTATCAGAAGGATGTGGAGGCGTTGGAGAGGGTGCAGAGGAGGTTTACCGGAATGTTGCCTGGTCTGGAGGCTGTTAGCTATGCGGAGAGGCTGAATAGACCCGAACTGTTTTCATTAGAACGACAGAGATTGAGGGGTGACCTGATAGAGGTTTACAAGATTATGAGGGGCATGGATAGAGTGGATGGGCAGGCATTCTTTCCCAGGGTGGAGGGGTCAGTCACGAGGGGGCATATGTTAAAGGTCCGTGGGGCAAAGTTTAGAAGAGACGTGCGAGGCAGATTTTTTTTACACAGAAGGTGGTGAGTGCCTGGAATGCGTTGCCAGGGGAGGTTGTGGAAGCAGATACATTAACGCTGTTCAAAATGCATCTTGACAAATACATGGAGGGATGGGTATAGAGGGATAGAGCACAATGAAGTGCTGAGGACATTGGACAAGGGTGGTATCATAACTGGTACAGGCTCGGAGGGCCGAAGGTCCTGCACATGTGCTGTATTGTTCTTTGGTTTTTGTAAAGAGAGAGTGAACATGGGGGAAGTGTGAACTGAAAAATAGTGAACAAAGGCAAAGAGTAAAGACATTCCAAGCATTGTCTGGCATCTTTGAATTTGTCTATATATATGTTTCTGGAACATACCTCTTCATTCACCTGCGAAAGGAGCAGCGCTCCGAAAGTGAGTGATATTGAAACAAACCTGTTGGACTTTCACCTGGTCTTGTAAGACTTCTTACTGTGCTCACCCCTGTCCAACGCCAGCATTTCCACATTATAAAGAGTAAAGAGAGAGAGAGAGTGAATAAGGTGAAGAGAAAAGCGAGAGAGACTGAACAAGTGGAAAAGTAAAAAGAGGGAGAATAAACAGGCAGAAGAGTAAAACGAGCGCGAGTGAACAAGAAGATTAAAGAGAGAGAGTGAACAAGGACAAGAGTAAATAAATAGAGTGAACAAGTGGAAGAGTAAAGAGAGAGTGAGTAAGGGGAAGAGTAAAAAGAGGGAGAGTGAACAAGGGGAACAGTAAAGAGATGGAGAGTAAATGAGTGAAAGAGTACAGAGAGAAAGAGTGAACAAGCGGAAGAGTACGCAAGCATGAAGAATAAAGAGAGATAGTGAACAATGGGAAGAGTAAAGCGAGAGAGAGTGAACTAGCCTGAAGAATAAAGAGAGATACTGAACAATGAGAAGAGTAAAGAGAGAGAGAGTGAACAAGTGGAAGAGTAAAGAGATAGAGAGAGAGCACGCAAGTGTGTAGACTAAAGAGAGCTAGTGAACAATGTATAGTGTAAAGAGAGAGAGTGAACAAAGGGAAGAGTAAAAATAGAGAGAGTAAACAAGGAGAAAGAGCGAAGAGATAGAGAGTGAACAAGTGAAAGAATAAAGAGGGAGGGGGTGAACAAGGGTTTGGGTAAATTGAGAGGGAGAGTGAACAAGGGGAGGAGTACGAGACACAGAAAATGCGAGAAAAAAGAGAGAATGAATAAGGGGGGGGGGAGTAAAGAGAGAGAGAGCGAACAAACGGGGAAGAGTGAAAAGAAAATGAGTGAACAAGTGGAAGAATAAAGAGAGAGAATGAAGAAGTGGAAGAGTAAAGAGAGAGTGAGTGAACAAGGAGAAGACTAAGGAGGGAGAGAGAACACGGCATTTGATAAGGTGCAACACAGAAAGTTAATTCACAAGGTTATGTCACATGGGATTAGGGGTAATTTATTAGCCTGGATAAAAGTCTGGCTGACAGACAGAAGACAGACAGTTGGGATAAATGGGTCTTTTTCTGGATAGCAAGAATTAACAAGCAGGGTGCCACTTGGGCCCCAGTTATTTACAATCTTTTTTTTAAAGAATATTTTATTGAAAATGTTTGGTCAACCATCACAGTACATTGTGTATCCTTTACACAATAATATAACAGTATAAATAACAATGACCTGTTTTATAAACAAAGAATAAATAATATATAACAAAAACTAAAACTAAAACTAAATGGCAACTGCCTTGTCTCAGATAAACACTCTCCAAAAATATGGTTTAACAATCCAATATACAATTATTTATAGCAACGACCTATACATATTATACATATATATTAATAACCCTGAGACTCCTTCTGGTTCCTCCCCCCCCCCCCCCCTCCCCCCTGGGCTGCTGCTGCTGCCTTCTTCTTTTCCATTCCCTCTATCTTTCTGTGAGGTCTTCGACGAACGGTTGCCACCGCCTGGTGAACCCTTGAGCCGATCCCCTTAGGACGAACTTAATCCGTTCCAGCTTTATAAACTCTGCCATGTCATTTATCCAGGTCTCCACCCCCGGGGGCTTGGCTTCCTTCCACATCAACAGTATCCTGCGCCGGGCTACTAGGGACGCAAAGGCCAAAACATCGGCCTCTCTCGCCTCCTGCACTCCCGGCTCTTGTGCAACCCCAAATATAGCCAACCCCCAGCTTGGTTCGACCTGGACCCCCACTACTTTCGAAAGCACCTTTGTCACCCCCACCCAGAACCCCTGTAGTGTCGGACATGACCAGAACTTGTGGGTGTGATTCGCTGGGCTTCTCGAGCATCTCGCACACCTATCCTCTACCCCAAAAAATTTACTGAGCCGTGCTCCAGTCTATGCGCCCTGTGTAACACCTTAAATTGAATCAGGCTTAGCCTGGCACACGAGGACGATGAGTTTACCCTACTTAGGGCATCCGCCCACAGCCCCTCCTCAATCTCCTCCCCCAGCTCTTCTTCCCATTTCCCTTTCAGCTCATCTACCATAATCTCCCCCTCGTCCCTCATTTCCCTATATATATCTGACACCTTACCGTCGCCCACCCATGTCTTTGAGATTACTCTGTCCTGCACCTCATGCGTCGGGAGCTGCGGGAATTCCCTCACCTGCTGCCTCGCAAAAGCCCTCAGTTGCATATACCGGAATGCATTCCCTTGGGGCAACCCATATTTCTCGGTCAGCGCTCCCAGACTTGCGAACTTCCCATCCACAAACAGATCTTTCAGTTGCGTTACTCCTGCTCTTTGCCATATTCCAAATCCCCCATCCATTCTCCCCGGGGCAAACCTATGGTTGTTTCTTATCGGGGACCCCACCAAGGCTCCCGTCTTTCCCCTATGCCATCTCCACTGTCCCCAAATTTTCAAAGTCGCCACCACCACCGGGCTTGTGGTGTATTTCTTCGGTGAGAACGGCAATGGGGCCGTCACCATAGCTTGTAGGATAGTCCCCCTACAGGACGCCCTCTCCAATCTCTTCAATGCCGCTCCCTCCTCTTCCCCCATCTACTTACTCACCATTGAGATATTGGCGGCCCAGTAGTACTCACTTAGGCTCGGTAGTGCCAGCCCCCCCCTATCCCTACTACGCTGTAAGAATCCCTTCCTCACTCTCGGGGTCTTCCCGGCCCACACAAAACTCATGATACTCTTTTCGATCCTTTTGAAAAAAGCCTTCGTGATCACCACCGGGAGGCACTGAAACACAAAGAGGAATCTCGGGAGGACTACCATTTTAACTGCCTGCACCCTCCCTGCCAGTGACAGGGATACCATGTCCCATCTCTTGAAGTCCTCCTCCATTTGTTCCACCAATCGCGTTAAATTTAACCTTTGCAATGTACCCCAATTCTTGGCTATCTGGATCCCCAAGTAACGAAAGTCCCTCGTTACCTTCCTCAGCGGAAAGTCCTCTATTTCTCTGCTCTGCTCCCCTGGATGCACCACAAACAACTCACTTTTCCCCATGTTCAGTTTATATCCTGAGAATTCTCCAAACTCCCGAAGTGTCCGCATTATCTCTGGCATCCCCTCCGCCGGGTCCGCTACATGTAACAACAAGTCATCCGCATACAGAGATACCCGGTGTTCTTCTCCTCCTCTAAGTACTCCCCTCCACTTCTTGGCACCCCTCAATGCTATTGCCAGGGGCTCAATCGCCAGTGCAAACAGTAATGGGGACAGAGGGCATCCCTGCCTTGTCCCTCTATGGAGCCGAAAGTATGCAGATCCCCGTCCATTCGTGACCACACTCGCCACTGGGGCCCTATACAACAGCTGCACCCATCCAACATACTCATCTCCAAAACCAAATCTCCTCAGCACCTCCCACAAATAATCCCACTCCACTCTATCAAATGCTTTTTCGGCATCCATCGCCACCACTATCTCCGCTTCCCCCTCTGGTGGGGGAATCTTCATTACCCCTAGCAGCCTCCGTATATTCGTATTCAGCTGTCTCCCCTTCACAAACCCAGTTTGGTCCTCATGGACCACCCTCGGGACACAATCCTCTATCCTCATTGCCACTACCCTGGCCAGAATCTTAGCGTCTACATTTAGGAGGGAAATAGGTCTATAGGACCCGCATTGCAGCGGGTCCTTTTCCTTCTTTAGGAGAAGCGATATCGTTGCCTCAGACATAGTCGGGGGCAGCTGTCCCCTTCCCTTTGCCTCATTAAAGGTCCTCATCAGTAGCGGGGCGAGCAAGTCCACATATTTCCTGTAAAATTCAACTGGGAATCCATCCGGTCCCGGAGCCTTCCCCGCCTGCATGCTCCTAATTCCTTTCACTACTTCCTCTATTTCAATCTGTGCTCCCAGTCCCACCCTTTCCTGCTCCTCCACCTTGGGAAATTCCAGCCGGTCCAGAAAGCCCATCATTCTCTCCCTCCCATCCGGGGGTTGAGCTTCGTATAATTTTTTATAAAATGCCTTGAACACTCCATTCACTCTCTCCGCTCCCCGCTCCATCTCTCCTTCCTCATCCCTCACTCCCCCTATTTCCCTCGCTGCTCCCCTTTTCCTCAATTGGTGGGCCAGCAACCTGCTCGCCTTCTCCCCATATTCGTACTGTACACCCTGTGCCTTCCTCCACTGTGCCTCTGCAGTACCCGTTGTCAGCAAGTCAAATTCTACGTGTAGCCTTTGCCTTTCCCTGTACAGTCCCTCCTCCGGTGCCTCCGCATATTGCCTGTCCACCCTCAGAAGTTCTTGCAGCAACCGCTCCCGTTCCCTACTCTCCTGCTTTCCTTTATGTGGCCTTATTGATATCAGCTCCCCTCTAACCACTGCCTTCAGCGCCTCCCAGACCACTCCCACCTGGACCTCCCCATTGTCATTGAGTTCCAAGTACTTTTCAATGCACCCCCTCACCCTTAGACACCCCCCCTCATCTGCCATTAGTCCCATGTCCATTCTCCAGGGTGGGTGCCCTTCTGTTTCCTCCCCTATCTCTAAGTCCACCCAATGTGGAGCGTGATCCGAAATGGCTATAGCCGTATACTCCGTTCCCCTCACCTTCGGGATCAACGCCCTTCCCAAAACAAAAAAGTCTATTCGCGAATAGACTTTGTGGACATAGGAGAAAAACGAAAACTCCTTACTCCTAGGTCTGCTAAATCTCCACGGGTCTACCCCTCCCAGCTGCTCCATAAAATCTTTAAGCACCTTGGCTGCTGCCGGCCTCCTTCCAGTCCTGGACCTCGACCTGTCCAGCCCTGGTTCCAACACCGTATTGAAATCTCCCCCCATTACCAACTTTCCCACCTCTAGGTCCGGGATGTGTCCTAGCATACGCCTCATAAAATTGGCACCATCCCAGTTCGGGGCATATACGTTTACCAAAACCACCGTCTCCCCCTGTAGTTTGCCACTCACCATCACGTATCTGCCCCCGCTATCCGCCACTATAGTCTTTGCCTCAAACATTACCCGCTTCCCCACTAATATAGCCACCCCCCTGTTTTTCGCATCTAGCCCCGAATGGAACACCTGCCCCACCCAACCTTTGCGTAGTCTCACCTGGTCTATCAGTTTCAAATGCGTTTCCTGTAACATAACCACGTCTGCCTTAAGTTTCTTAAGGTGTGCGAGTACCCGTGCCCTCTTTATCGGCCCGTTCAGCCCTCTCACGTTCCACGTGATCAGCCGGGTTGGGGGGCTTTTTACCCCCCCCCTTGTCGATTAGCCATCCCCTTTTTCCAGCTCCTCACCCGGTTCCCACGCAGCTGTGTCCCCCCCAGGCGGTGCCCCCCCCGCCCATCCCACCCCATACCAGCTCCCCCCTCTCCCCAGCAGCAGCAGCCCAATAATTCCCACCCCCCCCCGCTAGATCCCCCATTAGCGTAGTTACACCCCCCATGTTGCTCCCAGAAGTCAGCAAACTCTGGCCGACCTCGGCTTCCCCCCGTGACCTCGGCTCGCACCGTGCGATGCCCCCTCCTTCCTGCTTCCCTATTCCCGCCATGATTATCATAGCGTGGGAACCGAGCCCGCGCTTCCCCCTTGGCCCCGCCCCCAATGGCCAACGCCCCATCTCTTCCACCTCCTTTCCTCCCCCACCACCTCCTGTGGAAGAGAGAAAAGTTACCACATCGCAGGATTAATAACATAAAACTCCTCTTTCCCCTCTTCTTCGCCCCCCATACTCGCCCCACCACTTTGTTTCAAACGTTCTTTTTTTTAATAACCCGCTCATTCCAATTTTTCTTCCACGATAAAAGTCCACGCCTAAGCTATGAGGAGCGATTGAATAAACTCGGTTTGTTCTCACTGGAACGAAGGAGGTTGAGGGGCGACCTGATAGAGGTATACAAAATTATGAGGGGCATAGACAGAGTGGATAGTCAGAGGCTTTTCCCCAGGGTAGAGGGGTCAATTACTAGGGGGCATAGGTTTAAGGTGAGAGGGGCAAAGTTTAGAGTAGATGTACGAGGCAAGTTTTTTACGCAGAGGGTAGTGGGTGCCTGGAACTCACTACCGGAGGAGGTAGTGGAGGCAGGGACGATAGGGACATTTAAGGGGCATCTTGACAAATATATGAATAGGATGGGAATAGAAGGATACGGACCCAGGAAGTGTAGAAGATTGTAGTTTAGTCGGGCAGTATGGTCGGCACGGGCTTGGAGGGCCGAAGGGCCTGTTCCTGTGCTGTACATTTCTTTGTTTCTTTGTTCTTTGTTCTTATCCGCCGTCTCAAAGTAGTGGTGCCTCCCTTGATATGTGACCCACAGTCTTGCCGGTTGCAGCATTCCGAATTTTATCTTCTTTTTGTGAAGCACCGCTTTGGCCCGATTAAAGCTCGCTCTCCTTCTCGCCACCTCCGCACTCCAGTCTTGGTATACGCGGATCACCGCGTTCTCCCACTTACTGCTCCGAGTTTTCTTTGCCCATCTCAGGACCATCTCTCTGTCCTTAAAACGGAGGAATCTCACCACTATGGCTCTAGGAATTTCTCCTGCTCTCGGTCCTCGCGCCATCACTCGGTATGCTCCCTCCACCTCCAGCGGACCCGCCGGGGCCTCTGCTCCCATTAACGAGTGCAGCATCGTGCTCACATATGCCCCGACGTCCGCTCCCTCCGCACCTTCAGGAAGGCCAAGAATCCTTAGATTGTTCCTCCTCGCGTTGTTCTCCAGCGCCTCCAGCCTTTCCACACATCGTTTATGGTGTGCCTCGTGCATCTCCGTCTTCACCACCAGGCCCTGTATGTCGTCCTCATTCTCGGCAGCCTTTGCCTTCACGACCCGAAGCTCCCGCTCCTGGGTCTTTTGCTCCTCCTTTAGCCCTTCGATCGCCTGTAATATCGGGGCCAACAGCTCCTTCTTCATTTCCTTTTTGAGTTCTTCCACGCAGCGTTTCAAAAACTCGTGTTGTTCAGGGCCCCATATTAAACTGCCACCTTCCGACGCCATCTTGGTTTTTGCTTGCCGCTGCTCTAAAGGATCCACCGCAATCCGGCCACCTTCCTCTCCTTTTTCCATCCGTATCCAGGGGGGATTCCCTTCTGGTTCACCGCACAGTACTTTTAGCCGTTAAAATTGCCGTTGGGGCTCTTATTAAGAGCCCAAAAGTCCGTTACACCGGGAGCTGCCGAAACGTGCGACTCAGCTGGTCATCGCCGCACCCGGAAGCCCAGTTATTTACAATCTATATAAGCAACCTGATACAGGGATAGAAGGTTCTATAGCTGACTTTGCAGACAACACAAATGTACGTGGGACAGTAAGTTGCATTGAGGAACTAAGCGCCTCGTAAATGGATATAGATAGGTTGAGAGAGTGGGCGAAAATGTGGCAGATGGGGTTTAACATGGGTAAGTGCGAGGTCATGCATTTTGGTCGAATAAATTGGACGGCATCTTATTATCTAAATGGTGAGAGACTTCGGGGTGCTCCGATGCAGAGGGATCTGGGGGTCCTCGTTCATGAGTTACAGAAAACTAGCATGCAGGTACAGCGTGTAATAAAGAAAGCAAATGGAATGTAGGCATTTATAGCTAAAAAAAAAAAGAGTATAGAGGTAAGGAAGTGTTGTTGCAACTTTACAAGGCAATTTCTAAATGGGAAAATGCTTAGGAAATCAGAAGCACAAAGTGACTTGGGAGTCCTTGTTCAAGATTCTCTTCAGGTTAACCGTGCAGGTTTAGTCGGCAGTTAGGAAGGCAAATACAATGTTAGCATTCATGTCGAGAGGGCTAGAATACAAGACCAGGGATGTATTTCTGATGCTGTATAAGGCTATGGTCAGACCCCATTTGGAGTTTGTGTGCAGTTTTGGGCCCATATCTAAGGAAGGATGTGCTGGCCTTGCAAAGGGTCTAGAGGAGGTGCACAAGAGTGATCCCTCGAATGAAGAACTTGTCGTATGAGGAACGGTTGAGGACTCTGGGTCTGTAAATGTTGGAGTTTAGAAAGATGACGGCGGATCTTATTGAAACTTACAGGACACTACGAGGCTTGGATAGAGTGGACGTGGAGAGGATGTTTCCACTTGTAGGAAAAACTAGAACCAGAGGAAACAATCTCAGACTGAAGGGACGATCTTTCAAAACAGAGATGTGAGGGAATTTCTTCAGCCAGAAGGTGGTGAATCTGTGGAACTCTTTGCTGCAGAAGGCTGTGGAAGCCAAATCGCTGAGTGTCTTTAAGACAGAAATAGATAGGTTCTTGATTAATAAGGGGATCAGGGCTTATGGGGACAAAGCAGGAAAATGGGGATGAGAAAATATTAGCCATGGTGGAGCATTGTCGAGGGCCGATTGGCTTAATTCTGCTCCTAAGTCTTATGGTCTTATGGTGAGACCGCACCTAGAGTATTGTGCACAGTTTTGGTTCCCTTATTTGACGAAAGATGTAGTGGCATTGGAAGCAGTTCAGAGGAGGTTCACTAGATTGATTCCAGAGATGGGGGGTTTGTCGTGTGAGGAGAGATTGAACAGTGTAGGCCTAAACACTCTCTGGTGTTTCGAAGAATGAGGGGAGATTAAATTGAGGTATACACGATGATAAAAGGTATAGATAAAGTAGATGTGGAGGGGATGCTTCCCCTTGTGGGACATTCTAAAACGAGAGGTCATACTCTTAGGATAAGTGGTACCAAATTTAAAATGAAGATGAGGAGAAACTACTTCTCCCAAAGGGTTGTGAATATGTTAAATCCGCTACCCCAGAGTGCGATGGATGCTGGAACAGTTAAGGAGGAGTTAGACCTATTTCTAGTTAGTAATGGGTTGAAGGGTTATGGAGAACGGCAGAACAGCGGAGTTAAGGCCAGGATGGGATCAGCCATGATTGAATGGCGGAGAAAACCTATTAGGCCAAATCGCCTAATTCTGCTTCTATATCTTCTGAACTTATGAGAGTGAACAAGGGGAATTGTAAAGAGGAAGAGTGAACAAGGGGGAAGAGTAAAGAGAGAGAGACTCAACAAGGGGAAGAGTGAGGGGAGAGAGCAAATAAGGTGCAAGAGTAAATGCAGGGAGAATAAATGAGATGGACAGAAGGAGACCAAGGCTAAATTCTCCTCACTCCCTACATTCTCCCTCCATCCCTTCCTCCCTCACACCCTTCCTTTCTTCCTCCCTTCCTCCTTCACTGCCATTCTCCCTGCCTCCCTCTCTCATTTTCTCCCCCTCCCTACCTATCTCCTTGCCTTCCTCTCTCCCCGCCACTCACCCTCCCTTCCTCCTTTCACCTTCCTCCTTTCCTGCCCCTCCCTCCCTTTCTACTACAGGTTTAGATGGGTGTCTGTTTGTCACTGACACTCTGTCACTCTGTGCTATCTATTCTTACTATCTTTCCCTCTCACCCCTGTCAATTTCACGTTCTCTTGCTCTAGACTCTGACTCTCAATCCATCACCCTCTACCACTCTGTCACCATTCTATCATTCCCTCACATGTTACTCTTTTGCCATTCTCCCTCCGACACTTTCAATTTGACTCACTTTCAGTCACTCAGTCACTCTATCAAGGCCTCCTCCATTTTGTCACTCATTGTCACTTTGACCCTCACTCTGTCACTCAACATAATTCTCAAAATCTCTCAGATACTCATTCAACCATCACTGTCTCTCTGTCACTCCCTCACTATGTGACACACTCTCGCTCTCTCTCCCTGCCAGATGCTGACTATGAAAATGCGGCCCGAGCTGCTGATGCTAGTGTGCTGCTAATGGCATTTCAGTCAATTGTTGGTGATGATTACAAAGGTACGTATTATTCTCTGCTTCTGCATGGTATTCATGTAATTATTAGCAGATATGGACTCAAGACAAGTACAGCACGGGGTTAGATACAGAGTAAAGCTCCCCTACAACGTCCCCATCAAACGCTCCCAGGACAGGTACAGCACAGAGTTAGATACAGAGTAAAGCTTCCTCTAAACTGTCCCCATCAAACACTCCCAGGACAGGCACAGCACAGGGTTAGATACAGAGTAAAGCTTCCCCGACACTGTCCCCATCAAATACTCCCAGGACAGGTATAGCACGGGTTTAGATACAGAGTAAAGCTTCCTGTAGACTGTCCAAATCAAACATTCCCAGGACAGGTACAGCACAGGGTTAGATACAGGGTAAAGCTCCCTCTACACTGTCCCATCAAACATCCCCAGGACAGGTACAACACGGGGTTAGTTACAGAGTAAAGCTCCGTCTACACTGTCCCATCGAACACTCCCAGGACAGGTACAGCACGGGGTTAATACAGAGTAAAGTTCCCTCTACACTGTCCCATCGAACACTCCCAGGACAGGTACAGCACGGGGTTAGTTACAGAATAAAGCTCCTTCTGTACTGTCCTATCAAACACTCCCAGGACAAGTACAGCATGGGGTTAGATACAGAGTAAAGCTCCCCCTACGCTGTCCCCATCAAACACTCCCAGGCCAGGTACAGCACGGGATTAGGTACTTAATAAATGGAATCGCTGTCCTGACTGCCTGCACAGGTATACAAATGTGATGGAGGGCAGCTAGTGAGCGACCTGAGAGAATGTTTGCTTGACTACTTGACATTGGATTTGGTGTGTGCCATCGGATTGGAATATTAACTGGGACTGGTTGAGAACCCAATCCTGGTCGGACCTTAACTGCATCCGAGAAAGAGCTTTAAGTATATAGGGAAGATAATCACCGTAAAGGTAATGCTCAAAAAAGAGTTCGACGTTTGTGTTTTGTTTTATTTCCTTACTATTTTGCAGTGTCTTGCATATTTGAATTAGACAATAAATATATCGTCAGTCTGCTGTTTACCTGAACTCCCATGTTAAAAACTCCCACCTGAAAGATCACAAAGGTGGAGGTTAGAACATAGAACATAGAACAATACAGCGCAGTACAGGCCCTTCGGCCCACGATGTTGCACCGAAACAAAAGCCATCTAACCTACACTATGCCATTATCATCCATATGTTTATCCAATAAACTTTTAAATGCCCTCAATGTTGGCGAGTTCACTACTGTAGCAGGTAGGGCATTCCACGGCCTCACTACTCTTTGCGTAAAGAACCTACCTCTGACCTCTGTCCTATATCTATTACCCCTCAGTTTAAAGTTATGTCCCCTCGTGCCAGCCATATCCATCCGCGGGAGAAGGCTCTCACTGTCCACCCTATCCAACCCCCTGATCATTTTGTATGCCTCTATTAAGTCTCCTCTTAACCTTCTTCTCTCCAACGAAAACAACCTCAAGTCCATCAGCCTTTCCTCATAAGATTTTCCCTCCATACCAGGCAACATCCTGGTAAATCTCCTCTGCACCCGCTCCAAAGCCTCCACGTCCTTCCTTTAATGCGGTGACCAGAACTGCACGCAATACTCCAAATGCGGCCGTACCAGAGTTCTGTACAGCTGCAACATGACCTCCCGACTCCGGAACTCAATCCCTCTACCAATAAAGGCCAACACTCCATAGGCCTTCTTCACAACCCTATCAACCTGGGTGGCAACTTTCAGGGATCTATGTACATGGACACCGAGATCCCTCTGCTCATCCACACTTTCAAGAACTTTGCCATTAGCCAAATATTCCGCATTCCTGTTATTCCTTCCAAAGTGAATCACCTCACACTTCTCTACATTAAACTCCATTTGCCACCTCTCAGCCCAGCTCTGCAGCTTATCTATATCCCTCTGTAACCTGCTACATCCTTCCACACTATCGACAACACCACCGACTTTAGTATCGTCTGCAAATTTACTCACCCACCCTTCTGCGCCTTCCTCTAGGTCATTGATAAAAATGACAAACAGCAACGGCCCCAGAACAGATCCTTGTGGTACTCCACTTGTGACTGTACTCCATTCTGAACATTTCCCATCAACCACCACCCTCTGTCTTCTTTCAGCTAGCCAATTTCTGATCCACATCTCTAAATCACCCTCAATCCCCAGCCTCCGTATTTTTTGCAATAGCCTACCGTGGGGAACCTTATCAAACGCTTTGCTGAAATCCATATACACCACATCAACTGCTCTACCCTCATCTACTTGTTCAGTCACCTTCTCAAAGAACTCAATAAGGTTTGTGAGGCATGACCTACCCTTCACAAAGCCATGCTGACTATCCCTGATCATATTATTCCTATCTAGATGATTATAAATCTTGTCTCTTATAATCCCCTCCAAGACTTTACCCACTACAGACGTGAGGATCACCGGTCTATAGTTGCCGGGGTTGTCTCTGCTCCCCTTTTTGAACAAAGGGACCACATTTGCTGTCCTCCAGTCCTCTGGCACTATTCCTGTAGCCAATGATGACATAAAAATCAAAGCCAAAGGTCCAGCAATCTCTTCCCTGGCCTCCCAGAGAATCCTAGGATAAATCCCATCAGGTCCCGGGGACTTATCTATTTTCTGCCTGTCCAGAATTGCCAACACCTCTTCCCTACGTACCTCAATGCCATCTATTCTATTAGCCTGGGGCTCAGCATTCTCCTCCACAATATTATCTTTTTCCTGAGTGAATACTGGCGAAAAATATTCATTTAGTATCTCGCCTATCTCTTCAGACTCCACACACAATTTCCCATCCCTGTCCTTGACTGGTCCTACTCTTTCCCTAGTCATTCGCTTATTCCTGACATACCTATAGAAAGCTTTTGGGTTTTCCTTGATCCTTCCTGCCAAATACTTCTCATGACCCCTCCTTGCTCGTCTTAGCTCTCTCTTTAGATCCTTCCTCGCTACCTTGTAACTATCCATCGCCCCAACCGAAACTTCACACTTCATCTTCACATAGGCCTCCTTCTTCCTCTTAACAAGAGATTCCACTTCCTTGGTAAACCACGGTTCCCTCGCTCGACGCTTTCCTCCCTGTCTGACCGGTACATACTTATCAAGAACACGCAGTAGCTGATCCTTGAACAAGCCCCACTTATCCAGTGTGCCCAACACTTGGAGCCTACTTCTCCACCTTATCCCCCCCAAGTCACGTCTAATGGCATCATAATTGCCCTTCCCCCAGCTATAACTCTTGCCCTGCGGTGTATACTTATCCCTTTCCATCATTAACGTAAACATCACCGAATTGTGGTCACTGTCCCCAAAGTGCTCTCCTACCTCCAAATCCAACACCTGGCCTGGTTCATTACCCAAAACCAAATCTCTTGTTGGCCTGTCAACATATTGTTTCAGGAAACCCTCCTGCACACACTGTACAAAAAACGACCCATCTATTGTACTCGAACTATATCTTTTCCAGTCAATATTTGGAAAGTTAAAGTCTCCCATAATAACTACCCTGTTACTTTCGCTCATATCCAGAATCATCTTCGCCATCCTTTCCTCTACATCCCTAGAACTATTAGGAGGCCTATAAAAAACTCCCAACAGGGTGACCTCTCCTTTCCTGTTTCTAACTTCAGCCCATACTACCTCGGAAGAAGAGTTGGTATTGGGCAAGTAAGTGAGACCCTGCTGAGTTGCGGTTACCAATGGCACCTTTATTACCACCCCCACACCTTCTCCCCAATATCCACCCCCCGCCCCATCACTGTCCCCTACACCGCCATCAGCACCATCCGCCACACCAACCCGGGGTCCAATCACGCATCTTATAGAGTCATAGAGTCATAGATGTTTACAGCATGGAAACAAGCCCTTTGGACCAGCTTGTCCATGCCGCCCAGTTTCTATCACTAAGCTAGTCTCACTTTCCCGCAATTGCCCCATATTCCTCTATACCCATCCTGCCCATGTAACTGTCTAATTGTTTTATAAAGGGAAAAATTGTACCCGCCTCTGCCACTGCCTCTGGATGCTCACCTCCCTCTGTGTGAAGAAATTTCTCCTCTGGTCTCTTTTATATCTCTCCCCTCTCAGCTTAAACCTATGCCCTCTAGTTCTAGATTCCTTCACCGCGATTCTCCAAGCCCGTGCCGGGTCTGTGAAACAACGGTAACGCCGGAAATTCCCGCTACGCCGCTTTGACTACCGGAGAAACGGCGGTAGTCACGCGCTCGCAGTCGACGCAGCGCCAGTCGGGGCCATTTGTGGCGATTCTCCGCAATCGACCCGGCGTGTTCCGCCGGCGTGGTCCCAATCTGATTCCACCTGACACGAGCTCAGTTCCACCGCCCTTCTGACTGTCCTGGTGGGGGGGGGGGGGGGGGGGGGGGCGGAGGGATCAGACTCCGGAAGGGGGCTCCACAACGGCCAAGTCCGCGATCGGGGACTACCAAGCAGTGGACGCGCACGATGCGGGTTGGCCGATCTTCTTCCGCGCCGGGCCGCTGTGTCGCTACGCTATGTTGTGTGGCGTCGGCGCGGAAACGGCCACCACGTGCAGGCGCAGACCTGCGCCGGCAATGCACTCCAATGACGTGCTGGCCCCCTACGGGCCACTGAATTGCTGGGCCAAGAGGCCCGTTGACGCTGGCATGAAACACTCCGTTGTTTACGCCGGCGTCAACAATTAGCCGGGATTTTGGAGAGTTCCGGCTCTTGTGTCCTGCAGGATCTCCTGCCAATGAGGCGGGCCCGAATGGTACCCCCGACCCCAATTGCAACTCCTGGAGGAGAGCAACGAGGAAGAGGAAACGGACACCGATGGTAGCCCTCGACCTGCAGCCTGAGACACCCTGCAGTACCAGTCTGGGGCGACACTAATTTTCCGTCACAGCTATCTCCAACGTTCTCCACTACACAGCGACGCTTACCTCGGGTGGATATCATAGTGAAGAGGCTCCTGGGGCACTTTCTGCTGCTCACTACACACATGTTGCGGTACCTCAGGTGGAGATAGGAACCCCCGAGAGGGCGGACAGTCGGAGGGTGGTCCAACCACAGGGACTAGCTGCCTACCTGACGGGTTTCGGGCTTCTGGAATGGATAGTTCCATCTATAGTGGAGATGCAGTCGCAGACCCAGGGATTATATGAGCGATTGTCGGCGAGCATCCAGTACCTGCACGTGCAGTGGGAGGCTTCCGACCGCCTGCAGGAGCAGGAGGTGGTGCCGACCATGCTTGAGACCCAGGTCGCACAGGTGGCGTCCGTGGTGGAGGTTTCGGCCTGGGCCACTCTGTGCGTCCAGTTGCCGAGGCCCAGGACAGGGTTGCCCTATCACAGGCAGCCATGTATCAGGGCCACCTGGACATTGCGGCGGCGTTCCAGACCGTAACCCCATCACAGCGGGCCATGGCTGAGGGTGACTGCGGCATTGCCCATGCAATCGCTGACATGGCACCAACCGAGAGGGAGGTGGCGCAGTAACTGGCTGATGAGGCACAGACACAGAAGATAGTGGCACAGACACAGCGTGATGGAGCGCAGTCCAAGAGCGAGATGGTCCACTCCATGTGCTCCATGGCGCGAGCATCGAGATCCTGCTCAGGGTGGGTGCGGGCCTCCAGGACTGACAGCGGCAGATGGTGGCACAGCCTGAGGGGTTAGCTCCCCTCTCACACCGATCCCATGGAATAGCCCAAGGACCATCGGACTCCCTGAGGGAGGAGGAGGTGATGGGGCCCGTGCTGGTGACCCCCACAGGCTGACAGGGGAGGTGCCGGGACACTGCAGCTCTTCAAACGCACCCCCCCCCCACAACACTCCTGACTCTGGTTCATATCATGTGCAGAGGGCTGAACAGGGCGGCACCACACCATCTGGCACAAGCAAACAGCAGCCGGGCCCATCCAGGCCTGGTTGCTCCAGAGGACTGCCGCCAAAGGGGACCCAGGTCACAGGGCGGGAATGGCAGCAGGCTGCATCTGCTTCTGATGTATCTGGGGATCCACCCAGACATAGCGTTAGAGTCTGTAAGGCCAGAAAGGTATACACCAATTAAGTTGGCACGGGTACAGTAAATAGGATGGCGATCGGGGCTAGGGCACAAAGCTGTTTATATTTGTTCACTTGTTCATATTAAATACATGTTCACAATGTCACAGTCTGCCTTGGTGCCCTGCCAGGAGCATGTGAGGAATCGGCTGGACTGGGCTGGCAGCAGCTGGCGCTGGGGGTGAGGAGGTGAGATAAACGTTGGAGGTGGGCTTGGCCCTGCGGCCGCAATTGAGCCAGCGCTGACCGCTTTGGTGTACCCCCCACCACCGTTCACCCCCACCCCATCCCATCCCCACCTCTGCCACCCCAAGGGTTCGGTGCGACAATGTCATGGAACGAATGGCCAGCTCAACAGCAGGGCTCATCAGGTGGACGGTGGAAAGTGCTACTATGGGCAGGAGTCAGACGTTGTCAAAAGGTAGGGTGAGATTTCCGTTCGGCTGGTCAGGCGCCCTAGCCAGAGAACCCGGAGGCGATTAGAGCGTCCCATGTGCATTGGCCCTGACCCACACCTCATATGGCATCCTGTGCCTACCCATGTCCCATGTCCTGCCCATGCTCGCTCTCCCCCGCATCCTTCTCATCAGGTGAGGCCTGGCGTTCATCCACCTTCTCCAGGATGTCGTCCCTCTGCTGCGCGCTGTTTTGGAGGATGCAGCAGGCCATTACGATGTGGGAGGCTCTCTCAGCGCTAGACGGGAGGGCCCCTCCAGAGTGGTCCAGCCACCTGAGCCCCAACTTTAGGATATTGAAGCACGGCTCGATCATGCCCCTGGCCTTGTAGCGGGTCTCAACGTCAGTCTCTGGCCTCCGGATAGGCGGCATCAGCCATGGCTGAAGTGGAAAACCCCTGTTGCACGGAGCAAACCACTCAACTGGGGGTGCAGCTTGAAGAGGCCAGGAACCGTTGAGTGCCAGGATGAAGGCATCGTGCACATTGCCTGGGTATCGGGCGCAGGCGTACAAGATATACATCTGATGGTCACACAGCAGCTGCATCGTCACCGAGTGGAATCCCTTTCGGTTGTGAAGACAGGCCTTTCATGGGTCGGTGCTCGTAGGGCGACATGTATTCCGTCAATAACTCCCTGGACTCGAGGCATCTCGGCAACGGCAGCGAACCACGCTGCCCGGGCATCGTGCTGGGCTCGGTTCACATTGAATCTGATATATTGTGCCCGACCGGGCTTATAGGGCCTCAATGAAGACACCGATGTGCCGAGGTCTGAAATCCTGGGAAGACCCCCACTCGGAACCTGAAAGGACATCTTGCCGTAAAAGTACAGGGTGACTGTCAACTTAGCACGGTAGCACAGTGGTTAGCACTTCACATCGCCAGGGTCCCAGGTTCGATTCCCGGCTGGTCACTGTCTGTGTGGAGTCTGCATATTCTCCCCGTGTCTGCGTGCGTTTCCTGCGGGTTCTTCGGTTTCCTCCCACGAGTCCCGAAAGACGAGCTTGTTAGATGAATTGGACATTCTGAATTCTCCCTCTGTTACCCGAACAGGTGCCGAAATGTGGCTACTAGGGGCTTTTCACAGTAACGTCATTGCAGTATTAATGTAAGTCTACTTGTGACAATAAAGATGATTATTATTATTAACTTGACGGCCACCAGAAGCGAGTGACCTCCCCCATACCCCCACGGTGTCAGGTGCGCCACCATCTGGCAAATATGTCACACTGTCTCCAAGCTCAGCCGGAGCCTTCGAAGACATACCTGATCCGGCAGGTCCTTGAATGACAGGCGTTGCCGGTACGAACAAGGCCACATGCAGTATCTCCTTCCCACCTCCTCCTCGGCCTGTTGGACAGCTCACTCTCCATCCTCACTAGCTGCCTCCTGTTCCTCTGGGGCAGCTTCACCGCTGCAGGTTCGTCCCCGAGCAGCTCCAGTTCGAACAGCCTCAGTGCATCCCTCAGGACTGCGGTGACCAGGATGAAGACCGCCATTCCTGGTTGAATTCCAAAGCCCTTTGTCTGCAGTGGGTGCAAGTGAGAGTTGTTAGCATGGTGCGTACCCCCATTCCCAACCAGATGCACTGGTCTGCATTGCAGCCCCTGTTTCCGCATGTCCAGCCTCCACCCCCAGCCCTCTGGCCCAATCCCCAGACCCACCCCCGGCCGGTTCCCTGGCACTCTACCCTCCACAACTGTGGGGCCTCGGTCCCTGGCACCCAAACCTGCTGCCAAAGGTATCAGTGGCTTGCTCCACCTATGCCAGAGGTAAGCTCCGTGGCCCCCGGCAGAGGATATACTGTGGACGTTGCCCTTGGCTGGCTGCGTGCTGCCCCTCCGACGCGGGCGACCGGATGTGGGGGGAGAGCTTTTACAGTGGATCGTGGGGGCTAGGGTGCAGGGGTGGTGGCACCAAACGCCGGTGTCACTTTGCACAACCACGAGCCATGGTGAGCGATCAGTGAGATGCACAGAAAGATGGCTGTCTTGCAGGCTGCTGTAATGGCTGTCTGAACCTGGATACCCCGGTCCCATGGGGCAACACCCTGACCCCACGGCCCAACCCCTCCATTCCTTCCTCTCCCACCGCCCTCTGTCAGCCATGCCAGCGGCACGACCGGCAGCCACTGGTCGCGCCTCTGCATGTCCTACCTCCTTGCACATTACACTCTCTCAATGTGTTGCCATTCAGATAATAATCTGTCTTCCTGTTTTGCTACCAAAGTCGATAATTTCACATTTAACCACATTATACTGCATCTGCTGTGCATTTGTTCACTAACTGTAAGAAATAACTACTGGGGTGCCACAGATTTTGGTCCTTCAGCCCCAACTATTTATAATAAATGCTACAGAGTTTGAAGGTTCTAGAACGCTCAATTGTAGTTGACACTAAAAATAGGTGCGACAGTAAGCTGCAATGAGGAAATAAGGACCTTCCAAATGGACATAGATAGGTTAGGTGAATGGGACAAAATGTAGCAGATGTAGTTTAATGTGGATATGTATGTGGTCATCCATTTTGAACTGAAATATTGAAAGGTAACTTATTAGCTAAATGGGAGACTTTGGGGTGCTCCGATGCAGAGTTATCTGGGGATTCTCGTGCATGAGTCACAGAAAACCAGCATGCAGGTCCAGAAGGTAATAGAGGAAGTGAATGGAACTTTGGCATTTATAGCTAAAGGAATAGTGTATAAAGTTGAGGATGTGTTGTTGCAACTGTGCAATGCAGTGATGAGAATGCACCTGGAGTATTACGCACAGTTTTGGTCCACCTATTTGAAGAAAGATATAGTATCATTGGATGCAGTTCAGAGGAGGTTTACTAGATTGATTCCAGAGATGAGGGGTTTGTCTTATGAAGAGAGATTGAGTAATTTAGAGCGAGATTCACTAGAGTTTAGAAGAATAAGGGGAGATCAAATTGAGGTATAAAAGATGATAAAAGGTATGAATAAAGTAGACATGGAGCGGATTTTTCCTCTTGTGCGATATTCTAGAATGAGAGGTCATAGTCTTAGGATAAGGGGTAGTAAGTTTAAAACAGCTGAGGTGAAACTACTTCTCTCAAAGGATCAGGAACCTGTGGAATTCGCTACCCAGAGTGCGGTGGATGCTGAACAGTGAGTACATTTAAGGAGAAGTGAGACAGATTTTTAATTGGTAATGGGTTGAAGGATTGTGGAGAATGGGCGGGGTGGTGGAGATGAGGTCGCGATGAGATCAGCCACACTCGTATTAGAACATAGAACATAGAACAATACAGCACAGTACAGGCCCTTCGGCCCACGATGTTGCACCAAAACAAAAGCCATCTAACCTACACTATGCCATTATCATCCATATGTTTATCCAATAAGCTTTTAAATGCCCTCAATGTTGGCGAGTTCACTACTGTAGCAGGTAGGGCATTCCACGGCCTCACTACTCTTTGCGTAAAGAACCTACCTCTGACCTCTGTCCTATCTCTATTACCCCTCAGTTTAAAGTTATGTCCCCTCGTGCCAGCCATATCCATCCGCGGGAGAAGGCTCTCACTGTCCACCCTATCCAACCCCCTGATCATTTTGTATGCCTCTATTAAGTCTCCTCTTAACCTTCTTCTCTCCAACGAAAACAACCTCAAGTCCATCAGCCTTTCCTCATAAGATTTTCCCTCCATACCAGGCAACATCCTGGTAAATCTCCTCTGCACCCGTTCCAAAGCTTCCACGTCCTTCCTATAATGCGGTGACCAGAACTGTACGCAATACTCCAAATGCGGCCGTACCAGAGTTCTGTACAGCTGCAACATGACCTCCCGACTCCGGAACTCAATCCCTCTACCAATATTGAATGGTGGAGCAGGCTTGAGAGGCTAAATTGCCCACTCCTGCTCCTAATTCTTATTTTCTTATGTTCCAGGAAAAAAACTACTCTATCTAAATCCATCTTCCAGTCTTGGCCTGAAGCCCTGTAGGCAACAGCCCCTCAAGCAAAAAGCTGATTTTCTTGATTAATAAGGATATCGGGGTTATGGGGAAAAGACAGAGGAATGGGGATGAGGAGCATATTAGACATACAAACAAAGAACAAAGAACAATAAAGCACAGGAACAGGCAATTCGGCACTCCAAGCCTGCACCGGTCATGATACCAACCTTTGCCAAAGCCCTCAGCACTTCCTTGTGCCGTATTGTTCTTGAAAACAGCACTAGAGGAGAGAAAGCCGGGACATTGAAAACAACGTGAGAGGAGAGAGAGCCGGGACAGTGAAAACAGCACGAGAAGAGAGAGTGCCGGGACATTGAAAACAGCGCGGGAGGAGAGAAAGCCGTGACAGTGAAAACAGCGCGGGAGGAGAGAGAGCCGGGACATTGAAAACAGCGCGAGTGGAGAGAGAGCCGGGACATTGAAAACAGCGCGAGTGGAGAGTGAGCCGGGACAGTGAAAACAGCGCGAGTGGAGAGAGAGCCGGGATATTGAAAACAGCGCGAGAGGAGAGAAAGCCGGGACAGTGAAAACAGCGCGAGAAGAGAGAGAGCCGGGACATTGAAAACAGCGCGAGAGGGGAGAAAGCTGGGACAGTGAAAACAGCGCGAGAAGAGAGAGTGCCGGGACATTGAAAACAGCACGAGAGGCGAGAGAGCCGGGACATTGAAAACAGCGCGAGAAGAGAGAAAGCTGGGACATTGAAAACAGCGCGAGTGGAGAGAAAGCCGGGACAGTGAAAACAGCGCGAGAGGAGAGAAAGCCGGGACATTGAAAACAGCGCGAGTGGAGAGAAAGCCGGGACAGTGAAAACAGCGCGAGAGGAGAGAAAGCCGGGACATTGAAAACAGCGCGAGTGGAGAGAAAGCCGGGACAGTGAAAACAGCGCGAGAGGAGAGAAAGCCGGGACATTGAAAACAGCGCGAGTGGAGAGAGAGCCGGGACATTGAAAACAGCGCGAGAGGAGAGAAAGCCGGGACAGTGAAAACAGCGTGAGAGGAGAGAACGCCGGGACAGTGAAAACAGCGCGAGAGGAGAGAAAGCTGGGACAGTGAAAACAGCGCGAGAGGAGAGAGAGCCGGGACATTGAAAACAGCGCGAGTGGAGAGAAAGCCGGGACAGTGAAAACAGCGCGAGAGGAGAGAAAGCCGGGATATTGAAAACAGCGCGAGAGGAGAGAGAGCCGGGACATTGAAAACAGCGCGAGAGGAGAGAAAGCCGGGTCATTGAAAACAGCGTGAGTGGAGAGAGAGCCGGGACAGTGAAAACAGCGCGAGAGGAGAGAAAGCCGGGACATTGAAAACAGCGCGAGTGGAGAGAAAGCCGGGACAGTGAAAACAGCGCGAGAGGAGAGAAAGCCGGGACATTGAAAACAGCGCGAGTGGAGAGAAAGCCGGGACAGTGAAAACAGCGCGAGAGGAGAGAAAGCCGGGACATTGAAAACAGCGCGAGTGGAGAGAGAGCCGGGACATTGAAAACAGCGCGAGAGGAGAGAAAGCCGGGACAGTGAAAACAGCGTGAGAGGAGAGAACGCCGGGACAGTGAAAACAGCGCGAGAGGAGAGAAAGCTGGGACAGTGAAAACAGCGCGAGAGGAGAGAGAGCCGGGACATTGAAAACAGCGCGAGTGGAGAGAAAGCCGGGACAGTGAAAACAGCGCGAGAGGAGAGAAAGCCGGGATATTGAAAACAGCGCGAGAGGAGAGAGAGCCGGGACATTGAAAACAGCGCGAGAGGAGAGAAAGCCGGGTCATTGAAAACAGCGTGAGTGGAGAGAGAGCCGGGACATTGAAAACAGCGCGAGAGGAGAGAAAGCCGGGACATTGAAAACAGCGCGAGTGGAGAGAGAGCCGGGACATTGAAAACAGCACGAGAAGAGAGAAAGCCGGGACATTGAAAACAGCGCGAGAGGAGAGTGAGCCGGGACATTGAAAACAGCGCGAGTGGAGAGAGAGCCGGGACATTGAAAACAGCGCGAGAGGAGAGAAAGCCGGGACATTGAAAACAGCGCGAGAGGAGAGAAAGCCGGGACATTGAAAACAGCGCGAGAGGAGAGAGAGCCGGGACATTGAAAACAGCGCGAGTGGAGAGACAGCCGGGACAGTGAAAACAGCGCGAGTGGAGAGAGAGCCGGGACATTGAAAACAGCGCGAGTGGAGAGAGAGCCGGGACATTAAAAACAGCGCGAGTGGAGAGACAGCCGGGACAGTGAAAACAGCGCAAGAGGAGAGAAAGCCGGGACAGTGAAAACAGCGCGGGTGGAGAGACAGCCGGGACATTGAAAATAGCGCGAGAGGAGAGAGAGCCGGGACATTGAAAACAGCGCGAGTGGAGAGACAGCCGGGACAGTGAAAACAGCGCGAGTGGAGAGAGAGCCGGGACATTGAAAACAGCGCGAGTGGAGAGAGAGCCGGGACATTGAAAACAGCGCGAGTGGAGAGACAGCCGGGACAGTGAAAACAGTGCGAGTGGAGAGACAGCCGGGACAGTGAAAACAGCGCAAGAGGAGAGACAGCCGGGACATTGAAAACAGCGCGAGTGGAGAGACAGCCGGGACATTGAAAACAGCGCGAGAGGAGAGAAAGCCGGGACAGTGAAAACAGTGCGAGTGGAGAGACAGCCGGGACAGTGAAAACAGCGCGAGTGGAGAGAAAGCCGGGACAGTGAAAACAGCGCGAGAGGAGAGAAAGCCGGGACATTGAAAACAGCGCGAGAGGAGAGAAAGCTGGGACATTGAAAACAGCGCGAGAGGAGAGAACGCCGGGACAGTGAAAACAGCGCGAGAGGAGAGAAAGCTGGGACAGTGAAAACAGCGCAAGAGGAGAGAGAGCCGGGACATTGAAAACAGCGCGAGAGGAGAGAAAGCCGGGACATTGAAAACAGCGCGAGTGGAGAGAGAGCCGGGACATTGAAAACAGCGCGAGTGGAGAGAGAGCCGGGACATTGAAAACAGCGCGAATGGAGAGAAAGCCGGGACAGTGAAAACAGCGCGAGAAGAGAGAGAGCCGGGACATTGAAAACAGCGCGAGAAGAGAGAGTGCCGGGACAGTGAAAACAGCGCGAGAAGAGAGAAAGCCGGGACAGTGAAAACAGCCCGAGAGGGGAGAAAGCCGGGACATTGAAAACAGCGCGAGTGGAGAGAAAGCCGGGACATTGAAAACAGCGCGAGAGGAGAGTGAGCCGGGACATTGAAAACAGCGCGAGTGGAGAGAAAGCCGGGACATTGAAAACAGCGCGAGTGGAGAGAAAGCCGGGACATTGAAAACAGCGCGAGTGGAGAGAGAGCCGGGACATTGAAAACAGCGCGAGTGGAGAGAGAGCCGGGACATTGAAAACAGCGCGAGTGGAGAGACAGCCGGGACAGTGAAAACAGTGCGAGTGGAGAGACAGCCGGGACAGTGAAAACAGCGCAAGAGGAGAGACAGCCGGGACATTGAAAACAGCGCGAGTGGAGAGACAGCCGGGACATTGAAAACAGCGCGAGAGGAGAGAAAGCCGGGACAGTGAAAACAGTGCGAGTGGAGAGACAGCCGGGACAGTGAAAACAGCGCGAGTGGAGAGAAAGCCGGGACAGTGAAAACAGCGCGAGAGGAGAGAAAGCCGGGACATTGAAAACAGCGCGAGAGGAGAGAAAGCTGGGACATTGAAAACAGCGCGAGAGGAGAGAACGCCGGGACAGTGAAAACAGCGCGAGAGGAGAGAAAGCTGGGACAGTGAAAACAGCGCAAGAGGAGAGAGAGCCGGGACATTGAAAACAGCGCGAGAGGAGAGAGTGCCGGGACAGTGAAAACAGCGCGAGAAGAGAGAAAGCCGGGACAGTGAAAACAGCCCGAGAGGGGAGAAAGCCGGGACATTGAAAACAGCGCGAGTGGAGAGAAAGCCGGGACATTGAAAACAGCGCGAGAGGAGAGTGAGCCGGGACATTGAAAACAGCGCGAGTGGAGAGAAAGCCGGGACATTGAAAACAGCGCGAGAGGAGAGACAGCCGTGACATTGAAAACAGCGCGAGTGGAGAGAAAGCCGGGACATTGAAAACAGCGCGAGAGGGGAGAAAGCCGGGACATTGAAAACAGCGCGAGAGGAGAGTGAGCCGGGACATTGAAAACAGCGCGGGAGGAGAGAAAGCCGGGACATTGAAACCAGCGCGAGTGGAGACAAAGCCGGGACATTGAAAACAGCGCGAGAGGAGAGTGAGCCGGGACATTGAAAACAGCGCGAGAGGAGAGAGAGCCGGGACATTGAAAACAGCGCGAGAGGAGAGAAAGCCGGGACATTGAAAACAGCGCGAGAGGGGAGAAAGCCGGGACATTGAAAACAGCGCGAGTGGAGAGAAAGCCGGGACATTGAAAACAGCGCGAGAGGAGAGTGAGCCGGGACATTGAAAACAGCGCGAGAGGAGAGAAAGCCGGGACATTGAAAACAGCGCGAGAAGAGAGAAAGCCGGGACAGTGAAAACAGCGCGAGAAGAGAGAGAGCCGGGACATTGAAAACAGCGCGAGAGGAGAGACAGCCGGGACATTGAAAACAGCGCGAGTGGAGAGAGGGCCGGGACATTGAAAACAGCGCGAGAAGAGAGAGTGCCGGGACATTGAAAACAGCGCGAGAAGAGAGAGTGCCGGGACATTGAAAACAGCGCGAGAGGAGAGAGAGCAGGGACAGTGAAAACAGCGCGAGAGCAGAGTGACCCGGGGTAGTGAAAACAGCGCAAGAGGAGAGAGAGCCGGGACATTGAAAACAGCGCGAATGGAGAGAAAGCCGGGACATTGAAAACAGCGCGAGTGGAGAGTGAGCCGGGACATTGAAAACAGCGCGAGAGGAGAGAGAGCCGGGACATTGAAAACAGCGCGAGTGGAGAGCGAGCCGGGACAGTGAAAACAGCGCGAAAGGAGAGAAAGCTGGGACAGTGAAAACAGCGCGAGAGGAGAGAGAGCCGGGACATTGAAAACAGTGCGAGAGGAGAGAAAGCCGGGACATTGAAAACAGCGCGAGTGGAGAGAGAGCCGGGACATTGAAAACAGCGCGAGTGGAGAGAGAGCCGGGACATTGAAAACAGCGCGAATGGAGAGAAAGCCGGGACAGTGAAAACAGCGCGAGAAGAGAGAGAGCCGGGACATTGAAAACAGCGCGAGAAGAGAGAGTGCCGGGACAGTGAAAACAGCGCGAGAAGAGAGAAAGCCGGGACAGTGAAAACAGCACGAGAAGAGAGAGAGCCGGGACATTGAAAACAGCGCGAGAGGGGAGAAAGCCGGGACATTGAAAACAGCGCGAGTGGAGAGAAAGCCGGGACATTGAAAACAGCGCGAGAGGAGAGTGAGCCGGGACATTGAAAACAGCGCGAGTGGAGAGAGAGCCGGGACATTGAAAACAGCGCGAGAGGAGAGACAGCCGGGACATTGAAAACAGCGCGAGTGGAGAGAAAGCCGGGACATTGAAAACAGCGCGAGAGGGGAGAAAGCCGGGACATTGAAAACAGCGCGAGAGGAGAGTGAGCCGGGACATTGAAAACAGCGCGGGAGGAGAGAAAGCCGGGACATTGAAAACAGCGCGAGTGGAGAGAAAGCCGGGACATTGAAAACAGCGCGAGAGGAGTGTGAGCCGGGACATTGAAAACAGCGCGAGAGGAGAGAGAGCCGGGACATTGAAAACAGCGCGAGAGGAGAGAAAGCCGGGACATTGAAAACAGCGCGAGAGGGGAGAAAGCCGGGACATTGAAAACAGCGCGAGAGGGGAGAAAGCCGGGACATTGAAAACAGCGCAAGAGGAGAGTGAGCCGGGACATTGAAAACAGCGCGAGAGGAGAGAAAGCCGGGACATTGAAAACAGCGCGAGAAGAGAGACAGCCGGGACATTGAAAACAGCGCGGGAGGAGAGAGAGCCGGGACATTGAAAACAGCGCGAATGGAGAGAATGCCGGGACAGTGAAAACAGCGCGAGTGGAGAGAAAGCCGGGACATTGAAAACAGCGCGAGAGGAGAGACAGCCGGGACATTGAAAACAGCGCGAGTGAAGAGAGAGCCGGGACATTGAAAACAGCGCGAGAGGAGAGAAAGCCGGGACATTGAAAACAGCGCGAGAGGGGAGAAAGCCGGGACATTGAAAACAGCGCGAGTGGAGAGAAAGCCGGGACATTGAAAACAGCGCGAGAGGAGAGTGAGCCGGGACATTGAAAACAGCGCGAGAGGAGAGAAAGCCGGGACATTGAAAACAGCGCGAGAAGAGAGAAAGCCGGGACAGTGAAAACAGCGCGAGAAGAGAGAGAGCCGGGACATTGAAAACAGCGCGAGAGGAGAGACAGCCGGGACATTGAAAACAGCGCGAGTGGAGAGAGGGCCGGGACATTGAAAACAGCGCGAGAAGAGAGAGTGCCGGGACATTGAAAACAGCGCGAGAAGAGAGAGTGCCGGGACATTGAAAACAGCGCGAGAGGAGAGAGAGCCGGGACAGTGAAAACAGCGCGAGAGGAGAGTGACCCGGGGTAGTGAAAACAGCGCAAGAGGAGAGAGAGCCGGGACATTGAAAACAGCGCGAATGGAGAGAAAGCCGGGACATTGAAAACAGCGCGAGTGGAGAGTGAGCCGGGACATTGAAAACAGCGCGAGAGGAGAGAGAGCCGGGACATTGAAAACAGCGCGAGTGGAGAGCGAGCCGGGACATTGAAAACAGCGCGAGAAGAGAGAGTGCCGGGACATTGAAAACAGCGCGAGAGGAGAGAAAGCCGGGACATTGAAAACAGCGCGAGAAGAGAGAAAGCCGGGACATTGAAAACAGCGCGAGAGGAGAGAAAGCCGGGACATTGAAAACAGCGCGAGAGGAGAGAGAGCCGGGACATTGAAAACAGCGCGAGTGGAGAGAGAGCCGGGACATTGAAAACAGCGCGAGTGGAGAGTGAGCCGGGAGATTTAAAAAGAGCGGGAGGAGAGAGAGCCGGGACATTGAAAACAGCGCAAGAGGAGAGAGAGCCGGGACATTGAAAACAGCGCGAGAGGAGAGAAAGCCGGGAGATTTAAAAAGCGCGGGAGGAGAGAGAGCCGGGACATTGAAAACAGCGCAAGAGGAGAGAGAGCCGGGACATTGAAAACAGCGCGAGTGGAGAGAAAGCCGGGACATTGAAAACAGCGCGAGAAGAGAGAGTGCCGGGACATTGAAAACAGCACGAGAGGAGAGAAAGCCGGGACATTGAAAACAGCGCGAGAGGAGAGAGAGCCGGGACATTGAAAACAGCGCGAGAAGAGAGCCAGCAGGGGGAGTGAAAACAGCGCGAGAGGAGAGAGAGCCGGGACATTGAAAACAGCGCGAGAGGAGAGAGAGCCGGGACATTGAAAACAGCGCGAGAGGAGAGAAAGCCGGGAGATTTAAAAAGCGCGGGAGGAGAGAGAGCCGGGACATTGAAAACAGCGCAAGAGGAGAGAGAGCCGGGACATTGAAAACAGCGCGAGTGGAGAGTGAGCCGGGACATTGAAAACAGCGCGGGAGGAGAGAAAGCCGGGACATTGAAAACAGCGCGAGAGGAGAGAAAGCCGGGACATTGAAAACAGCGCGAGAAGAGAGACAGCAGGGGGAGTGAAAACAGCGCGAGAGGAGAGAGAGCCGGGACATTGAAAACAGCGCGAGGGGAGAGAGAGCCGGGACATTGAAAACAGCGCGAGAGGAGAGAGAGCCGGGACATTGAAAACAGCGCGAGAGGAGAGAGTGCCAGGACAGTGAAAACAGCGCGAGTGGAGAGAGAGCCGGGACATTGAAAACAGCGCGAGTGGAGAGAAAGCCGGGACATTGAAAACAGCGCGAGTGGAGAGAAAGCCGGGACATTGAAAACAGCGCGAGTGGAGAGAAAGCCGGGACAGTGAAAACAGCGCGAGAGGAGAGAGAGCCGGGACATTGAAAACAGCGCGAGAGGAGAGAAAGCTGGGACATTGAAAACAGCGCGAGTGGAGAGAAAGCCGGGACATTGAAAACAGCGCGAGAGGAGAGAAAGCCGGGACATTGAAAACAGCGCGAGAGGAGAGACAGCCGGGACATTGAAAACAGCGCAAGAGAGAGAGAGCCGGGACATTGAAAACAGCGCGAGTGGAGAGAGAGCCGGGACATTGAAAACAGCGCAAGAGGAGAGAAAGCCGGGACATTGAAAACAGCGCGAGAGGAGAGACAGCCGGGACATTGAAAACAGCGCGAGAGGAGAGAAAGCCGGGAGATTTAAAAAACGCGGGAGGAGAGAGAGCCGGGGCATTGAAAACAGCGCAAGAGGAGAGAGAGCCGGGAGATTTAAAAAGCGCGGGAGATTTAAAAAGTGCAGGAGCTGCGAGTTAGAGCGGGGATTTTAAAAGATCACGGGATTACTCCCTGTGCCACGTGCCAGTGAGGCTAGAAATAGGAAGATAGAGCAGCTAAACATGTGGCTAAACAGCTGGTGTAGGAGGGAGGGTTTCCGTTATCTGGAGCACTGGGAGCTCTTCCGGGGCAGGTGTGACCTACATAAGAAGGACGGGTTGCATCGAAACTGGAAAGGCATAAATATCCTGGCCGCGAGGTTTGCTAGTGCCACACGGGAGTGTTTAAACTAGTATGGCAGGGGGTGGGCACGGGAGCAATAGGTCAGAAGGTGAGAGCATTGAGGGAGAACTAGGGAATAGGGACAGTGGGGCCCTGAGGCAGAGCAGACAGGGAGAAATTGCTGAATACAGCAGGTCTGGTGGCCTGAAGTGCATATGTTTTAATGCAAGAAGTATTACGGGTAAGGCAGATGAACTTAGAGCTTGGATTAGTACTTGGAACTATGATGTTGTTGCCATTACAGAGACCTGGTTGAGGGAAGGGCAGGATTGGCAGCTAAACGTTCCAGGATTTAGATGTTTCAGGCGGGATAGAGGGGGATGTAAAAGGGGTGGCGGCGTTGCGCTACTGGTTAGGGAGAATTTCACAGCTGTACTGCGGGAGGACACCTCAGAGGGCAGTGAGGCTATATGGGTAGAGATCAGGAATAAGAAGGGTGCAGTCACAATGTTGGGGGTTTACTACAGGCCTCTCAGCAGCCAGCGGGAGATAGAGGAGCAGATAGGTAGACAGATTTTGGAAAAGAGTAAAAACACCAGGGTTGTGGTGATGGGAAACATCAACTTCCCCAATATTGACTGGGACTCACTTAGTGCCAGGGGCATAGACGGGGCAGAGTTTGTAAGGAGCATCCAGGATAGCTTCTTAAAACAATATGTAGACAGTCCAACTAGGGAAGGGGCGGTACTGGACTCATTGGGGAATGAGCCCGGCCAGGTGGTAGATGTTTCAGTAGGGGAGCATTTCGGTAACAGTGACCACAATTCAGTAAGTTTTAAAGTACTGGTGGACAAGGATAAGAATGGTCCAAGGATGAATGTGCTAAATTGGGGGAAGGCTAATTATAACAATATTAGGCGGGAACGGAAGAACATAGATTGGGGGCGGATGTTTGAGGGCAAATCAACATCTGACATGTGGGAGGCTTTCAAGTGTCAGTTGAAAGGAATTCAGGACCGGCATGTTCCTGTGAGGAAGAAGGATAAATACGGCAATTTTAGGGAACCTTGGCTAATGAGAGATATTGTAGGCCTCGTCAAAAAGAAAAAGGAGGCATTTGTCAGGGCTAAAATGCTGGGAACAGACGAAGCCTGCGTGGAATATAAGGAAAGTAGGAAGGAACTTAAGCAAGGAGTCAGGAGGGCTAGAAGGGGTCACGAAAAGTCATTGGCAAATAGGGTTAAGGAAAATCCCAAGGCTTTTTACACGTACATAAAAAGCAAGAGGGTAGCCAGGGAAAGGGTTGGCCCACTGAAGGATAGGCAAGGGAATCTATGTGTGGAGCCAGAGGAAATGGGCGAGGTACTAAATGAATACTTTGCATCAGTATTCACCAAAGAGAAGAAATTGGTAGATGTTGAGTCTGGAGAAGGGTGTGTAGATAGCCTGGGTCACATTGAGATCCAAAAAGACGAGGTGTTGGGTGTCTTAAAAAATATTAAAGTAGATAAGTCCCCAGGGCCTGATGGGATCGACCCCAGAATACTGAAGGAGGCTGGAGAGGAAATTGCTGAGGCCTTGACAGAAATCTTTGGATCCTCACTGTCTTCAGGTGATGTCCCGGAGGACTGGAGAATAGCCAATGTTGTTCCTCTGTTTAAGAAGGGTAGCAAGGATAATCCAGGGAACTACAGGCCGGTGAGCCTTACTTCAGTGGTAGGGAAATTACTGGAGAGAATTCTTCGAGACAGGATCTACTCCCATTTGGAAGCAAATGGACGTATTAGTGAGAGACAGCACGGTTTTGTGAAGGGGAGGTCGTGTCTCACTAACTTGATAGAGTTTTTCGAGGAGGTCACTAAGATGATTGATGCAGGTAGGGCAGTGGATGTTGTCTATATGGACTTCAGTAAGGCCTTTGACAAGGTCCCTCATGGTAGACTAGTACAAAAGGTGAAGTCACACGGGATCAGGGGTGAGCTGGCAAGGTGGATACAGAACTGGCTAGGTCATAGAAGGCAGAGAGTAGCAATGGAAGGATGCTTTTCTAATTGGAGGGCTGTGACCAGTGGTGTTCCACAGGGATCAGTGCTGGGACCTTTGCTGTTTGTAGTATATATAAATGATTTGGAGGAAAATGTAACTGGTCTGATTAGTAAGTTTGCAGACAACACAAAAGTTGGTGGAATTGTGGATAGCGATGATGACTGTCAGAGGATACAGCAGGATTTAGATTGTTTGGAGACTTGGGCGGAGAGATGGCAGATGGAGTTTAATCAGGACAAATGTGAGGTAATGCATTTTGGAAGGTCTAATGCAGGTAGGGAATATACAGTGAATGGTAGAACCCTCAAGAGTATTGAAAGTCAAAGAGATCTAGGAGTACAGGTCCACAGGTCACTGAAAGGGGCAACACAGGTGGAGAAGGTAGTCAAGAAGGCATACGGCATGCTTGCCTTCATTGGCCGGGGCATTGAGTATAAGAATTGGCAAGTCATGTTGCAGCTGTATAGAACATTAGTTAGGCCACACTTGGAGTATAGGAGTATCCTGGACCCTGGCACCAGGGAGGCAACATACCATCCTGGAGTCTCTTTCACGTCCACAGAAGCGCCTATCTGTGCCCCTGACTATAGAGTCCCCTATTACTATTACTCTTCTGCGCTTTGACCCTCCCTTCTGAACATCAGAGCCAGCCGTGGTGCCACTGCTCTGGCTGCTGCTGTTTTCCCCTGATAGGCTATCCCCCCCGACAGTATCCAAAGGGGTATATATCTGTTCGAGAGGGGGACAACCACAGGGGATTCCTGCACTGACTGCCTGCCCTTTCTGGTGGTCACCCATTTCTCTGCCTGCACCTTGGGTGTGACCACATTTACATAACTGCGATCTATGACGCTTTCCGCCACCTGCCTGCTCCTAAGTGCATCCAATTGCTGCTCCAACCGAACCATGCGGTCTGTGAGGAGCTCCAGTTGGGTGCACTTTCTGCAGATGAAGCCATCCGGGACGCTGGAAGCCTCCCGGACCTGCCACATCTCACAGTCAGAGCACAGCACCCCTCTAACTGACATTGCGTCAATTAATTAAAATTTGTCTTTTTTTTTTTGAATACTTTTTTTTAAATTTCAAAGTTACTGTCAACGATCTGTTTCCTAGCACTAGATTTCTAATAGAAATGCGATAGCTAACTATAATACTCTCCGATCTCTGGCTTAGATATCCTCTAAATTATAATTAAGTTATTATGTTTAATTAGTTCCCAAATACTCAAATTTTTTTTAAATTTAGGTTAGAATCCCAGCCAGCCACTCTGGCCACAGCTTTTCTGTGATGTCACTTTAGTTTCCCCCCGACACACACAATTTGAAAAAAGGTATAAAAGTAAAAATAACTTACTTACCTTCTTACCTTCTGAGTGTCTGAGATGTTCTCAGGTTCTCTCGCTGACAGAGACTGCTCCTCCACCTCCGATCCTTGACCTGCAGAATGCTAATAATATAATAATATAATATGGCACTTACCTTACACCAATGGGTCTTATTATTAGGTTCGAGGAGGAGGGCGGGTGGGAGACACTACACGTACACGTGTAGTGTCTCGGGTTTCCTCTCCACCAGAATTTATTATTTGGGGGGGGGGGGGGGGGGGGGGGGGACTTGCCAGAGGTCCGCGGGTCGAACATCCGGTTCCCGCCTTATATAAAAACAAATAAAACAGAAAAAATACACTACTCACCTCCAAGAAGGCCCCTGCGCACCGCTGCCGCCGAAATCCGAAGGGCTGCTCCTGTAAAGGCAAGGCTTTTTAAAGTAAGTACTCACCTCCCAGAAGGCCCCTGCGCACCGCTGCCGCAGGATGTCTCCGAACGGGTAGAGGGAATCCTCAAGGGGGAGGGCAAACAGGCAGAGGTCGTTGTACATATTGGTACTAACGACATAGGCAGGAATGGGCATGAGGTCCTGCAGCAGGAGTTCAGGGAGCTAGGCAGAAAGTTAAAAGACAGGACCTCGAGGGTTGTAATCCCGGGATTACTCCCTGTGCCACGTGCCAGTGAGGCTAGAAATAGGAAGATAGAGCAGATAAACACGTGGCTAAACAGCTGGTGTAGGAGGGAGGGTTTCCATTATCTGGACCACTGGGAGCTCTTCCGGGGCAAGTGTGACTTGTATAAGAAGGACGGGTTGCATCTAAACCGGAGAGGCATAAATATCCTGGCCGCGAGGTTTGCTAGTGTCACACGGGAGGGTTTAAACTAGTATGGCAGGGGGGTGGGCACGGGAGCAATAGGTCAGAAGGTGAGAGCATTGAGGGAGAACTAGGGAATAGGGACAGTGTGGCTCTGAGGCAGAGCAGACGGGGAGAAGTTGCTGAACACAGCGGGTCTGGTGGCCTGAAGTGCATATGTTTTAATGCAAGGAGCATTACGGGTAAGGCAGATGAACTTAGAGCTTGGATTACTACTTGGAACTATGATGTTGTTGCCATTACAGAGACCTGGTTGAGGGAAGGGCAGGATTGGCAGCTAAACGTTCCAGGATTTAGATGTTTCAGGCGGGATAGAGGGGGATGTAAAAGGGGAGGTGGAGTTGCGCTACTTGTTCGGGAGAATATCACAGCTATACTGCGAGAGGACACCTCAGAGGGCAGTGAGGCTATATGGGTAGAGATCAGGAATAAGAAGGGTGCAGTCACAATGTTGGGGGTATACTACAGGCCTCCCAACAGCCAGCGGGAGATAGAGGAGCAGATAGGTAGACAGATTTTGGAAAAGAGTAAAAACAACAGGGTTGTGGTGATGGGAGACTTCAACTTCCCCAATATTGACTGGGACTCACTTAGTGCCAGGGGCTTAGACGGGGCGGAGTTTGTAAGGAGCATCCAGGAGGGCTTCTTAAAACAATATGTAAACAGTCCAACTAGGGAAGGGGCGGTACTGGACCTGGTATTGGGGAATGAGCCCGGCCAGGTGGTAGATGTTTCAGTAGGGGAGCATTTCGGTAACAGTGACCACAATTCAGTAAGTTTTAAAGTACTGGTGGACAAGGATAAGAGTGGTCCGAGGATGAATGTGCTAAATTGGGGGAAGGCTAATTATAACAATATTAGGCGGGAACTGAAGAACATAGATTGGGGGCGGATGTTTGAGGGCAAATCAACATCTGACATGTGGGAGGCTTTCAAGTGTCAGTTGAAAGGAATACAGGACCGGCATGTTCCTGTGAGGAAGAAAGATAAATACGGCAATTTTCGGGAACCTTGGATGACGAGTGATATTGTAGGCCTCGTCAAAAAGAAAAAGGAGGCATTTGTCAGGGCTAAAAGGCTGGGAACAGACGAAGCCTGTGTGGCATATAAGGAAAGTAGGAAGGAACTTAAGCAAGGAGTCAGGAGGGCTAGAAGGGGTCACGAAAAGTCATTAGCAAATAGGGTTAAGGAAAATCCCAAGGCTTTTTACACGTACATAAAAAGCAAGAGGGTAGCCAGGGAAAGGGTTGGCCCACTGAAGGATAGGCAAGGGAATCTATGTGTGGAGCCAGAGGAAATGGGCGAGGTACTAAATGAATACTTTGCATCAGTATTCACCAAAGAGAAGGAATTGGTAGATGTTGAGTCAGGAGAAGGGGGTGTAGATAGCCTGGGTCACATGGTGATCCAAAAAGACGAGGTGTTGGGTGTCTTAAAAAATATTAAGGTAGATAAGTCCCCAGGGCCTGATGGGATCGACCCCAGAATACTGAAGGAGGCTGGAGTGGAAATTGCTGAGGCCTTGACAGAAATCTTTGGATCCTCGCTGTCTTCAGGGGATGTCCCGGAGGACTGGAGAATAGCCAATGTTGTTCCTCTGTTTAAGAAGGGTAGCAAGGATAATCCCGGGAACTACAGGCCGGTGAGCCTTACGTCAGTGGTAGGGAAATTACTGGAGAGAATTCTTAGAGACAGGATCTACTCCCATTTGGAAGCAAATGGACGTATTAGTGAGAGGCAGCACGGTTTTGTGAAGGGGAGGTCGTGTCTCACTAACTTGATAGAGTTTTTCGAGGAGGTCACTAAGATAATTGATGCAGGTAGGGCAGTAGATGTTGTCTATATGGACTTCAGTAAGGCCTTTGACAAGGTCCCTCATGGTAGACTAGTACAAAAGGTGAAGTCACACGGGATCAGGGGTGAACTGGCAAGGTGGATACAGAACTGGCTAGGCCATAGAAGGCAGAGGGTAGCAAAGGAGGGATGCTTTTCTAATTGGAGGGCTGTGACCAGTGGTGTTCCACAGGGATCAGTGCTGGGACCTTTGCTCTTTGTAGTATATATAAATGATTTGGAGGAAAATGTAACTGGTCTGATTAGTAAGTTTGCAGACGACACAAAGGTTGGTGGAATTGCGGATAGCGATGAGGACTGTCTGAGGATACAGCAGGATTTAGATTGTCTGGAGACTTGGGCGGAGAGATGGCAGATGGAGTTTAATCCGGACAAATGTGAGGTAATGCATTTTGGAAGGTCTAATGCAGGTAGGGAATATACAGTGAATGGTAGAACCCTCAAGAGTATTGAAAGTCAAAGAGATCTAGGAGTACAGGTCCACAGGTCATTGAAAGGGGCAACACAGGTGGAGAAGGTAGTCAAGAAGGCATACGGCATGCTTGCCTTCATTGGCCGGGGCATTGAGTATAAGAATTGGCAAGTCATGTTGCAGCTGTATAGAACCTTAGTTAGGCCACACTTGGAGTATAGTGTTCAATTCTGGTCGCCACACTACCAGAAGTATGTGGAGGCTTTAGAGAGGGTGCAGAAGAGATTTACCAGAATGGTGCCTGGTATGGAGGGCATAAGCTATGAGGAGCGGTTGAATAAACTCGGTTTGTTCTCACTGGAACGAAGGAGGTTGAGGGGCGACCTGATAGAGGTATACAAAATTATGAGGGGCATAGACGGAGTGGATAGTCAGAGGCTTTTCCCCAGGGTAGAGGGGTCAATTACTAGGGGGCATAGGTTTAAGGTGAGAGGGGCAAGGTTTAGAGTAGATGTACGAGGCAAGTTTTTTAGGCAGAGGGTAGTGGGTACCTGGAACTCGCTACCGGAGGAGGTAGTGGAAGCAGGGACGATAGGGACATTTAAGGGGCATCTTGACAAATATATGAATAGGATGGGAATAGAAGGATACGGACCCAGGAAGTGTAGAAGATTGTAGTTTAGTCGGGCAGTATGGTCGGCACGGGCTTGGAGGGCCGAAGGGCCTGTTCCTGTGCTGTACATTTCTTTGTTCTTTGTTCAATTATGGTCGCCACAGCACCAGAAGGATGTGGAGGCTTTAGAGAGGGTGCAGAAGAGATTTACCAGAATGTTGCCTGGTATGGAGGGCATTAGCTATGAGGAGCGGTTGAATAAACTCGGTTTGTTCTCACTGGAACGAAGGAGGTTGAAGGGCGACCTGATAGAGGTCTACAAAATTATGAGGGGCATAGACAGAGTGGATAGTCAGAGGCTTTTCCCCGGAGTAGACGGGTCAATTACTAGGGGGCATAGGTTTAAGGTGAGAGGGGCAAAGTTTAGAGTAGATGTACGAGGCAAGTTTTTTACGCAGAGGGTAGTGGGTGCCTGGAACTCGCTACCGGAGGAGGTGGTGGAACGAGGGACGATAGTGACATTTAAGGGGCATCTTGACAAATACATGAATAGGATGGGAATAGAGGGATACGGACCCAGGAAGTGTAGAAGATTGTAGTTTAGCCGGGCAGCATGGTCGGCACGGGCTTGGAAGGCCGAAGGGCCTGTTCCTGTGCTGTACATTTCTTTGTTCTTTGTTGTTCTCCAGAACTGGTCTCATTGCCCCTAAATCTGAAACCCTCCCCTCACTCCTTCAACCACATGTTCATCTGATAGAACCTGCTATTCTTACTCTGATGAGCCTGTTGATCTAGTATTAATCCTTAGATCACTATCATTTAGGTCCTACTTTTCAACTTACTTCCTAACTCCCTATTCCTATGTTCAGCATTTAGGACTTCATCCCTTTTTCTTAACCTGTGTTGTTTATAGCAATGTGTGCCACGGTCACTGGCTGTTCATCGTCCCCCTCTGGAATGTCTTGTAGCCGCTCCAAGTCATCCTTGATCCTAACACCAGGGAGGCAACATACCATCCTGGAGTCTCGATTGCAGCCAAAGAAACAACTATTTATCCCCCTTACAATTGAATTCCCTATATCTATTGCATTCCCACACATTTTACTTCTCCCCTCTGCAGCAGAACCAGCCATGGTGCAATGAATTTAGTTGTGCTGCTTTCCCCCGAGAGGCCGGAAATCCGCCCAACGGTATCCCAAGTGGCATTTCTGTTTTGCAGGGTTATGGCTGGAGGATATTCCATTTTTAAGAAATAAATTTAGAGTGCCCAATTATTTTTTTCCAATTAAGCAGCAATTTAGCATAGCCAATCCACCTCATTCTTCCAGCGGAGCGGGCAGAGAGGGGACCGATGTTTGGAGGGGAGAGCTGGAAGGGAAGCTGAGTTTTGGGATTTTTATCTTCCTTTTTCGGAGCAGTAACCGGAAGTCGGCCGTGGGGAGACCTGGGAAGGCTGTATTCCCAATAAATTTGAACGGTGAGGAAACCTGAGACACTACACGTGTACTGTCTCGCACCCTCCCTCCTCCTCTGACCTAAAAAAAAGACTTAGTGCTGTGAGCAGGTAAGCCATTTAATTTTTTTTCTTTTTTACTGGGAGACTAAGTAGAGGTGATGGCAGCTAGGGCAGTTGAATATTCCTCCTGCAGAATGTTCGAGGTAAGGGAGACCACCGGTGTCCTTGCTGATTTAACCTGCGGGAAGTGCAGCCATCTCCAGCTCCTCACAGACTGTGTTAGGGGACGGGAGCTGGAGCTGGATGAACTGAGGATCATTCGGGAAGCTGACGGGATGATAGATAGAAGCTACAGGGACATTGTTACACCTGAGAACACAATAGCTGTGTAAAAATTAGAGATGGGAAGAGGAGGAAGCAGTCAGTGCAGGGATCCCCTGTGGTTGTTCCTCTCAACAATAATTATACCGCTTTGGATAGTGTTGGGGGGGATTACCTAGCAGGGGTAGGCTGCAGTGACCGTGTCTCTGGCACGAGGTCCGGCTCTGGGCCTCAGAAGGGAACGGGGGAGGTTAGAAGAGCACTAGTTATAGAGGACTCAATAGTTAGAGGTACAGACAGGCGGTTCTGTGGGCAGGGAGAGACTCTCGGATGGTTTGTTGCCTCCCGGGTGCCAGGGTCCATGACGTCGCGGATCGTGTCTTCGGGATCCTTAAGGGGAGGGGGAGCAGCCAGAAGTCGTGGCGCACATTGGAACCAACGACGTAGGTAGGAAAAGGGGTGTGGATGTAATAAACGAGTTTAGGGAGTTAGGCTGGAAGTTAAAAGCCAGGACAGACAGAGTTGTCACCTCTAGTTTGTTGCCGGTGCCACGTGATAGCGAGACTAGGAATAGGGAGAGAGTGCAGTTGAACATGTGGCTGCAGGAATGGTGTAGGAGGGAGGGCTTCAGGTATTTGGATAATTGGAGCGCATTCTGGGGAAGGTGGCACCTGTACAATCGGGACAGGTTGCATCTGAATCAGAGGGGCAACAATATCCTGGGGGGGGGGGTTAGTACTGTTCGGGAGGGTTTAAACTCATTTGGCAGGGAAATGGGAACCGGATTTATAGTCCAGCAACTAAGGTAGCCGATGTTCAGGATGCCAAAGCGTGTATTGAGGCAGTGGGGAAGGGAACACTGACAACGGAGAGTACTTGCAGGCACGGTAATGGGTTGAAGTGTGTATACTTCAACGCAAGAAGCATCAGGAATAAGGTGGATGAACTTAAGGCATGGATCGGTACTTGGGACTACGATGTGGTGGCCATCATGGACACTTGGATAGAAGAGGGGCAGAAATGGTTGCTGGAGGTTCCTGGTTATAGATGTTTCAGTAAGATTAGAACAAAGAACAAAGAAATGTACAGCACAGGAACAGGCCCTTCGGCCCTCCAAGCCCGTGCCGACCATGCTGCCCGACTAAACTACAATCTTCTACACTTCCTGGGTCCGTATCCCTCTATTCCCATCCTATTCATGTATTTGTCAAGATGCCCCTTCAATGTCACTATCGTCCCTGCTTCCACCACCTCCTCCGGTAGCGAGTTCCAGGCACCCACTACCATCTGCGTAAAAAACTTGCCTCGTACATCTACTCTAAACCTTGCCCCTCTCACCTTAAACCTATGCCCCCTAGTAATTGACCCCTCTACCCAGGGGAAAAGCCTCTGACTATCCACTCTGTCTATGCCCCTCATAATTTTGTAGACCTCGATCAGGTCTCCCCTCAACCTCCTTCGTTCCAGTGAGAACAAACCGAGTTTATTCAACTGCTCCTCATAGCTAATGCCCTCCATACCAGGCAACATTCTGGTAAATCTCTTCTGCACCCTCTCTAAAACCTCCACATCCTTCTGGTAGTGTGGCGACCAGAATTGAACACTATACTCCAAGTGTGGCCTAACTAAGGTTCTATACAGCTGCAACATGACTTGCCAATTCTTATACTCAATGCCCCGGCCAATGAAGGCAAGCATGCCGTATGCCTTCTTGACTACCTTCTCCACCTGTGTTGCCCCTTTCAATGACCTGTGGACCTGTACTCCTAGATCTCTTTGACTTTCCATACTCTTGAGGGTTCTACCATTCACTGTATATTCCCTACCTGCATTAGACCTTCCAAAATGCATTACCTCACATTTGTCCGGATTAAACTCCATCTGCCATCTCTCCACCCAAGTCTCCAAACAATCTAAATCCTGCTGTATCCTCTGACAGTCCTCATCGCTATCCGCAATTCCACCAACCTTTGTGTCATCTGCAAACTTACTAATCAGACCAGTTACATTTTCCTCCAAATCATTATACTACAAAGAGCAAAGGTTCCAGCACTGATCCCTGTGGAACACCACTGGTCACAGCCCTCCAATTAGAAAAGCATCCTTCCATTGCTACTCTCTGCCTTCTATGACCTAGCCAGTTCTGTATCCACCTTGCCAGCTCACCCCTGATCCCGTGTGACTTCACCTTTTGTACTAGTCTACCATGAGGGACCTTGTCAAAGGCCTTACTGAAGTCCATATAGACAACATCCACTGCCCTACCTGCATCAATCATCTTAGTGACCTCCTCGAAAAACTCGTATCAAGTTACTGCGACACGACCTCCCCTTCACAAAACCATGCTGCCTCTCACTAATACGTCCATTTGCTTCCAAATGGGAGTAGATCCTGTCTCGAAGAATTCTCTCCAGTAATGTCCCTACCACTGAAGTAAGGCTCACTGGCCTGTAGTTCCCTGGATTATCTTTGCTACACTTCTTAAACAGAGGAACAACATTGGCTATTCTCCAGCTCTCCGGGACATCCCCTGAAGACAGCGAGGATCCAAAGATTTCTGTCAAGGCCTCAGCAATTTCCTCTCCAGCCTCCTTCAGTATTCTGGGGTAGATCCCATCAGGCCCTGGGGACTTATCGACCTTAATATTTTTAAAGACACCCAACACCTCGTCTTTTTGGATCTCAATGTGACCCAGGCTATCTACACCCCCTTCTCCAGACTCAACATCTACCAATTTCTTCTCTTTGGTGAATACTGATGCAAAGTATTCATTTAGTACCTCACCCATTTCCTCTGGCTCCACACATAGATTCCCTTGCCTATCCTTCAGTGGGCCAAAGTTTTCCCTGACTACCCTCTTGCTTTTTATGTACGTGTAAAAAGCCTTGGGATTTTCCTTAACCCTATTTCCCAATGACTTTTCGTGACCCCTTCTAGCCCTCCTGACTCCTTGCTTAAGTTCCTTCCTACTTTCCTTATATTCCACGCAGGCTTCGTCTGTTCCCAGCCTTTTAGCCCTGACAAATGCCTCCTTTTTCTTTTTGACGAGGCCTACAATATCTCTCGTTATCCAAGGTTCCCGAAAATTGCCATTTTTATCCTTCTTCCTCACAGGAACATGCCGGTCCTGAATTCGTTTCAACTGACACTTGAAAGCCTCCCACATGTCAGATGTCGATTTGCCCTCAAACATCCGCCCCCAATCTATGTTCTTCAGTTCCCGCCTAATATTGTTATAATTAGCCTTCCCCCAATTTAGCACATTCATCCTAGGACCACTCTTATCCTTGTCCACCAGTACTTTAAAACTTACTGAATTGTGGTCACTGTTCCCGGAATGCTCCCCTACTGAAACATCTACCACCTGGCCGGGCTCATTCCCCAATACCAGGTCCAGTACCGCCCCTTCCCTAGTTAATATGTCCACATATTGTTTTAAGAAGCCCTCCTGGATGCTCCTTACAAACTCCGCTCCGTCTGAGCCCCTGGCACGAAGTGAGTCCCAGTCAATATTGGGGAAGTTGAAGTCTCCCATCAGCACAACCCTGTTGTTTTGACTCTTTTCCAAAATCTGTCTACCTATCTGCTCCTCTATCTCCCGCTGGCTGTTGGGAGGCCTGTAGTAAACCCCCAACATTGTGACTGCACCCTTCTTATTCCTGTTCTCTCCCCATATAGCCTCACTGCCCTCTGAGGTGTCCTCCCGCAGTACAGCTGTGATATTCTCCCGAACCAGTAGCGCAACTCCGCCTCCCCTTTTACATCCCCCTCTATCCTGCCTGAAACATCTAAATCCTGAAACGTTGAGCTGCCAATCCTGCCCTTCCCTCAACCAGGTCTCTGTAATGGCAACAACATCATAGTTCCAAGTACTAATCCAAGCTCTAAGTTCATCTGCCTTACCCGTAATGCTCCTTGCATTAAAACATATGCACTTCAGGCCGCCAGACCTGCTGTGTTCAGCAACTTCTCCCTGTCTGCTCTGCCTCAGAGCCCCACTGTCCCTATTCCCTAGTTCTCCCTCAATGCACTCACCTTCTGACCTATTGCTCCCGTGCCCACCCCCCTGCCATACTAGTTTAAACCCTCCCGTGTGACACTAGCAAACCTCGCGGCCAGGATATTTATGCCTCTCCGGTTTCGATGCAACCCGTCCTTCTTATATAGGTCACACCTGCCCCGGAAGAGCTCCCAGTGGTCCAGATAACGGAAACCCTCCCTCCTACACCAGCTGTTTAGCCACGTGTTTAGCTGCTCTATCTTCCTATTTCTAGTTTCACTGGCACGTGGCACAGGGAATAATCCCGAGATTACAACCCTAGAGGTCCTATCTTTTAACTTTCTGCCTAGCTCCATGAACTCCTGCTGCAGGACCTCATGCCCCTTCCTGCCTATGTCGTTAGTACCAATATGTACAATGACCTCTGCCTGTTTGTCCTCCCCCTTCAGGATGCCCTCTACCCGTTCGGAGACATCCTGGACCCTGGCACCAGGGAGGCAACATACCATCCTGGAGTCTCTTTCACATCCACAGAAACGCCGATCTGTGCCCCTGACTATAGAGTCCCCTATTACTATTGCTCTTCTGCGCTTTGACCCTCCCTTCTGAACATCAGAGCCAGCCGTGGTGCCACTGCTCTGGCTGCTGCTGTTTTCCCCTGATAGGCTATCCCCCCCCGACAGTATCCAAAGGGGTATACCTGTTCGAGAGGGGGCAACCACAGGGGATTCCTGCACTGACTGCCTGCCCTTTCTGGTGGTCACCCACTTCTCTGCCTGCACCTTGGGTGTGACCACATATACATAACTTTCCGCCACCTGCATGCTCCTAAGTGCATCCAATTGCTGCTCCAACCGAACCATGCGGTCTGTGAGGAGCTCCAGTTGGGTGCACTTTCTGCAGATGAAGCCATCCAGGACGCTGGAAGCCTCCCGGACCTGCCACATCTCACAGTCAGAGCACTGCACCCCTCTAACTGACATTGCGTCAATTAATTAAAATTAAAATTAAAATTTGTTATTTTTTTAAAATATATTTTTTTTAAATTTCAAAGTTACTGTTAACTATCTGTTTCCTAGCACTAGATTTCTAATAGAAATGCGAAAGCTAAATATAGTACTCTCCAATCTCTGGCTTAGATACCCCTCTAAATTATAATTAAGTAATTATGTTTAATTAGTTACCAATGCTTAATTTTTTTAATTTAGTGTAGACTCCCAACCAGCCACTCAGGCCAAAGCTTTTCTGTGATGTCACTTCAGTTTCCCCCCGACACACACAATTTGAAAAAGGTATAAAAGTAAAAATGAGTCAAAATCACTTACTTACCTTCTTACCTTCTGAGTGTCTTAGATGTTCTCAGGTTCTCTCCCTGACAGAGACTGCTCCTCCACCTCCGAACCTTGACCTGCACAATGCTCCCAGAAATCACTTGTGCACCGCTCCCGCTGAAATCGACTGGATTTCATCGAAATCAAATTACGAAGGGTTGTAAAAGATGTGGGGGTGGCATTGTTAATTAGAGATAGTATAACAGTTGCAGAAAGGCAGTTCGAGGAGGATCTGCCTACTGAGGTAGTGTGGGTTGAAGTCAGAAATAGGAAAGGGAAGCAGTCACCTTGTTGTGAGTTTTCTATAGGCCCCCCAATAGCAGCAGAGATGTAGAGAAACAGATTGGGAAACAAATTTTGGAAAGGTGCAGAAGTCACAGGGTAGGATTCATGGGTGACTTGAACTTCCCAAATATTGAGTGGAAACTCTTTTGATTAAATAGTTTGGATGGGGTGGTGTTTGTGCAGTGTGTCCAGGAAGCTTTTCTAACACAATATGTAGATTGTCCGACCAGAGTGGAGGCCATATTGGATTTGTTACTTGATAATGAACCAGGGCAAGTGATAGATTTGTTAGTGGGGGAGCTTTTTGGAGATAGTGACCACAATGTGGATAGCCCAATTGCTTCACATCTCCAGGGTCCCAGGTTCGATTCCAGCTTGGGCCACTGTCTGTGCGGAGTCTGCATATCCTCCCCGTGTGTGCGTGGGTTTCCTCCGGGTGCTCCAGTTTCCTCCCACAGTCCAAAGATATGCAGGTTAGGTGGATTGGCCATGATAAATTGCCCTTAGTGTCCAAAATTGCCCTTAGTGTCGGGTGGGGTTACTGGGTTATGGGGCTAGGATGGAGGTGTTGACCTTGCGTAGGGCGCTCTTTCCAAGAGCTGGTGCAGACTCGATGGGCCGAATGGCCTCCTTCTGCACTTTAAATTCTATGATAATCTATGAAATTTTGTGACTTCCACTTTAGTAATGGAGATGGATAGGTGCATGCAACAGGGGAAGGTTTACAATTGGGGAAAGGGCAAATACGATGCTGTTAGACAAGAACTGAAGAGCATCAGTTGGGAACGTAGGCTGTCAGGGAATGATACAATTGAAATGTGGAACTTGTTCAAGGAACAGATACTACGTGTCCTCGCTCTGTATCTCCCTGTCAGGCAGGGATGAGATGGTCGAGTGAGGGAACCATGGTTGACAAGAGAGGTTGAATGTCTTGTTAAGAGGAAGAAGGATACTTATGTAAGGCTGAGGAAACAAGGTTCAGACAGGGCGATGGAGGGATACAAGATAGCCAGGAGGGAACTGAAGAAAGGGATTAGGAGAGCTAAGAGAGGCCATGAACAATCTTTGGCGGGTAGGATCAAGGAAAACCCCAAGGCATTTTCACCTATGTGAGAAATATGAGAATGACTAGAGCGAGGGTAGGTCCGATCAAGGACAGGAGAGGGAGATTGTGTATACAGTCTGAAGAGATAGGAGAGGTCTTGAACGAGTACGTTTCTTCAGTATTTACGAATGAGAGGGGCCATATTGTTGGAGAGGACAGTGTGAAACAGACTGGTAAGCTCGAGGAGATACTTGTTAGGAAGGAAGATGTGTTGGGCATTTTGACAAACGTCAGATAGACAAGTCCCCCGGGCCTGACTGGATACATCCAAGGATTCTATGGGAAGCAAGAGATGAAATTGCAGAGCCGTTGGCAATGATCTTTTCGTCCTTACTGTCAACAGGGGTGGTACCAGGGGATTAAGAGTGGCGAATGCCGTGCCCCTGTTCAAAAAAGGGAATAGGGATAACCCTGGGAATTACAGGCCAGTTAGTCTAACTTCGGTGGTAGGCAAAGTAATGGAAAGGGTACTGAGGGATAGGATTTCTGAGCATCTGGAAAGACACTGCTTGATTAGGGATCGTCAGCACGAATTTGTGAGGGGTCGGTCTTGCCTCACAAGTCTTTTTGAATTATTTGAGGAGGTGACCAAGCACGTGGATGAAGGTAAAGCAGTGGATGTAGTGTACATGGATTTTAGTAAGGCATTTGATAAATTTCCCCCCGGTAGACTTATGCAGATAGTAAGGAGGCATGGGATAGTGGGGCATTTGGCCAGTTGGATAACAAACTGGCTAACCGATAGAAGTCAGAGAGTGGTGGTGGATGGCAAATATTCAGCCTGGAGCCCAGTTACCAGTGGCGTACCGCAGGGATAAGTTCTGGGTCCTGTGCTGTTTGTGATTTTCATTAATGAATTGGATGAGGGAGTTGAAGGGTGGGTCAGTAAATTTGCAGACGATCCGAAGATTGATGGAGTTGTGGATAGTGAGGAGGGCTGTTGTCGGCTGCAAAGAGACATAGAAAGGATGCAGAGCTTTGCTGAAAAGTGGCAGATGAAGTTTAACGCTGAAAAGTGTGAGGTTGTCCATTTTGGAAGGACAAATATGAATGCGGAATACAGGGTTAACGGTCGGGTTTTTGGCAATGTGGAGGAGCAGAGAGATCTTGGGGTCTATGTTCACATATCTTTGAAAGTTGCCACTCAAGTGGATAAAGCTGTACAGAAGGCCTATGGTGTGCGAGCGTTCATTAGCAGAGGGGTTTAATTTAAGAGCCGTGATGTGATGATGCACCTGTGCAAAACCTTGGTAAGGCCACATTTGGTTTACTGTGTGCAGTTCTGGTCGCCGAAGGATGTGGAAGCTTTGGAAAAGGTGCAAAGGAGATTTACCAGGATGTTGCCTGGAATGGAGGAGGGTAGGTCTAACGAGGAAAGGTTGAGGTTGTTGGCCTTTTCTCATTAGAATGGAGAAGGATGAGGAGCGACTTGATAGAGGTTTATATGATGATCAGGGGAATAGATAGAGTAGACAGTCAGAGACATTTTCCTCGGGTGGAACAAACCATTACAAGGGGACATAAATTTAAGGTGAATGGTGAAAGATATAGGGGAGATGTCAGAGGTAGGTTCTTTACCCAGAGTGTAGTGAGGGCATGGAATGCACTGCCTGTGGAAGTAGTTGAGTCGGAAACATTAGGGACCTTCAAGCGGCTATTGCATAGATACATGGATTAGGGTAGAATTCTGGGGTGTAGATTGATTTGTTCTTAATCTAGGACAAAAGTTCGGCACGACATCGTGGGCCACGCAGCCACAGGGAGAAAATGCAAACTCCACACAGACAGTGACCCAGAGCCAGGTTCGAACCTGGGTCCTAAGCGCTGTAGGCAGCAGTGTCACTGTGCTGCCCTGCCAGAGTAGATTCCGGCACAACCCCTCTTGTTCTGCCTGGTGTTCATCTATTCCCTTCCTGTCTGTGGAGTCTGAATCCGCGGTGTGACCAGCCCTCTATAAATGGTATTCACAATACTCTCCGCCTTGCAGATGCTCCACAGTGTTTCCAGCCACCACTCCAGCTCTGAAGTCTGACTTCCAGGAGCTGCAGCTGGAGACACTTCCTGCACACATGCTGGCCCAGTGCACATAGAGCAGGATGAGCACACAATGGCTTTGAGTTCTCCTGCCATGACTTACCCATTACAGTAAATGAAACCATTTGGAATATACTTAATATCAAATAATAGCAATTACTCGCAGGCACGTTCCTGCACCTCGTTGCTACAGAATATAGCACTTACAAATGAGGAAGCACAAAATAAGACTTTATAAACCATAAGCAATAAAAGTTGTACTACTAACCTGACCATAATCTCCCAATCAACTGCTTCCACTTGGCTCACGTCACTTTTAAACCCTGCCTTCACTTCAGGAGATCCAAACTGGCATTCCAATCTATTTTTCTCTTTCGGTGGTTTCTTTATCTTCCCGGCTCCACTCTCAATCTTTAAAAAAATGTTTTTATTGGTTTTCACATCGTCGGTGGGATTCCCCGTTGGCTGATGTCGGAATCGGGAAACATGATCGTCCAATAACGGCGGCAGAAGAGGATTCTGGAGGACCTCCGGTGTCGGTGATGTGCTGAGCAGATGGCTCTCCTCCCAAACGAGCCTAACAGAGGTAATTTATTCGGCCTAAAAAGCCCACCGAAACGCAGCTAAAAGCGAAAGAAGCATAAAGGGAACATGGCTGAAAATAATAAACCGAGGGGACGGCGGTAGATTAGGAGCAGAAGCGAAGGAAAGGGGCAGGAGCCTCGGGCGCGCAGACAGGCGGCCTCACGACGCGGGACGGAGGCTCAGGCGAACCAGGAAGGGGAAAAGCTGGCGAACCAAACAGCGGAGAGGGAACAGGACGCCGCGACCATCATCCCCCGCGCACAGGGGGAAGAGTGGAGAAGTCTGCTAAAAAGGGAGCTAAATACCATAAAGGAGGCGATCAGGATGGAGCTCCACATGATGTTGAAGGAGGTGCTATCGGAGGCGACAGACAAAATGCAGCGAACCATCGAAAGCCTGGGAAGGAAGGTGGAGGCGCAGGAGAAAACAATCCCGGAGAAGGCCGCCTCGGATAGAACGACAAGATTGTAGCTCTGGTATCCGAGGTGAGAAGGTTGGTGACGAGCCAGTTGAGTCTAAGAGGGAAAGTGGAGGACCAGGAAAACAGGTCCAGATGGCAGAACGTAAGACCTGCTGGGGGGGGGATAGAGGGCAGAGACCCAACGGCTGCATCGACCAAATACTGGGTAACCTACTGGGGAGGGAGGGCATTCTAAACCCCCCAGAAATGGACAGGGCGCACAGGTCGCTTCAACACAGGCCCGGGGAGCAGCCCAGAGCGATTATCATGAAGCTGCATCGGTTCCAGGACCGGACATAAATCCTAAGGTGGGTCCCGCAGACAAAATTGTGTACGTGGGAAAGGAAAAATATAAGGGTGTACCAAGACATTGAGGCGGACCTGGCAAAAAAGAAGGCTGAGTGCAACAGAGCAAAATCAGCTCTCTAAAAAGGTGGGGTGCGATTTGGGATGTTATTCCCGGCCACACTCTGGGTAATATTCAAGGGACAGGAACTGTATTTTAATACCCTGCGGAGGCTGTTGAGTTTGTAAAATCGAACAAACTGGGGGAGGAACAATCGCAACAACAATGAAAGCTGTAGGGGCGGAAAAACGAATCGAAAAAAAGAGCGGAGGACAGACCGCAAACAGAGACAATAATATGATGAAATGTATGCATATGTTTTCTGTTTTACACGGGACTGTGCTGACGGGGCATTGTGGATAGCACAATTGCTTCACAGCTCCAGGGTCCCAGGTTCGATTCCGGCTTGGGTCACTGTCTGTGCGGAGTTTGCACATCCTCCCCGTGTGTGCGTGGGTTTCCTCCGGGTGCTCCGGTTTCCTCCCACAGTCCAAAGATGTGCAGGTTAGGTGGATTGGCCATGATAAATTGCCCTTAGTGTCCAAAATTGCCCTTAGTGTTGGGTGGGGTTACTGGGTTATGGGGATAGGGTTGAGGTGTTGACCTTGGGTAGGGTGCTCTTTACAAGAGCTGGTGCAGACTCGATGGGCCGAATGGCCTCCTTCTGCACTGTAAATTCTATGATAATCTATGACTCGTTTTCGGGCTCGTCTCTTCTCTCAATGTGATGAGGGAGAGCAGGGCAGGGGGAACGAGAATGAGAAAGGCAGACACGATAGTGAGATAAGGGGTGGAAGGAGAAGGGTAAAGCAGGACCAGGGCCAGATGAGTACTGGGAGGGGAGCCACCGTACTAGCAAGGAGGGCCAACACAGGTGGGCAGAAAGAATGGAGGGCTGCGGCGTTCCTCTGAGGGGAGAGGGAGCGCCTGGCACAAAGAGGGGATGGGGACGGAATAGAAGGGAAGGAAGAAGACAGCGGGGTAAAGAGGGGGCTGGGGGTGAGGGGGAAGAGAGGGATCGGGGGGGGGGGGGAGTGCAGGGCAAAAAAGAAGCAAAGGGAAGGTTGAGGAACAGAAACAGAGCGGATGCAGGCCTCGGCAGGCAGGGAATTGGACTCTTTCTTCCGATGCCTGTGGTAGCAATTCGTGATGGCATCTTTCCAGAAAGCCGGTTCGCTGGTTGGTAGTGTAGCAAACGTGATTTTGAAAAAAGCATCGCCTTACCATGGTATGTCATTGTACTGAGCTGAGCAGTAACAGTGTGCCGCATTTGCAGAGTTGTATCATATCGTACCAGTCGTAGTTCCATTGTTGTTGTTTTTGCCATGCTTGTTGTTGACATTGGTGCCTTTGGTATGCTTCTTGTTGTTGTCTTCGTTGTCGCATTTGTAGGTTTTGTTGTAGTGTTTGTTCCGCTCAGCGACCACCCTCTGTGGATAATACGAGTCCTTCACACAGTTACTCGTGTCAGCGTCCCTTGTGGCATCTGCTGTTTCCTTGAGCGTGCCGTCACTGAGTCCGTGGCGCTCCCCGTCTGGAGTCAAGTCCGGTTTACTTGAATAAACTTTGGCTTGTCGATGCTCCCCATCTGGAGCCCTTTCTGGTTCACCTGTGTCAGCTGAGGTTTCTTGATGCTCCCCGTCCGGAGTCATTTCAGGTTCACTTGAGTCAGCTGAGGTTTCTTTTCTCTCGCCCTTGCCCCTTTATCCTCCCGGCTCTGCTCTCAGCCTCGCACTTGGTCCTTTATCCTCACGGCTCTGCTCTCAGCCTCGCTCTTGCTCCTTTATCCTCCCGGTTCTGCTCTCCATCTCGCACTTGCTCCATTATCCTCCCAGCTCAGCTGAATCTAGTTCCTTTATCCACCCGGCTCTGCTCTCCGCCTCAATCTTTCTCCTTCATCCTTGCGGCCCTGCTCTCTGTCTCGCTCATTTATCCTCCTGGCTCTGCTCTCAATCTCACTCTTGCTCCATTATCCTCCCAGCTGAGCCCTCAGTCTCGCTCTTGCTCCTTTTATCTCCCGGCTCTGCTCTCAGTCTCGCTCTTGCTCCTTTAACCTCCCGGCTCTGCTCTCAGTATCGCTCTTGCTCCTTCATCCTCCCATCTCTGTTCTCAGTCTTGTTGTTGCTCCTTTACCTTCCCGGCTCTGTTCTCCGTCTCGCTCTTTCTCCTTTGTCCTCCCGGCTACGCTCTCAGCCTCGCTCCTTTATCCCCTCGACTCTGCTCTCTGTCTCGCTCCTTAATCCTCCCAGCTCTGCTGTCAGTCTCACCTTTGCTCCTTTATCCTCCCGGCTCTGCTCTCAGTCTCGCTCTTGCTCCTTTAGCTGCCTGCCTCTGCTTTCAGTCTCACTCTTGCTCCGTTATCCTCCCGGCTCTGCTCTCCGTCTCGCACTTTCTCCATTATTCTCCCAGCTCAGCTGAATCTAGTTCCTTTATCCTCCCAGCTCTGTTCACCGCCTCAATCTTTCTCCTTTATCCTTTCGGCACTGCTCTCTGTCTCGCTCATTTATCCTCCCGGATCTGATCTCAATCTCACTCTAGCTCCGTTATCCTCCCAGCTGAGCCCTCAGTCTCGCTCTTGCTCCTGTTATCTCCCGGCTCTGCTCTCAGTCTCGCTCTTGCTCCTTTATCCTCCTTCTCTGCTCTCAGTCTCGCTTCTTTATCCTCTCGACTCTGCTCTCCGTCTCGCTCTTGTTCCTTCAGCCTCCCAGCACTGCTGTCAGTCTCACATTTGCTACTTTATCCTCCTGCCTCTGCTCTCAGTCTCGCTCTTGTTACTTTGTCCTCCCAGCACTGCTCTCAGTCTCATATTTTCGCTCTTGTTGCTTTATCCTCCCACCACTGTTCTCAGTCTCACATTTGCTACTTTATCCTCCTGGCTGTGTTCACAGTCTCACTCTTGCTCCTTTATCGTCCCGGCTCTGCTCTCAGTCTCACTCCTGCTCCTTTATCCTGCCAGCCCCGCTCTTAGTCTCGCCCTTGCTCCTTTATCCTACCTGCGCAGGCTCAGCCTTCTACTTGCTCCTTTATCCTCCTGGCTCTGCTCTCAGTCTCGCTCTTACTCCTTTATCCTCCCAGCTCTGCTCTCAGCCTCGCTCTTGCTCCATTATCCTCCCGGCTCTGCTCTCTGTCTCACTCTTTCTCCATTATCCTCCTGGCTCTGTTCTCAGCCTCGCACTTTGTCCTTTATCCTCACCGCTCTGCTCTCAGACACGCTCTTTCTCCTTTATCCTCACGGATGTGCTCCCAGTCTCACTCTTGCTCCTTTATCTTCCCAGCTCAGCTCAGTCTCGTTCCTTTATCCTCCCGGCTCTGCTCTCCGTCTCGCACTTGCTCCATTATCCTCCCAGCTCAGCTGAATCTAGTTCCTTTATCCTCCCGGCTGTGCTCTCCGCCTCAATCTTTCTCCTTTATCCTTGCGGCCCTGCTCTCTGTCTCGCTCATTTATCCTCCCGGCTCTGCTCTCAATCTCACTCTTGCTCCGTTATCCTCCCAGCTGAGCCCTCAGTCTCGCTCTTGCTCCTTTAACCTCCCGGCTCTGCTCTCAGTATCGCTCTTGCTCCTTCATCCTCCCATCTCTGTTCTCAGCCTTGTTGTTGCTCCTTTACCCTTCCGGCTCTGTTTTCCGTCTCGCTCTTTCTCCTTTGTCCTCCCGGCTCCGCTCTCAGCCTCCCTCTTCCTCCATTATCCTCCCAGCTTGCTCTCAGTCTTGATGCTTTATCCTCCCGACTCTGTACAGTTTCACTCCTTTATCCTCCTGGCTCTGACATCAGTCTCGCTCTTGCTCCTTTATCCTCTCTGCTCTGCTCTCTGGCTTCCTCCTGTAACCTCCCGGATCTGCTCTCAGTCTCACACTTGCTCCTTTATGCTCCTAGCTCTGCTGTCAGTCTCACTCTTGCTCCCTTATCCTCCCGGCCCTGTTCTCAGCCTCGCTCGTGCTCCTTTATCGTCCCGGCTCTGCTCTCAGTCTCACTCTTGCTCCTTTATCCTTCCTGCGCTGGCTCAGCCTTGCTTTTGCACCTTTATTCTCCTGGATCTGTTCTCAGTCTCGCTCTTGCTCCTTTATCCTCCTAGCTCTGCTCTCAGTCTCGTTCATTTATCCTCTCGACTCTGCTCTCAGTCTCGCTCCTTTATCCTATCGGCTCTGCACTCAGTCTCACTATTTATCCTCCCATCTCTTTTCTCAGTCTCGTTGCTCATTTATGCTCGCGGCTTTCTCTCAGTCTCGCTGTTGATCCTTTATCCTCCCGGCACTGCTTTCACACAGCCTCTTTATCCTCCCCCCCGCTCCCCGCCCCCCCGGCTTTGATCTCAGCCTTCCTATTCCTCCTTAATCCTATCGGCTCTGGTCTCTGTCTCGCTCTTGCTCCTTTATCCTGCCGGCTCTGCTCTCAGCCTCGCTCTTGCACCTTTATCCCCCCGTCTCTGCTCTCAGCCTCGCTCTTGCTGATTTATCGTCCCAGCTCATCTATGTCTCTCTCTTGCACCTTTATGCTCCCAGCTTGCTCTCAGTCTTGCTGCTTTATCCTCCGACTCTGCACAGTTTCACTCCTTTATCCTCCTGGCTCTGACATCAGTCTCGCTCTTTCCCCTTTAACATCCCAGCTCTGCTCTCAATATTGCTGCTTTGACCAACCTGCTGTGCTCTTCCTCCTTTATCCTGCAGCTCTGTTCTCAGTCTCGCTCTTGCTCCTTTAACCTCCAGACTCTGCTCTCAGTTTCGCTCTTGCTCCTTTATCCTCAAGGCTCTACTCTCAGCCTCGCACTTGCTCCTTTATCCTCACATCTCTGTTCTCAGTCTCGTTATTGCTCCTTTATACTCCCCGCTCTGTTCTCAGTCTCACTCTTGCTCTATTATCCTTCCGGCTCCGCTGTCAACCACCCTCTTCCTCCTTTATCCTCCCAAAATGCTCTCAGTATTGCTGCTTTATCCTCCCGACTCTGCAGAGTTTCACTCGATTATCCTCCTGGCTCTGATATCAGTCTCGCTCCTGCTCCTTTATCCTCTCGGCTCTGCTCTCTGTCTTCCTCCTTTATCCTCCCGGCTCTGCTCTCAGTCTCGCTCTTGCTCATTTTATTCCTCCCTCTGCTCTCAGTATCGTTCTTGTTACTTTATCCTCCCAGCACTACTCTCAGTCTCATATTTGCTACTTTATCCTTCTGGCTGTGTTCACAGTCTCACTCTTGCTCCTTTATCCTCCCGGCTCCTCGCAGCTCTGCTGTCAGTCTCACTCTTGCTCCTTTATCCTCCCGGCTCTCCTCTCAGTCTCGCTCTTGATCCTTTACACTCCTGGCTCTGCTCTCAGTCTCGCTCTTGATCCTTTCCCCTCCCGGCTCTGCTCTCAGTCTCGCTCTTGCTCATTTTATTCCTGCCTCTGCTCTCAGTCTCGTTCTTGTTACTTTATCCTCCCAGCCCTGCTCTCAGTCTCATATTTGCTGCTTTATCCTCCTGGCTGTGTTCACAGTCTCACTCTTGCTCCTTTATCCTCCCGGCTCTCCTCTCAGTCTCGCTCTTGATCTTTTATACCCCCGGCTCTGCTCTCAGTCTCGCTCTTGATTCTTTACACTCCCGGCTCTGCTCTCAGTCTCGGTCTTGATCCTTTCCCCTCCCGGCTCTGCTCTCAGTCTCGCTCTTGCTCATTTTATTCCTGCCTCTGCTCTCAGTCTCGTTCCTGTTACTTTATCCTCCCAGCACTGCTCTCAGTCTCATATTTGCTACTTTATCCTCCTGGCTGTGTTCACAGTCTCACTCTTGCTCCTTTATCCTCCCGGCTCTCCTCTCAGTCTCGCTCTTGATCCTTTATACTCCCGGCTCTGCTCTCAGTCTCGCTCTTGATCCTTTACACTCCCGGCTCTGCTCTCAGTCTCGCTCTTGATCCTTTCCCCTCCCGGCTCTGCTCTCAGTCTCGCTCTTGCTCATTTTATTCCTGCCTCTGCTCTCAGTCTCGTTCTTGTTACTTTATCCTCCCAGCACTGCTCTCAGTCTCATATTTGCTACTTTATCCTCCTGGCTGTGTTCACAGTCTCACTCTTGCTCCTTTAACGTCCCGGCTCTGCTCTCTGTCTCGCTTCTTTATCCTCTCGACTCTGCTTTCAATCTCACTCCTTTATCCTCCCGGCTCTGCTCACCGCATCGCTCTTTCTCCTTTATACTCCCCGCTCTGTTCTCAGTCTCACTCTTGCTCTATTATCCTTCCGGCTCCGCTGTCAACCACCCTCTTCCTCCTTTATCCTCCCAAAATGCTCTCAGTATTGCTGCTTTATCCTCCCGACTCTGCAGAGTTTCACTCGATTATCCTCCTGGCTCTGATATCAGTCTCGCTCCTGCTTTCAATCTCACTCCTTTATCCTCCCGGCTCTGCTCTCAGCATCGCTCTTTCTCCTTTATCCTGCCAGCTCCGCTCTTTGTCTCGCCCTTGCACCTTTATCCTTCCTGCACAGGCTCAGCCTTGCACGTGCTCCTTTATCCTCCTGGCTCTTCTCTCAGCCTCGCTCCTTTATCCTCTCGACTCTGCTCTCAGTCTTGCTCCTTTATCCTCCCGGCTCTGATCTCAGCCTCGCTCTTGCTCCATTATCCTTCCGGCTCCGCTGTCAACCACCCTCTTCCTCCTTTATCCTCCCAAAATGCTCTCAGTATTGCTGCTTTATCCTCCCGACTCTGCAGAGTTTCACTCGATTATCCTCCTGGCTCTGATATCAGTCTCGCTCCTGCTCCTTTATCCTCGCAGCTCTGCTGTCAGTCTCACTCTTGCTCCTTTATCCTCCCGGCTCTCCTCTCAGTCTCACTCTTGATCCTTTACCCTCCCGGCTCTGCTCTCAGTCTCGCTCTTGATCCTTTATCCTCCCGGCTCTGCTCTCAGTCTCGCTCTTGATCCTTTCCCCTCCCAGCACTGCTCTCAGTCTCATATTTGCTACTTTATCCTCCTGGCTGTGTTCACAGTCTCGCTCTTGCTCCTTTATCCTGCCGGCTCTGCTCTCAGCCTCGCTCTTGCTCCTTTATTCTTCCTGCGCTGGCTCAGCCTTGCTATTGCTGCTTTTCCTCCTGGCTCTGGTTTGTCTCACTCTTGATCCTTTATCCTCGCAGCTCTGCTGTCAGTCTCACACTTGCTCCTTTATCCTCCCGGCTCTGCTCTCAGTCTCGCTCTTGATCCTTTACCCTCCTGGCTCTGCTCTCAGTCTCGCTCTTGCTCCTTTTAATCCTGCCTCTGCTCCCACTGTCGCTCTTGTTCCTTCAACTTCCCAGCACTGCTCTCAGTCTCATATTTGCTACTTTATCCTCCTGGCTGTGTTCACTGTCTCACTCTTGCTCCTTTATCGTGCCGGCTCTGCTCTGTCTCACTCTTGCTCCTTTACCCTGCCAGCTCTGCTCTTAGTCTCGCCTTTTCTCCTTTATCCGTCCTGCGCAGGCTCAGCCTTGCACATGCTCCTTTATCCTCCTGGCTCTGTTCTCGGTCTCGCTCTTGGTCGTTTATCCTCCCAGTTCATCTCAGTCTCTCCCTTGCACGTTTATTCTCACGGCTCTGCTCTCAGCCGCGCTATTTTTCCTTTATCCTCACGGATGTACTCACAGCCTCGCTCTTGCCCCTTTATCCTCCCGGCTCTCTTCTCAGTCTCGTTCTTGCTCCTTTATCCTCCCAGCTCTGCTCTGACTCTTGTTACTTTATCCTCCCGACTCTGCTCAGTTTCGTTCAGTTATCCTGCTGGCTCTGCTCTCAGCCTCGCTCTTACTCCTTTATCCTACCAGCTCTGCTCTCAGCCTCGCTCTTGCTCCATTATCCCCCGGCTCTGCTCTCTGTCTCACTCTTTCTCCTTTCGCCTCACGGCTCTGCTCACAGTCTCGTCCTTGCCCCTTTATTCCCCCGGCTCTGCTCTAGGCCACGCTCTTTCTTCTTTATCCTCGCGGATGTGCTCACAGTCTCACTCTTGCTCCTTTAGTCAGAGGCTTTTCCCCAGGGTAGAGGGGTAAATTACTAGGGGGCATAGTTTAAGGTGAGAGGGGCAAGGTTTAGAGTAGATGTACGAGGCAAGTTTTTTACGCAGAGGGTAGAGGGTGCCTGGAACCCGCTGCCGGAGGAGGTGGTGGAAGCAGGGACGATAGGGACATTTAAGGGGCATCTTGACAAATATATGAATAGGATGGGAATAGAAGGATACGGACCCAGGAAGTGTCGAAGATTGTAGTTTAGTCGGGCAGCATGGTCGGCACGGGCTTGGAGGGCCGAAGGGCCTGTTCCTGTGCTGTACATTTCTTTGTTCTTTGTTTGTTCTTTGTTTATCTTCCCAGCTCAGCTCAGTCTCGTTCCTTTATCCTCCCGGCTCTGCTCTGAGCCTCGCTCTTGCTCCTTTATCCTCCCGGGTCTGCTCTCTGTCTCGCACGTGCTCCATTATCCTCCCAGCTCAGCTGAATCTCGTTCCTTTATCCTCCCCGCAATGCTCTCCGCCTCAATCTTTCTCCTTTAATCTCGGCTCTGCGTCTCGCTCCTTTATCCTCCCAGCACTGCTCTCAGTCTCATATTTTCGCTCTTGTTGCTTTATCCTCCCACCACTGTTCTCAGTCTCACATTTGCTACTTTATCCTCCTGGCTGTGTTCACAGTCTCACTCTTGCTCCTTTATCGTCCCGGCTCTGCTCTCAGTCTCACTCCTGCTCCTTTATCCTGCCAGCCCCGCTCTTAGTCTCGCCCTTGCTCCTTTATCCTACCTGCGCAGGCTCAGCCTTCTACTTGCTCCTTTATCCTCCTGGCTCTGCTCTCAGTCTCGCTCTTACTCCTTTATTCTCCCAGCTCTGCTCTCAGCCTCGCTCTTGCTCCATTATCCTCCCGGCTCTGCTCTCTGTCTCACTCTTTCTCCATTATCCTCCCGGCTCTGTTCTCAGCCTCGCACTTTGTCCTTTATCCTCACCGCTCTGCTCTCAGACACGCTCTTTCTCCTTTATCCTCACGGATGTGCTCCCAGTCTCACTCTTGCTCCTTTATCTTCCCAGCTCAGCTCAGTCTCGTTCCTTTATCCTCCCGGCTCTGCTCTCCGTCTCGCACTTGCTCCATTATCCTCCCAGCTCAGCTGAATCTAGTTCCTTTATCCTCCCGGCTGTGCTCTCCGCCTCAATCTTTCTCCTTTATCCTTGCGGCCCTGCTCTCTGTCCCGCTCATTTATCCTCCCGGCTCTGCTCTCAATCTCACTCTTGCTCCGTTATCCTCCCAGCTGAGCCCTCAGTCTCGCTCTTGCTCCTTTAACCTCCCGGCTCTGCTCTCAGTATCGCTCTTGCTCCTTCATCCTCCCATCTCTGTTCTCAGCCTTGTTGTTGCTCCTTTACCCTTCCGGCTCTGTTTTCCGTCTCGCTCTTTCTCCTTTGTCCTCCCGGCTCCGCTCTCAGCCTCCCTCTTCCTCCATTATCCTCCCAGCTTGCTCTCAGTCTTGATGCTTTATCCTCCCGACTCTGTACAGTTTCACTCCTTTATTCTCCTGGCTCTGACATCAGTCTCGCTCTTGCTCCTTTATCCTCTCTGCTCTGCTCTCTGGCTTCCTCCTGTAACCTCCCGGATCTGCTCTCAGTCTCACACTTGCTCCTTTATGCTCCTAGCTCTGCTGTCAGTCTCACTCTTGCTCCCTTATCCTCCCGGCCCTGTTCTCAGCCTCGCTCGTGCTCCTTTATCGTCCCGGCTCTGCTCTCAGTCTCACTCTTGCTCCTTTATCCTTCCTGCGCTGGCTCAGCCTTGCTTTTGCACCTTTATTCTCCTGGATCTGTTCTCAGTCTCGCTCTTGCTCCTTTATCCTCCTAGCTCTGCTCTCAGTCTCGTTCATTTATCCTCTCGACTCTGCTCTCAGTCTCGCTCCTTTATCCTATCGGCTCTGCACTCGGTCTCACTATTTATCCTCCCATCTCTTTTCTCAGTCTCGTTGCTCATTTATGCTCGCGGCTTTCTCTCAGTCTCGCTGTTGCTCCTTTATCCTCCCGGCACTGCTCTCACACAGCCTCTTGCTCGTTTATCCTCCCCCCCGCTCCCCGCCCCCCCGGCTTTGATCTCAGCCTTCCTATTCCTCCTTAATCCTATCGGCTCTGGTCTCTGTCTCGCTCTTGCTCCTTTATCCTGCCGGCTCTGCTCTCAGCCTCGCTCTTGCACCTTTATCCCCCCGTCTCTGCTCTCAGCCTCGCTCTTGCTGATTTATCGTCCCAGCTCATCTATGTCTCTCTCTTGCACCTTTATGCTCCCAGCTTGCTCTCAGTCTTGCTGCTTTATCCTCCGACTCTGCACAGTTTCACTCCTTTATCCTCCTGGCTCTGACATCAGTCTCGCTCTTTCCCCTTTAACATCCCAGCTCTGCTCTCAATATTGCTGCTTTGACCAACCTGCTGTGCTCTTCCTCCTTTATCCTGCAGCTCTGTTCTCAGTCTCGCTCTTGCTCCTTTAACCTCCAGACTCTGCTCTCAGTTTCGCTCTTGCTCCTTTATCCTCAAGGCTCTACTCTCAGCCTCGCACTTGCTCCTTTATCCTCACATCTCTGTTCTCAGTCTCGTTATTGCTCCTTTATACTCCCCGCTCTGTTCTCAGTCTCACTCTTGCTCTATTATCCTTCCGGCTCCGCTGTCAACCACCCTCTTCCTCCTTTATCCTCCCAAAATGCTCTCAGTATTGCTGCTTTATCCTCCCGACTCTGCAGAGTTTCACTCGATTATCCTCCTGGCTCTGATATCAGTCTCGCTCCTGCTCCTTTATCCTCTCGGCTCTGCTCTCTGTCTTCCTCCTTTATCCTCCCGGCTCTGCTCTCAGTCTCGCTCTTGCTCATTTTATTCCTCCCTCTGCTCTCAGTATCGTTCTTGTTACTTTATCCTCCCAGCACTACTCTCAGTCTCATATTTGCTACTTTATCCTTCTGGCTGTGTTCACAGTCTCACTCTTGCTCCTTTATCCTCCCGGCTCCTCGCAGCTCTGCTGTCAGTCTCACTCTTGCTCCTTTATCCTCCCGGCTCTCCTCTCAGTCTCGCTCTTGATCCTTTACACTCCCGGCTCTGCTCTCAGTCTCGCTCTTGATCCTTTCCCCTCCCGGCTCTGCTCTCAGTCTCGCTCTTGCTCATTTTATTCCTGCCTCTGCTCTCAGTCTCGTTCTTGTTACTTTATCCTCCCAGCCCTGCTCTCAGTCTCATATTTGCTGCTTTATCCTCCTGGCTGTGTTCACAGTCTCACTCTTGCTCCTTTATCCTCCCGGCTCTCCTCTCAGTCTCGCTCTTGATCCTTTATACTCCCGGCTCTGCTCTCAGTCTCGCTCTTGATTCTTTACACTCCCGGCTCTGCTCTCAGTCTCGGTCTTGATCCTTTCCCCTCCCGGCTCTGCTCTCAGTCTCGCTCTTGCTCATTTTATTCCTGCCTCTGCTCTCAGTCTCGTTCCTGTTACTTTATCCTCCCAGCACTGCTCTCAGTCTCATATTTGCTACTTTATCCTCCTGGCTGTGTTCACAGTCTCACTCTTGCTCCTTTATCCTCCCGGCTCTCCTCTCAGTCTCGCTCTTGATCCTTTATACTCCCGGCTCTGCTCTCAGTCTCGCTCTTGATCCTTTACACTCCCGGCTCTGCTCTCAGTCTCGCTCTTGATCCTTTCCCCTCCCGGCTCTGCTCTCAGTCTCGCTCTTGCTCATTTTATTCCTGCCTCTGCTCTCAGTCTCGTTCTTGTTACTTTATCCTCCCAGCACTGCTCTCAGTCTCATATTTGCTACTTTATCCTCCTGGCTGTGTTCACAGTCTCACTCTTGCTCCTTTAACGTCCCGGCTCTGCTCTCTGTCTCGCTCCTTTATCCTCTTGACTCTGCTTTCAATCTCACTCCTTTATCCTCCCGGCTCTGCTCTCAGCATCGCTCTTTCTCCTTTATACTCCCCGCTCTGTTCTCAGTCTCACTCTTGCTCTATTATCCTTCCGGCTCCGCTGTCAACCACCCTCTTCCTCCTTTATCCTCCCAAAATGCTCTCAGTATTGCTGCTTTATCCTCCCGACTCTGCAGAGTTTCACTCGATTATCCTCCTGGCTCTGATATCAGTCTCGCTCCTGCTTTCAATCTCACTCCTTTATCCTCCCGGCTCTGCTCTCAGCATCGCTCTTTCTCCTTTATCCTGCCAGCTCCGCTCTTTGTCTCGCCCTTGCACCTTTATCCTTCCTGCACAGGCTCAGCCTTGCACGTGCTCCTTTATCTCTCCTGGCTCTTCTCTCAGCCTCGCTCCTTTATCCTCTCGACTCTGCTCTCAGTCTTGCTCCTTTATCCTCCCGGCTCTGATCTCAGCCTCGCTCTTGATCCATTATCCTTCCGGCTCCGCTGTCAACCACCCTCTTCCTCCTTTATCCTCCCAAAATGCTCTCAGTATTGCTGCTTTATCCTCCCGACTCTGCAGAGTTTCACTCGATTATCCTCCTGGCTCTGATATCAGTCTCGCTCCTGCTCCTTTATCCTCGCAGCTCTGCTGTCAGTCTCACTCTTGCTCCTTTATCCTCCCGGCTCTCCTCTCAGTCTCACTCTTGATCCTTTACCCTCCCGGCTCTGCTCTCAGTCTCGCTCTTGATCCTTTATCCTCCCGGCTCTGCTCTCAGTCTCGCTCTTGATCCTTTCCCCTCCCAGCACTGCTCTCAGTCTCATATTTGCTACTTTATCCTCCTGGCTGTGTTCACAGTCTCGCTCTTGCTCCTTTATCCTGCCGGCTCTGCTCTCAGCCTCGCTCTTGCTCCTTTATTCTTCCTGCGCTGGCTCAGCCTTGCTATTGCTGCTTTTCCTCCTGGCTCTGGTTTGTCTCACTCTTGATCCTTTATCCTCGCAGCTCTGCTGTCAGTCTCACACTTGCTCCTTTATCCTCCCGGCTCTGCTCTCAGTCTCGCTCTTGATCCTTTACCCTCCTGGCTCTGCTCTCAGTCTCGCTCTTGCTCCTTTTAATCCTGCCTCTGCTCCCACTGTCGCTCTTGTTCCTTCAACTTCCCAGCACTGCTCTCAGTCTCATATTTGCTACTTTATCCTCCTGGCTGTGTTCACTGTCTCACTCTTGCTCCTTTATCGTGCCGGCTCTGCTCTGTCTCACTCTTGCTCCTTTACCCTGCCAGCTCTGCTCTTAGTCTCGCCTTTTCTCCTTTATCCGTCCTGCGCAGGCTCAGCCTTGCACATGCTCCTTTATCCTCCTGGCTCTGTTCTCGGTCTCGCTCTTGGTCGTTTATCCTCCCAGTTCATCTCAGTCTCTCCCTTGCACGTTTATTCTCACGGCTCTGCTCTCAGCCGCGCTATTTTTCCTTTATCCTCACGGATGTACTCACAGCCTCGCTCTTGCCCCTTTATCCTCCCGGCTCTCTTCTCAGTCTCGCTCTTGCTCCTTTATCCTCCCAGCTCTGCTCTGACTCTTGTTACTTTATCCTCCCGACTCTGCTCAGTTTCGTTCAGTTATCCTGCTGGCTCTGCTCTCAGCCTCGCTCTTACTCCTTTATCCTACCAGCTCTGCTCTCAGCCTCGCTCTTGCTCCATTATCCCCCGGCTCTGCTCTCTGTCTCACTCTTTCTCCTTTCGCCTCACGGCTCTGCTCACAGTCTCGTCCTTGCCCCTTTATTCCCCCGGCTCTGCTCTAGGCCACGCTCTTTCTTCTTTATCCTCGCGGATGTGCTCACAGTCTCACTCTTGCTCCTTTAGTCAGAGGCTTTTCCCCAGGGTAGAGGGGTCAATTACTAGGGGGCATAGTTTAAGGTGAGAGGGGCAAGGTTTAGAGTAGATGTACGAGGCAAGTTTTTTACGCAGAGGGTAGAGGGTGCCTGGAACCCGCTGCCGGAGGAGGTAGTGGAAGCAGGGACGATAGGGACATTTAAGGGGCATCTTGACAAATATATGAATAGGATGGGAATAGAAGGATACGGACCCAGGAAGTGTCGAAGATTGTAGTTTAGTCGGGCAGCATAGTCGGCACGGGCTTGGAGGGCCGAAGGGCCTGTTCCTGTGCTGTACATTTCTTTGTTCTTTGTTTGTTCTTTGTTTATCTTCCCAGCTCAGCTCAGTCTCGTTCCTTTATCCTCCCGGCTCTGCTCTGAGCCTCGCTCTTGCTCCTTTATCCTCCCGGGTCTGCTCTCTGTCTCGCACGTGCTCCATTATCCTCCCAGCTCAGCTGAATCTCGTTCCTTTATCCTCCCCGCAATGCTCTCCGCCTCAATCTTTCTCCTTTAATCTCGGCTCTGCGTCTCGCTCCTTTATCCTCCCGGCTCTGCTCTCAGTCTCACTTTTGCTCGGTATACTCCCAGCTCTACTCTCAGTCTCGCTCTTGCTCCTTTAATCTCCCGGCTCTGCTCTCAGTCTCGCTCTTGGTGCTTTACCCTCCTAGCTCTGCTCTGAGTATTGCTACTTTATCCTCCCGACTCTGCTCAGTTATCCTCCTGGCTCTGCTCTCAGTCTCACTCTTGCCCCTTTAACCTCCTGGCTCTGCTCTCAGTTTCGCTCTTGCTCCTTTATCCTCAAGGCTCTACTCTCAGCCTCGCTCTTGCTCCTTTATCCTCCCATCTCTGTTCTCAGTCTCGTTATTGCTCCTTTATCCTCCCCGCTCTGTTCTCAGTCTCACTCTTGCTCCACTATCCTTCCGGCTCCGCTGTCAACCTCCCTCTTCCTCCTTTATCCTCCCAAAATGCTCTCAGTATTGCTGCTTTATCCTCCCGACTCTTCAAAGTTTCACTCGATTATCCTCCCGGCTCTCCTCTCAGTCTCGCTCTTGATCCTTTACCCTCCCGGCTCTGCTCTCAGTCTCGTTCTTGTTACTTTATCCTCCCAGCACTGCTCTCAGACTCATATTTGCTACTTCATCCTCCTGGCTGTGTTCACAGTCTCACTCTTGCTCCTGCTCTCAGTCTCGCTCCTTTATCCTCTCGACTCTGCTCTCAATCTCGCTCCTTTATCCTCCCGGCTCTGCTCTCAGCCTCGCTCTTGCTCGTTTATCCTCCCAGCTCTGCTCTCAGCCTCGCTCTTTCTACTTTATCCTGCCAGCTCTGCTCTTAGTCTCGCCCTTGCACCGTTATCCTTCCTGCGCAGGCTCAGCATTGCACTTACTCCTTTATCCTCCTGACTCTTCTCTCAGCCTCGCTCCTTTATCCCCTCGACTCTGCTCTCAGTCTCGCTCCTTTATCCTCCCGGCGCTGCTCTCAGCCTCGCTCTTACTCCTTTATCCTCCCAGCTCTGCTCTCAGCCTCGCTCTTGCTCCATTATCCTCCCGGCTGTGCTCTCTGTCTCTCTCTTTCTCCTTTAGCCTCGCGGCTCCGCTCACAGTCTCCCCCTTGCCCCTTTATCCTCCCGGCTCTGCACTCAGCCTCGCAGTTGGTCCTTTATCCTCACGGCTCTTCTCTCAGCCACGCTCTTTCTCCTTTATCCTCAAGGATGTGCTCACAGTCTCACGCTTGCTCCTTTATCTTCCCAGCTCAGCTCAGTCTCGTTCCTTTATCCTCCCGGCTCTGCTCTGAGCCTCGCTCTTGCTCCTTTATCCTCCCGGCTCTTCTCTCCGCCTCGCACTTGCTCCATTATCCTCCCAGCTCAGCTGAATCTAGTTCCTTTATCCTCCCGGCTGTGTTCTCCGCCTCAATCTTTCTCCTTTATCCTTGCGGCTCTGCTCTCAGTCTCGCTCATTTATCCTCCCGGCTCTGCTCTCAATCTCACTCTTGCTCCGTTATCCTCCCAGCTGAGCCCTCAGTCTCGCTCTTTCTCCTTTTATCTCCCGGCTCTGCTCTCAGTCTCGCTCTTGCTCCTTTAACCTTCCGGCTCTGCTCTCAATATCGCTCTTGCTCCTTCATCCTTCCGGCTCCGCTCTCAGCCTCCCTCTTCCTCCATTATCCTCCCAGCTTGCACTCAGTCTTGATGCTTTACCGTCCCGACTCTGCACAGTTTCACTCCTTTATCCCCCTGGCTCTGACATCAGTCTCGCTCTTTATCCTTTATCTGCCTGCCTCTGCTCTCAGTCTCGCTCTTGTTCCTTTATCCTTCCAGCACTGCTGTCAGTCTCACATTTGCTACTTTATCCTCCTGGCTCTGTTCACAGTCTCACTCTTGCTCCTTTATCCTCCTGGCTCTGCTCTCAGTCTCGTTCATTTATCCTCTCGACTCTGCTCTCAGTCTCGCTCCTTTATCCTCTCGTCTCTGCACTCAGTCTCGCTATTTATCCTCCCATCTCTTTTCTCAGTCTCGTTGCGCATTTATGCTCGCGGCTTTCTCTCAGTCTCTCTGTTGCTCCTTTATCCTCCCGGCTCTGCTCCCACACAGCCTCTTGCTCCTTTATCCCCACCACCCCCCCCGGCTTTGCTCTCAGCCTCCCTATTCCTCCTTAATCCTCTCGGCTCTGGTCTCTGTCTCGCTCTTGCTCCTTTATCCTGCCGGCTCTGCTCTTAGCCTCGCTGTTGCACCTTTATCCCCCCGTCTCTGCTCTCAGCCTTGCTCTTGCTGCTTTATCATCCCAGCTCATCTATGTCTCTCTCTTGCACCTTTATCCTCCCAGCTTGCTCTCAGTCTTGCTGCTTTATCCTCCGACTCTGCACAGTTTCACTCCAAATCCTCCTGGCTCTGATATCAGTCTCGCTCTTGATCCTTTATCATCTCGGCTCTGCTCTCTGTCTTCCTCCTTTATCCCCCGAGCTCTGCTCTCAGTCTCACTCTTGCCCCTTTAACATCCCAGCTCTGCTCTCAATATTGCTGCTTTGACCAACCGGCTGTGCTCTTCCTCCTTTCTCCTGCAGCTCTGTTCTCAGTCTCGCTCTTGCTCCTTTAACCTCCTGGCTCTGCTCTCAGTTTCGCTCTTGCTCCTTTATCCTCAAGGCTCTACTCCCAGCCTCGCTCTTGCTCCTTTATCCTCACATCTCTGTTCTCAGTCTCGTTATTGCTCCTTTATCCTCCCCGCTCTGTTCTCAGTCTCACTCTTGCTCCATTATCCTTCCGGCTCCGCTGTCAACCACCCTCTTCCTCTTTTATCCTCCCAAAATGCTCTCAGTATTGCTGCTTTATCCTCCCGACTCTGCAGAGTTTCACTCGATTATCCTCCTGGCTGATATCAGTCTCGCTCCTTTATCCTCTCGGCTCTGCTCTCTGTCTTCCTCCTTTATCCTCCCGGCTCTGCTCTGTCTCGCTCTTGCTCCTTTATCCTCACAGCTCTGCTGTCAGTCTCACTCTTGCTCCTTTATCCTCCCGGCTCTCCTCTCAGTCTCGCTCTTGCTCGTTTATCCTCCCAGCTCTGCTCTCAGCCTCGCTCTTTCTACTTTATCCTGCCAGCTCCGCTCTTAGTCTCGCCCTTGCACCTTTATCCTTCCTGCGCAGGCTCAGCCTTGCACTTACTCCTTTATCCTCCTGGCTCTGTTCTCAGTCTCGCTCTTGCTCCTTTATCCTCCTGGCTCTTCTCTCAGCCTCGCTCCTTTATCCTCTCGACTCTGCTCTCAGTCTCGCTCCTTTATCCTCCCAGCTCTGCTCACAGCCTCGCTCTTGCTGCATTATCCTCCCGGCTCTGCTCTCTGTCTCGGTCTTGCCCCGTTATCCTCCCGGCACTGTTCTCAGCCTCGCTCTTTCTCCTTTATCCTCACGGATGTGCTCACAGTCTCACTCTTGCTCCTTTATCTTCCCAGCTCAGTTCAGTCTCATTCCTTTATCCTCCCGGCTCTGCTCTGAGCCTCGCTCTGAGCCTCGCTCTTGCTCCTTTATCCTCCCGGCTCTGCTCACCGTCTCGCACTTGTTCCATTATCCTATCAGCTCAGCTGAATCTAGTTTCTTTATCCTCCCGGCTCTGCTCTCTGCCTCAATCTTTCTCCTTTATCCTTTTCGCTCTGCTCTCTGTCTCGCTCATTTATCCTCCCGGCTCTGCTCTCAATCTCACTCTTGCTCCGTTATCCTCCCAGCTGAGCCCTCAGTCTCGCGCTTGCTCCTTTTATCTCCCGGCTCTGCTCTCAGTCTCGCTCTTGCTCCTTTATCCTCATGGCTCTCCTCTCAGTATCGCTGTTGCTCCTTCATCCTCCCATCTCTGTTCTCAGTCTTGTTGTTGCTCCTTTACCCTCCCGACTCTGTTCTCCGTCTCGCTCTTTCTCCTTTATCCCCCGGCTCCGCTCTCGGCCTCCCTCTTCCTCCTTTATCCTCCCAGCTTGCTCTCAGTCTTGATGCTTTATCCTGCCGACCCTGCACAGTTTCACTCCTTTATCCTCCTGGCTCTGACATCAGTCTCGCTTTTGCTCCTTTATCCTCTCTGCTCTCCTCTCTGTCTTCCTCCTGTAACCTCCCGGCTCTGTTCTCAGCCTCGCTCTTGCTCCTTTATCTGCCTGCCTCTGCTCTCAGTCTCGCTCTTGTTCCTTTATCCTTCCAGCACAGCTGTCAGTCTAACATTTGCTACTTTATCCTCCTGGCTCTGTTCACAGTCTCACTCTTGCTCCTTTATCCTCCTGGCTCTGCTCTCAGTCTCGTTCATTTATCCTCTCGACTCTGCTCTCAGTCTCGCTCCTTTATCCTCTCGTCTCTGCACTCAGTCTCGCTATTTATCCTCCCATCTCTTTTCTCAGTCTCGTTGCGCATTTATGCTCGCGGCTTTCTCTCAGTCTCGCTGTTGCTCCTTTATCCTCCCGGCTCTGCTCCCACACAGCCTCTTGCTCCTTTATCCTCCCAGCTTGCTCTCAGTCTTGATGCTTTATCCTGCCGACCCTGCACAGTTTCACTCCTTTATCCTCCTGGCTCTGTTCACAGTCTCACTCTTGCTCCTATATCGTCCCGGCTCTGCTCTCAGTCTCACTCTTGCTCCTTTATCCTTCCTGCGCTGGCTCAGCCTTGCTCTTGCTCCTTTATTCTCCTGGATCTGTTCTCAGTCTCGCTCTTGCTCCTTTATCCTCCTGGCTCTGCTCTCAGTCTCGTTCATTTATCCTCTCGACTCTGCTCTCAGTCTCGCTCATTTATCCTCTCGGCTCTGCACTCAGTCTCGCTATTTATTCTCCCATCTCTTTTCTCAGTCTCGTTGCTCCATTATGCTCGCGGCTTTCTCTCAGTCTCGCTGTTGCTCATTTATCCTCCCGGCTCTGCTCTCACACAGCCTCTTGTTCCTTTATCCCCCCGGCTTTGCTCTCAGCCTCCCTATTCCTCCTTAATCCTCTCGGCTCTGGTCTCTGTGTCGTTCTTGCTCCTTTATCCTGCCGGCTCTGCTCTCAGCCTCGCTCTTGCTCCTTTATCTCCCCCGTCTCTGCTCTCAGCCGGCTCTTGCTGCTTTATTGTCCCAGCTCATGTATGTCTGTCTCTTGCACCTTTATCCTCCCAGCTTGCTCTCAGTCTTGCTGCTTTATCCTCCGACTCTGCACACCTTCGCTCCTTTATCCTCCTGGCTCTGATATCAGTCTCGCTCTTGCTCCTTTATCATCTCGGCTCTGCTCTCTGTCTTCCTCCTTTATCCCCCGAGCTCTGCTCTCAGTCTGACTCTTGCTCCTTTATCCTCCCAGCTCTGCTGTCAGTCTCACTCTTGCTCCTTTATCCTCCCTGCTCTGCTCTCATTCTCGCTCTTGTTCCTTTACCCTTCCGTCTCTGCACTCAGTTTCACTCTTTCTCCTTTATTCTTCCTGCGCTGGCTCTGCCTTGCTATTGCTCCTTTATCCTCCCGGCTCTGGTCTGTCTCACTCTTGATCCTTTATCCTCGCAGCTCTGCTGTCTGTCTCACTTTTGCTTCTTTATCCTCCCGGCTCTGCTCTCAGTCTCGCTCTTGATCCTTTACCCTCCCGGCTCTGCTCTCAGTCTCGCTCTTGCTCCTTTTAATCCTGCCTCTGCTCCCAGTCTCGCTCTTGGTCCTTTAACTTCCCAGCACTGCTCTCAGTCTCATATTTGCTACTTTATCCTCCTGGCTGTGTTCTCAGTCTCGCTCTTGGTCCTTTATCCTCCCGGCTCTGCTCTCAGCCGCGCTCTTGCTCCTTTATCCTCCCGGCTCAGCTCTCCGCTTCCCTCTTTCTCCTTTATCCTCCCGGCTCTGCTCACAGGAGCACTTTTACTCCGTTATCCTCCCAGCTCTGTTCTAAGACTCGTTTTTGCTCCATTATCCTTCCGGCCCTGCTCTCTGTCTCGCACTTGCTCCTTTCTCCTCCTAGCTCTGCTGGGTCTAGTTCCTTTATCGTCCCGGCTCTGCTCTCTGTCTCGCTCCTTTATCCTCACTGCGCTGCTCTCAGCCTTACTCTTGCTGCTTTATCCTCCTGGCTCTGTGCTCATTCTCGCTCTTGCTCCTTTGTCTTCCTGGCTCTGCTATCAGTCTCGCTCTTGCTCCTTTATCCTCTCGGCTCTGCTCTCTATCTTCCTCCTTTATCCTCCCGGCTCTGCTCTCAGTCTCACTCTTGCTCCTTTATCCTGCCAGATTGGCTCTCAGTCTCACTCTTGCTCCTTTATCCTCCCGGCTCTGCTCTCTGTCTCGCACTTGCTCCTTTATCCTCCCAGCTCAGCTGAGTCTCGTTCCTTTATCCTCCCGGCTCTGCTCTCAGCCTCGCTCTTGTTCCTTTATCCTCCCAGCTCAGCTCAGTCTCATTCATTTTTCCTCCCGGCTCTGCTTTCCACCTCACTCTTTCTCCTTTATCCTCCCGGCTCTGCTCTCAGCGTCGCTCTTGGTCCTTTTGTCCTCCTGGCTCTGAACTGAGACTCGGTCTTGCTCCTTTATCCTCCCAGCTCATCTCAGTCTCACTATTGCACCTTTTTCCTCACGGCTCTGCTCTCAGCCACGCTATTGCTCCTTTATCCTTCCAGCTCAGCTCCGTCTCGTTCCTTTATCCCCCCGGCTCTGATCTCCGCCTCCCTCTTTCTACTTTATCCTCTCGGCTCTGTTCTCTGTCTCACTCATGCTCCGTTATCCTCCCAGTTCTGCTCTCAGCCTCGCTCTTGCTCCGTTATCCCCCCAACTCTGCTCTCAGCCGCGCTATTGCTCCATTATCCTCCCGGCTCAGCTCTCCGCTTCCCTCTTTCTCCTTTATCCTCTCGGCCCTGCCTTCCGTCTCGCTCCTTTATCCTCCCGGCTCTGCTCACAGTAGCACTTTTACTCCGTTATCCTCCCAGCTCTGTTCTCAGACTCGTTTTTGCTCCATTATCCTTCCGGCCCTGCTCTCTGTCTCGCACTTGCTCCTTTCTCCTCCTAGCTCTGCTGGGTCTAGTTCCTTTATCGTCCCGGCTCTGCTCTCTGTCTCACTCCTTTATCCTCACTGCGCTGCTCTCAGCCTTACTCTTGCTGCTTTATCCTCCTGGTTCTGTGCTCATTCTCGCTCTTGCTCCTTTGTCTTCCTGGCTCTGCTATCAGTCTCGCTCTTGCTCCTTTATCCTCTCGGCTCTGCTCTCTATCTTCCTCCTTTATCCTCCCGGCTCTGTTCTCTGTCTCTCACTTGCTCCTTTATCCTGCCAGCTCAGCTGAGTCTCGTTCCTTTATCCTCCCGGCTCTGCTCTCAGCCTCGCTCTTGTTCCTTTATCCTCCCAGCTCAGCTCAGTCTCGTTCATTTATCCTCCCGGCACTGCTTTCCGCCTCGCTCTTTCTCCTTTATCCTCCCGGCTCTGCTCTCAGCGTCGCTCTTGGTCCTTTATCCTCCTGGCTCTGAACTGAGACTCGGTCTTGCTCCTTTATCCTCCCAGCTCATCTCAGTCTCTCTCTTGCACCTTTACCCTCACGGCTCTGCTCTCAGCCACGCTCTTGCTCCTTTATCCTCCCGGCTGTGCTCTCAGCGTCGCTCTTGGTCCTTTATGCTCCCGGCTCTGAACTTAGCCTCGCTCTTGCTCCTTTATCCTCCCAGCTCATCTCAGTCTCTCTCATGCACCTTTATCCTCACGGCTCTGCTCTCAGCCTCGCTATTGCTCCTTTATCCTTCCAGCTCAGCTCCGTCTCGTTCCTTTATCCCCCCGGCTCTGATCTCCGCCTCTCTCTCTCTCCTTTATCCTCTCGGCTCTGTTCTCTGTCTCACTCATGCTCCGTTATCCTCCCAGTTCTGCTCTCAGCCTCGCTCTTGCTCCGTTATCCCCCCAGCTCTGCTCTCAGCCGCGCTCTTGCTCCATTATCCTCCCGGCTCTGCTCTCTGTCTCACTCTTTCTCCTTTAACCTCACGGCTCTGCTCACAGTCTCGCTCTTGCCCATTTATCCTCACGGCTCTGCTCTAAACCTCGCTCTTGGTTCTTTATCCTCCCGGCTCTGAACTTAGCCTCGCTCTTGCTCCTTTATCCTCCCAGCTCATCTCAGTCTCACTATTGCACCTTTTTCCTCATGGCTCTGCTCTCAGCCACGCCGTTTCTCCTTTATCCTCACGGATGTGCTCACAGTCTCGCTCTTTATCTTCCCGGCTCTGCTCTCAGTCTCACCCTTGCTCCTTCATCCTCCCGACTCTGCTCTCAGTCTCGCTCTTGCTCCTTTATCCTCACGGCTCTGCTCTCAGCCTCGCTCGTTCATCCTCCCGGTTTTCTCACAGTGTCGCTCTTGTTCCTTTATTCTCTCAGCACTGCTCTCAGTCTCACATTTCGCCCTTTATCCTCCCAGCTCTGCTCTGAGTCTCGCTCTTGCTCCTTTATCCTGCATGCGCTGCTCTCAGTCTCTCTCTTGCACCTTTATCCTCATGGCTCTACTAACAGCCACGCTCTTTCTCCTTTATCTTCACGGCTCTGCTCACAGTCTCGCGCTTGCTCCTTTATCTTCCAAGCTCAGCTCAGTCTCGTTCCTTTATCCTCCCGGCTCTTCTCTAAGCTTCCCCCTTTCTCCTTTATCCTCTCGGCTCTGCCCTCTGTCTCGTTCCTTTATCCTCCCGGCTCTGCTCTCAGTCTCACTCTTGCTCGGTTATCCTACCAGCTCTGCACTCAGTCTCGCACTTGCTCCTTTAATCTCGCGGCTCTGCTATCAGTCTCGCTCTTGGTGCTTTATCCTCCCAGCTCTGCTCCAGTCTTGCTACTTTATCCTCCCGACTCTGCTCAGGTTCGCTCATTTATCATCCTGGCTCTGCTCTCAGTCTCACTCTTGCTCCTTTAACATCCCAGCACTCCTATCAATCTTGCTGCTTCATCCACCCGGCTCTGCTCCGTCTCGCTCTTGCTCCTTTATCCTGCAGCTCTGCTCTCAGTCTCGCTCTTGCTCCTTTATCCTCCTGGCTCTGCTGTCAGTTTCGCTTTTGCTGCTTTATCCTCCCGGCTCTAGCTCCCAGTCTCGCTCTTCCTCCTTTATCCTCCCGGCTCTGTTCTCAGTCTCGCTCTTGCTCCTTTATCCTCTCGGCTCCGCTCCCAGCATCCCTCTTCCTCCTTTATCCTCGCAGCTTGCTCTTAGTCGTGCTGCTTTATCCTCCCGACTCTGCACAGTTTCACTCCTTTATCCTCCTGGCTCTGATATCAGTCTCGCTCTTGCTCCTTTATCATCTCGGCTCTGCTCTCTGTCTTCCCCCTTTATCCTCCCGGCACTGCTCTCAGTCCCACTCTCGCTCTTTTATCCTGCCAGCTCTGCTCTCAGTCTCAATCTTGCTCCTTTATCCTCCCGGCTCTGCTCTCAGTCTCGCTCTTGCACCTTTATCCTGCCGGATCTGCTGTCAGTCTCGCTCCTTTATCCTCCTGGCTCTGATCCCAGTCTCACTCTTGCTCCTTTACCTTCCGGCTCTGCTCTCAGTCTCACTCTTGCTCCTTTATTCTCCCAGGTCTGCTTTTAGTCTCGCTCTTGCACCTTGATCCTTCCTGCGCTGCTCTCATCCTTGCTTGCTCCTTTATTCTATTGGCTCTACTCTCAGTCTCGCTTCTTTATCCTCTCGGCTCTGCACTCAGTCTCGCTCCTTTATCCTGCCATCTCTTTTCAAAGTCTCGTTGTTGCTCCTTTATCCACCGGCTTTCTCTAAGTCTCGCTCTTGATCCTCTATCTGCCCGGCTCTGCTCACAGTCTCACACTTGCTCTTAATCCTCCCGGTTTTCTTCTCAGCCTCACTATTCCTCCTTTATCCTCTCGGCTCTGGTCTCTGTCTCGCTCTTTCTCCTTTATCCTCACGGCTCTGCTCACAGCCTCACTCTTGCTCCTTAATCCTCCTGGCTCTGCTCTCAGTCGCGCTCCTTTATCCTCACGACTCTGCACTCAGTCTCGCATCGTTATGCTCCCATCTCTTTTCTTAGTCTCGTTGTTGCTCCTTTATCTTCCCGGCACTGCGGTCAGTCTCACTCTTGCTCCTAATCCTCCCGGCTTTGCTCTCGGCCTCCCTCTTCCTCCTTTATCCTCTCGGCTCTGGTCTCTGTCTCGCTCTTTCTCCTCCATCCTCCCGGCTCTGCTCTCAGCCTCGCTCTTGCTCCTTTTTCCTTCCATCTCATCTCAGTCTCTCTCTTGCACCTTTATCCTCACGGCTCTGCCCTCAGTCTCGCTCTTTCTACTTTGTCCTCACGGCTCTGCTCACAGTCTCGCTCTTGCTCCTTTATCCTCGCAGCTCAGCTCAGTCTCGTTCCTTTATCCTCCCGGCTCTGCTCTCAGCCTCGCTCTTGCTCCTTTATCCTCCAAGCTCTGCTCTCTGTCTCGCACTTGCTCCTTTATCCTCCCGGCTCAGATCTCAGTCTCACACTTGCTTCTTTATTCTCCTGGCTCTGCTCTCAGTCTCGCTCTTGCTCCTTTATCCTCACGGCTCTGCCCTCAGTCTCACTCTTGCTCCTTTAACATCCAATCTCTGCTCTCAGTCTTGCTACTTTATCCTCCCGACGCTGCTCAGTTTCGCTCATTTAGCCTCCTGGCTCTGCTCTCAGTCTCGCTGGTGCTCCATTAACATCTCAGCTCTTCTCTCTATCTTGCTGATTTATCCACCCGGCTCTGCTCCGTCTTGCTCTTGCTCCTATCTCCTGCAGCTCTGCTCACAGTCTCGCTCTTGCTTCTTTATTCTCCTGGCTCTGCTCTCAGTCTCGCTTTGGCTCCTTTATCCTCCCATCTCTGTTCTCAGTCTCGTTGTTGCTCCTTTATCCTCCTGGCCGTGCTCTCAGTCTCGCTTTTGCTCCTTTATCCTCCCGGCGCTGCTCTCAGCCTCGCGCTTGCTCCGTTATAAGAACTAGGACTAGGAGCAGGAGTAGGCCATCTGGCCCCTCGAGCCTGCTCCGCCATTCAATGAGATCATGGCTGATCTTTTGTGGACTCAGCTCCACTTTCCGGCCCGAACACCATAACCCTTAATCCCTTTATTCTTCAAAAAACTATCTATCTTTATCCTCCGAGCTCTGCTCTCAGTCTCGCACTGGCTCCGTTATCCTCTCAGCTCTGCTCTCATTCTCACTCTTGCTCCGTTGTCCTCTCGGCTCTGCTCAGTGTCGTTCCTTTATCCTCCCTTCTCTGCTCTCAGTCTCGCTCTTGCTCCTTTATCCTCTCGGCTCTGCTCTCTGTCTCGCTCCCGTATCCTCCCGGCTCTGCTCTCAGTCTCACGCTTGCTCCGTTACCCTCCCAGCTCTGCTCTCAGTCTCGCTCTTGCTCCTTTACCCTCCCAGCTCAGCTCTTAGTCACGCTCTAGCGTGCTCTCAGCCTTGCTCTGGCTGCTATATCCCCCTGGCTCTGTGCTCATTCTCGCTCTTGCTCCTTTGTCCTCCTGGCTCTGCTATCAGTCTCGCTCTTGCTCCTTTATCCTCCCGGCTCTGCTCTCAGTCTCGCTCCTTTATCCTCCCGGTTATCTCTCAGCCACGCTCTTGTTCCTTTACCCTCCCGGCTCTGCTCTCAGTCACCCTCTTGCTCCTTTATCCTCCTGGCTCTGCTCTCAGTCTCGCTCGTTTTCCGTAATACTCCCAGCACTGCCTTCAGTCTCACATTTGCTCCTTTATCCTCCTGGCTCTTTTCCCTGTCTCGCTCTTGCTCCTTTATCGTCCCGGCTATGCTCTCAGTCTCACTCTTGCTCCTTTATCCACCCATCTCTGCTCTTAGTCTCGCTCTTGCTCCTTTATCCTGCAGCTCTGCTCTCAGTCTCGCTCTTGCTCCTTTATCCTCCTGGCTCTGCTGTCAGTTTCGCTTTTGCTGCTTTATCCTCCCGGCTCTAGCTCCCAGTCTCGCTCTTCCTCCTTTATCCTCCCGGCTCTGTTCTCAGTCTCGCTCTTGCTCCTTTATCCTCTCGGCTCCGCTCCCAGCATCCCTCTTCCTCCTTTATCCTCGCAGCTTGCTCTTAGTCGTGCTGCTTTATCCTCCCGACTCTGCACAGTTTCACTCCTTTATCCTCCTGGCTCTGATATCAGTCTTGCTCTTGCTCCTTTATCATCTCGGCTCTGCTCTCTGTCTTCCCCCTTTATCCTCCCGGCACTGCTCTCAGTCCCACTCTCGCTCTTTTATCCTGCCAGCTCTGCTCTCAGTCTCAATCTTGCTCCTTTATCCTCCCGGCTCTGCTCTCAGTCTCGCTCTTGCACCTTTATCCTGCCGGATCTGCTGTCAGTCTCGCTCCTTTATCCTCCTGGCTCTGATCCCAGTCTCACTCTTGCTCCTTTACCTTCCGGCTCTGCTCTCAGTCTCACTCTTGCTCCTTTATTCTCCCAGGTCTGCTTTTAGTCTCGCTCTTGCACCTTGATCCTTCCTGCGCTGCTCTCATCCTTGCTTGCTCCTTTATTCTATTGGCTCTACTCTCAGTCTCGCTTCTTTATCCTCTCGGCTCTGCACTCAGTCTCGCTCCTTTATCCTGCCATCTCTTTTCAAAGTCTCGTTGTTGCTCCTTTATCCACCGGCTTTCTCTAAGTCTCGCTCTTGATCCTCTATCTGCCCGGCTCTGCTCACAGTCTCACACTTGCTCTTAATCCTCCCGGTTTTCCTCTCAGCCTCACTATTCCTCCTTTATCCTCTCGGCTCTGGTCTCTGTCTCGCTCTTTCTCCTTTATCCTCACGGCTCTGCTCACAGCCTCACTCTTGCTCCTTAATCCTCCTGGCTCTGCTCTCAGTCGCGCTCCTTTATCCTCACGACTCTGCACTCAGTCTCGCATCGTTATGCTCCCATCTCTTTTCTTAGTCTCGTTGTTGCTCCTTTATCTTCCCAGCACTGCGGTCAGTCTCACTCTTGCTCCTAATCCTCCCGGCTTTGCTCTCGGCCTCCCTCTTCCTCCTTTATCCTCTCGGCTCTGGTCTCTGTCTCGCTCTTTCTCCTCCATCCTCCCGGCTCTGCTCTCAGCCTCGCTCTTGCTCCTTTTTCCTTCCATCTCATCTCAGTCTCTCTCTTGCACCTTTATCCTCACGGCTCTGCCCTCAGTCTCGCTCTTTCTACTTTGTCCTCACGGCTCTGCTCACAGTCTCGCTCTTGCTCCTTTATCCTCGCAGCTCAGCTCAGTCTCGTTCCTTTATCCTCCCGGCTCTGCTCTCAGCCTCGCTCTTGCTCCTTTATCCTCCAAGCTCTGCTCTCTGTCTCGCACTTGCTCCTTTATCCTCCCGGCTCAGATCTCAGTCTCACACTTGCTTCTTTATTCTCCTGGCTCTGCCCTCAGTCTCACTCTTGCTCCTTTATCCTCACGGCTCTGCCCTCAGTCTCACTCTTGCTCCTTTAACATCCAATCTCTGCTCTCAGTCTTGCTACTTTATCCTCCCGACGCTGCTCAGTTTCGCTCATTTAGCCTCCTGGCTCTGCTCTCAGTCTCGCTGGTGCTCCATTAACATCTCAGCTCTTCTCTCTATCTTGCTGATTTATCCACCCGGCTCTGCTCCGTCTTGCTCTTGCTCCTATCTCCTGCAGCTCTGCTCACAGTCTCGCTCTTGCTTCTTTATTCTCCTGGCTCTGCTCTCAGTCTCGCTTTGGCTCCTTTATCCTCCCATCTCTGTTCTCAGTCTCGTTGTTGCTCCTTTATCCTCCTGGCCGTGCTCTCAGTCTCGCTTTTGCTCCTTTATCCTCCCGGCACTGCTCTCAGCCTCGCGCTTGCTCCGTTATAAGAACTAGGACTAGGAGCAGGAGTAGGCCATCTGGCCCCTCGAGCCTGCTCCGCCATTCAATGAGATCATGGCTGATCTTTTGTGGACTCAGCTCCACTTTCCGGCCCGAACACCATAACCCTTAATCCCTTTATTCTTCAAAAAACTATCTATCTTTATCCTCCGAGCTCTGCTCTCAGTCTCGCACTGGCTCCGTTATCCTCTCAGCTCTGCTCTCATTCTCACTCTTGCTCCGTTGTCCTCTCGGCTCTGCTCAGTGTCGTTCCTTTATCCTCCCTTCTCTGCTCTCAGTCTCGCTCTTGCTCCTTTATCCTCTCGGCTCTGCTCTCTGTCTCGCTCCCGTATCCTCCCGGCTCTGCTCTCAGTCTCACGCTTGCTCCGTTACCCTCCCAGCTCTGCTCTCAGTCTCGCTCTTGCTCCTTTACCCTCCCAGCTCAGCTCTTAGTCACGCTCTAGCGTGCTCTCAGCCTTGCTCTGGCTGCTATATCCCCCTGGCTCTGTGCTCATTCTCGCTCTTGCTCCTTTGTCCTCCTGGCTCTGCTATCAGTCTCGCTCTTGCTCCTTTATCCTCCCGGCTCTGCTCTCAGTCTCGCTCCTTTATCCTCCCGGTTATCTCTCAGCCACGCTCTTGTTCCTTTACCCTCCCGGCTCTGCTCTCAGTCACCCTCTTGCTCCTTTATCCTCCTGGCTCTGCTCTCAGTCTCGCTCGTTTTCCGTAATACTCCCAGCACTGCCTTCAGTCTCACATTTGCTCCTTTATCCTCCTGGCTCTTTTCCCTGTCTCGCTCTTGCTCCTTTATCGTCCCGGCTATGCTCTCAGTCTCACTCTTGCTCCTTTATCCACCCATCTCTGCTCTTAGTCTCGCTCTTGCTCCTTATCCTTCTTGGCTCTGCTCTCAGTCTCGCTCCTTAATGCTCTCGGCTCTGCAGTCAATCTCGCTCCTTTATCGACCCATCTCTTTTCTAAGTCTCGTTGTTGCTCCTTTATCCTCCCGGCTTTCGCTCAGTCTCACTCTTGCTCCTAATCCTCCCGGCTTTGCTCTCAGCCTCCCTCTTCCTCCTTTATCCTCTCGGCTCTGGTCTCTGTCTCGCTCTTTCTCCGTTATCCGCACGGCTCTGCTCACAGTCTCGCTCTAGCTCCTTTATCCACCCAGCTCATTTCAGTCTCTCTCTTGCACCTTTATCCTCACGGCTCTGTTCTCAGCCTCGCCCTTTCTCCTTTATCCTCACGGCTCTTCAGAAGGCTGATGTGGTAAAACAGGAACAGCAAGTGGGGTTTGTTAAAGTGGTAAAGGAAAGCCCAAGTGAAGCGAAGGAAGTGCGAAAGAGTGTACAGCCTGGTCAAGAGATAATTGATAAGAAGGTGCCAGATGTCTTTAAAGAATTTACTTGTGTGGGTAAAGTTTACTCGTGTATCAGGAGGAGCAGGTAAAGAAGTCACAATTTTAAGAGATACGGGAGCTAGTCAATCTTTAATGGTAAGAGATGAGGAGTTATGTAGGTTGGGAAGAATGTTGCCAGAAAAGGTGGTAATATGTGAAATTCAGGGTGAGAGGAGTAGCGTTCAATTATATAAGGTAAGGTTGGAAAGTCCAGTAAAGAGTGGTGAAGTGGTAGCAGGAGTAATAGAGAAATTATCTTGTCCAGGAATACAATTTATCTTGGGTAATAATATAGCTGGATCGCAGGTGGGAGTGATGCCTAATGTGGTTCATAAGCCAGTGAAAAATCAGACAACTGAAGTGTTGAAGGAAGAATATCCTGGGATTTTTCCGGATTGTGTAGTAATAAGGTCGTAAAGTCACAGGTTAAGACAAGAGGAGAAATCAAAATGTGCAGATGACGTTGAAGTGCAATTGTCAGAAAAGATTTTTGATCACATGGTTGGAAAAAAACAAGCACAGGTGGAGGATGAGGCGGATATTTTTAGTTCAGGAAATTTGGCGGAGTTACAACAAAAAGATCTAGAAATAAAACGGAAGTATCAGTAAGCATCCACGGAAGAGAAATTTGAGTGTATACCAGAGTGTTATTACCGTTAAAGTGATGTCTTTATGAGAAGATTTTCATATGCAGGCGGATGAAAAGTGGGCAGAGGTTCGTCAAGTAGTATTGCCGGTAGGGTATAGAAAGGAGGTGTTGCGAGTTGCACATGAGGTACCAGTGGAAGGTCCTTTGGGGATAAGGAAAACTCAAGCTAAAATCCAGAAACATTTTTATTGGCCTGGACTACATAAAGATGTAGTTAACTTTTGTCAACCAAGTCAAACATGTCAAGTGATAGGGAAACCTCAAGCAGTGATAAAACCAGCGCCCTTAATACCCATTTCAGCATTTGAGTAACTTTTTACAAGTGTCCTAATTGATTGCGTAGGACCGCTTCCTAAAACAAAAAGTGGGTATCAACATCTTTTGACTGTAATGGATGTGTCAACTAGGTTTCCAGAGGCCATTCCAGTACGTAAAATTACAGCTAAAAAGAGTTACTTAAATTCTTTACGAGATGTGGACTACCCACAGAAATACAATCGGATCAAGGACCAAATTTTACCTTGAGGTTATTCAAAAAGTAATGGATAGCTTAGGAATAAAACAATTTAAATCAACTGCGTACCATCCAGAATCGCAGGGAGCGTTAGAAATGTGGCATCAGACATTAAAGACAATGTTGACGGCTTATCGTCACGATTATCCAGAGGATTGGGATAAAGGAATTCCATTGTTTGCGATTAGGGATGCACCTGATGAGTCAACCAAATTAAGTCCTTTTGAACTAATTTTTGGTCATGAGATAAGAGGACCACTTAAATTGATTAAGGAAAAATTGGTGAGTGAGAAACCGGAACTTACATTATTGGATTACGTGTCAAATTTTAGGGAACGATTAAATAGAGTAGGTGAATTGGCTAGACAACATTTGAAAGGTGCACAAAATGTGGTGAAATGGGTAACGGACAAGACATCCAAATTTTGTAGTTTTGCCGGTGGCGGAAAAGTTAGCGTGTTGTTACCAGTGATAGGTCAACCTTTAAAAGCAAGGTTTTGTGGACCTTATCAGATTGAAAGGAAATTAAGTGAGGTGAATTATGTGGTTAAAAACACCAGATAGAAGGAAGACTCAGCGAGTGTGTCATGTGAATATGCTTAAAAGGTCCTTTGAAAGGGAAGGAGAGAAAAAGGAGGAGGTTTTAATGATTCTAACTGAAAGTGACGAACCAAATCCAGATGACTGTGAATTTGACATACCTCAAATGAAATAGGAAAATGAGGAGGTTCTTAAAAATTGGGATACATTGTTGAGTTATCTTCCAGAGGACAAACGAACTGACCTGAAAGACTTATTGATATCACATGGGCAAGTTTGTGGAGATAAATTGGGAAGTACTAAAATGGCTATACATGATGTAGATGTGGGAAATGCTGCTCCAATCAAACAACATCTTAACCCTTTAAAATTGGCACAGGTTAACAAAGAGATTGAGAGAATGCTTAAAAATGGCATAATTGAAGTGGGTTGCAGCCAATGGAGCTCACCTATAGTGGTGGTACCTAAACCAGACGGTAGCCAACGGTTGTGTGTGGACTATAGAAATGTGAATGCAGTTACAAGAACGGACTCTTATCCTATCCCACGTTTGGAGGATTGCATTGAGGAAATGGGACAATCAGTTTTTATTTCCAAATTGGATTTACTTAAAGTGTACTGGCAGGTACCTTTTTCCGAAAGGGCGGAGGAGATTTCAGCTTTTGTGACTCCAAATGGTATATGCCAATTCAAAGTTATGCCATTCGTCATGAAAAACGCCCCAGCCACATTTCAGCGGTTAACTAACAATGTCGTTTCAGGATTACCCAATTGTGCGGTACACATCGACGATCTGGTAATTTTCAGCCAGACATGGAAAGAGCATTTATAACATCTGATGGAGTTATTCGATCGACTCCAGGAGGCGCGTTTGGTGATAATCCTAGCCAAAAGTGAATTTGGAAAAGCCCAAGTCACTTTCCTTGGCCATACAATCGGACAGGGTCGAATGGTCCCACGGGATATGAAAACGAAAGTTATTGGGGGGTTTCCGATACCCTCGACACGACGGGAAATAATGCGATTTCTTGGTATGAGTGGATTTTACCGTTAATTCATATCCAATTTTAGCAGTGTGGTCGCTCCACTGACGGACTTGCTCAAGAAGCGTAACAAATTCCATTGGACTGTGGAGTGTCAACAGGCATTTGACGGCCTGAAGGCGGTGTTAACCACTGCTCTTGTGTTAGCCATCCCAAATTACACCAAAACGTTCAAAGTGGCGGTTTATGCGAGTGATGTTGGTGTAGGTGCAGTGCTTCTACAGACGACGACGAAGGGCTAGAGCGGCCTATTGGTTATTTTTCAAATAAATTGAATTCTCACCAGAAAAGTATTCCACGATTGAGAAGGAGACTTGAGTTCATAGAATAAACATTGTTTTGTTTTAAAAAAACACTGGTCCATTTTCTGCTGTACCATACCTGTAGAGTGAGCCGTGTGCTCCGCATACCACAATCTATTAAATGTTGTGGGTCAAGTGAACTCTATGATACATTTTGGGATTCTCTAAACCCTGACACATAACATTGTCTAGTTGGTTCCTCCAATGTATTGGTCCAGAAAACCAACCCGTAAACATTTCAGGATTTCCTCCTCTACTGTACTGTGACTAATTTGATTTGTCCAATCTATATGCAGATTAAAATCATCCATATTTAGAGATGTTCCTTTATCGCATGGTTCTCTGATTTCCTGTTTAGTTCCATTCCCAACATCACTACTACAGTTTGAGAGTCTCTATTCAACCCCCACAAAGTGTTTTGCCCCTTGATGGTTTCTCAGCTCTACCCGGTTATATCATATGCATTTACATATCTTCGCGTGATTAGTTCATCTGCGTGATTGTGAATGCTCTGTGTGTTAACTTGTCTTTTTAACATTACTTTGTCCCGCTCGCAATATTTTTCACTGTGGCCCTGTTTGAATGTGGCCCTTTGTTTCTCTCCCTATTACTTTTCTTATTCCCCTTTCTGTCCTTTGTTTTTATCCTTGTTTCCTCCTCTTTTGACTCCTTGTGTAGATTGCCATCCCACTGCCACCCCAGCCACTCTCGTAAATACTCCCCCTACGACATCAGCACCAGTCCTGTCCAAGTGTAACACTTCCAGTTTATACTGGTCCCACCACTCCCCAGAAACAGTTCCATTGCTCCAAGAATCTGAAGCCCTCCCCTCACACCTTCTCGTCAGCCACATATTCATCCAATACATTCTACTATTCCTACTCTGACTACCACGTGACACTGACAGTAATCCTGAGATCACTACCTTTGAGGTCCGACTTCTCAACTTTCTTCCTCACACCCTATATTCTGCTTTTAGGACTTCATGCCTTTTTTTTTAAACCTATGTTGTTCTGTACCGATTTGTACCTTGACCATTGGCTGTTCATCTTCCCCCTCCAGATTATACTGGAGCCGCTCCATGACATCCTTAACCCTAGCACTAGGGAGACCAACATATAGTCCGGGAGTTTTGTTGCAACCACACAAACGCCTATCTAGTCCCTTTACAATTGAATTCTCAACAACTATTGCTTGCTCACACTTGTTACTCCTCTCCCATGTAGCAGAACCAACCATAGTGCAACAAATTTGGCTGTTGCTGCTTTCCCCTGAGATGTCATTTCCCTCACCTGTATCCAAAATGGTATATCTGTGTTGCCATAGGAGATTCCTGCACTGCCTGCCTAGCTCTCTTGCTCTTCCTGGTGGCCACCCATACGCTTCCTGCCTGTGGAGTCAGAGCCTGAAATGTGACTATGTGCTACCACAATACATTCCACGCGGAGTCATGAGTTTGGAAGATGTCATGGGTTTGGAAGATGCTGCCTACGCTCAGGAATGGCATCAGTCAATGGGAGTAGCTTTTCTCTGTCTGCCTTATTTAAACGTGGTATAATCTTGTGGGCGGCATGATGGCACAGTGGTTAGCACGTCTGCCTCACAGTTGCAGGGTCGAGGGTTCAATTCCAGCCTCGGGTGACTGTCGGTGTGGAATTTTCACTTTCTCCCTGTGTCTTCATAGGTTTCCTCCGGGTGCACCGGTTTCCTCCCACAGTCCAGAGATGTGCAGGATAGGTGGATTGGCCATGCTAAATTTCCCAAAAAGGTTAAGTGGGGTTACTGGTTTATGGGGACAGGGTGGAGGTCTGGATTTAAGTAGGGTGCTCTTTCCAAGAGTCGGTGCAGACCCGATGGGCGGAATGGCCTCTCTCTGCACCGTAAATTCTATGATTCCATGATTGTGCGCCTCTATCAGATCTCTCCTTTACTCCAAGAACAGTTCCAGCTTCTGCAAACTAACCATAGAACTAAAATCCCCCCCATCCTGGTAAATCTCCCTCTGCACCCTCTCAGGTCCTTCACATCCTTCTTAAAGTGAGGTAACCACTACTCTCAGTGGTTGTAAATAAAGGATAAATACAAAACGCTGGTTGGGCAGTGACTATGATTTTTCAATGTTGCAGATGGGAACGGTTCGAGTACAAGCGAGAGCAGTGGTGACGGCAGTCGCTGCCTGAGGCTGAAGGGACAAATGAGATTCATGCCAGAATGGGAATCGATCATCTTCCTCGGCACACCAGTGTAAGATCTGATGGGAGAGAGGGAAGGGGGCGGGTCAGAGGGGAGGTGGCATGATAGAGGTGAGTGGCTGAGACAGAGGGGAGTGGGTGATGAAGAGGAGGGGCTTGGTAAGAGCGGCAGGGATGAGACAGTAGGACGGGGTGTATGATGGTGGGGAGGCGGCGTGTGACGGTGGGGAGCGGACGTGTGACGGTGGGGTGGGAGCGTGTGACGTTGGGGAGGGGGCGTGTGACGGTGGAGAGGGGGCGTGAGACGGTGGGGAGGGGTCATGATGCAGTGGGATGGACAAGGCATGTGACTGAGGGGCACAGGATCGACGGGAGGTTGCGCGACTGAGGGGGCATGGTTGATGGGAGGGGTCTTGACTGAGAGGGTGATGGGGAGAGTGGCTGGGTGACGGGGTGATGGAGTTGGGTGGCGGAGTGATGGGGTTGGGTGATGGATTGGGTGATGGGGTTGGGTTTGGTGACGGGGTGACGGGGTTGGGTTTGCCGACGGGTTATGTTTGGTGATGGGGTGACGGTGTCGGGTTTGGTGACGGGGTTGGGTTTGGTGATAGGGTGATGGCGTTGCGTTTGGTGACGGGGTGACGGGGTTGGGTTTGGTGACTGGGTTGGATTTGGTGACGGGTTTGGGTTTGGTAACGGGGTGATGGGGTTGGGTTTGGTGACGCGGTGACGAGGTTTAGTTTGGTGACGGGGTTGGGTTTGGTGACGGGGTTGGGTTTGGTGACGGGGTTGGGTTTGGTGACGGGGTTGGGTTTGGTGACGGGGTTGGGTTTTGTGACGAGGTACGGTTTGGTGACGGGGTTGGGTTTGGTGACGGAGTGACGGGTTTGGGTTTAGTGGCGGGGTTGGGTTTTGTGACGGGGTTGGGTTTGGTGACAGGGTGATGGGGTTGGGTTTGATGACTGGGTGATGGACTGTATTTGATGCACTGAGCTCCATGTTACAGGATGGAGAGTCTTGGTGCAATGTTTAAGACGGGATTATACATCAATGACCTCAGTATGCACGATTCCAGCCGTGATCTGGTTCTTGCTGGGACTCAACAGTCTGAAGAATTGAAAAGAGCTTTAATCCAGGTAGGTTCTGTGCTCAATGTTTTAAAAAGGACACGAGGAGTCCACATCGAGTAAAAATGGAAAACTTGGTTTTATTTACAGTTACGTTATGTACAACATCCGGTAGATCCCGACAGGGCGGTGTCTTACTTGCTGACCTTTTATACATCGCTGAATGGAATTACCCCGCTCCTCTGCTAGGGAGTTCATACTCACAAGAACTATGGGGGAGATAATCATTCCCAACCCTTAAGTCTCGTGTGGGATATGACAAATGTATCGGGACGGTTGACCGAGGGCGCGTATGAGGTTAGAATTGGGAAAACAGAGTTTTTAGCTGCTGGGGTTTTAGGCTTATTATGTGGGGTTATGGTGGGTGTTGTGGGGTGTTTAATGATGTGTAAAGTCTGTGTTGGGTGTGGTGGCGGACAGTCTGGCTATGGGATGCGATAGGTTGGAGTGGGGGGGCTGTATCGGTGTAATAATAATAATCTTTAGTATTGTCTCAAGTAGGCTTACATTTACACTACAATGAAGTTACTGTGAAAATGCCCTAGTCGCCAAATTCCTGCCCCTGTTCAGGTACATTGAGGGAGAATTCAGAATATGCAATTCACCTAACAAGCACGTCTTTTTTGGGGACTTGTGGGAGCAAACCGGAACACCCAGAGGAAACCCATAGACACTTGGAGAACGTGCAGACTCCTCATAGACAGTGACCCAAGCCGGGAATCACACCTGGCGCTGTGAAGCAATAGTGCTAGCCACTGCTACCGTGTGAGGTGTGTGTGGAGGGTTGTATGGCTATGGTGAGTATGTGTGGGGGTTTTGGGGTGTATGTTGGGGTTTAGTGGGTGGTGTGGGTAGAGCTTGGGTGTAGGGGGTGTGATGTAAGCGCAACTTTGGAATAAGGGTATGAAGGATGTTAATGTTGTTTAGCATTTGCTTCTGTGGGGTACTTTGTGTGGAGGTGATAGTTGTATCGCTCGAGGCCCGAGTTCGAATCCCAGCATGGCAAGTGATGAAATTACAATCAAAATTCAAATTAGAAATAAAACGTCTAATAGTGATTTTGAAATCATGGCTTATTTTTATAAAATCCCATTGGGTTCATTAATGCTGTCCACATCTGTTCTGGCCTACATGTGACCCCATACCTACAGAAATGTATTTTAAAATGCATTTGCAGGATGTGGACGTCGCTGGTTAGGCCAACAATTATTGCACATCCCCAGTTGCCCTTCTTAAGGTGGTGAATTGCCTTCTTGAACCACTGCA